>NW_020838012.1:260158-463099 GCF_003676395.1 Aethalodelphis obliquidens
GAGGAGGAGGAGGAGGAGGAGGAGGAGAAGGAGAAGAAGAAGAAGAACAAGAAGAAGAACAAGAAGAAGAAGAACAAGAAGAAGAAGAACAAGAAGAAGAAGAACAAGAACAAGAAGAACAAGAACAAGAAGAACAAGAACAAGAACAAACAACCAAAGTTAGTAAAAGGAAATAAATCTCAGATCAGAAATAAATGTAAAAGAATTGAAGGAAACTATAGCAAATATCAAAAAAACTAAAAGCTTCTTCTTTGAGTAGTGAAAGAAAATTGATAAACCACTAGCCAGACTAATCAGGAATAAAAGGGAGAAGACTCATGTCAACAGAATTAGAAATGGAAAATGAGAAGTAACAACTTACACTGCAGAAATACAAAGAATCATGAGGCTTTAGTACAAGCAACTATATTTCAAAAAACTTGGCAGAAATGGACCAATTCTTAGAAAAGCACAACTTTCTGAGACTGAACCAGGAAGAAATAGAAAATATAGACAGACCAATCACAAGCACTGGAATTGAAACTGTGATTTAAATTTTTCAAACAAACAAAAGCCCAGGACCAGATGGCTTCACAGGCGAATTCTATCAAACATTTAGAGAATACCTAACACCAATCCTTCTTAAACTCTTCCAAAATATAGCAGAGGAACACTCCCAAACTCATTCTATGAGGCCACCATCACCCTGATACCAAAACCAGACAAGGATGTCACAAAGAAAGGAAACTACAGGCCAATATCACTGATGAACATAGATGAAAAATCCTCAACACAATACTAGCAAACAGAATCCAGCAGCACATTAAAAGGATCGTACACAATGATCAAGTGCAGTTTAACCCAGAGTGCAAGGATTCTTCAATATATGCAAATCAATAAAGGTGATACACCATATAAACCAACTGAAGGATAAAAAAAATCATATGATAATCTCAATAGATGCATAAAAATCTTTTGACAAAATTCAGCATGGATTTATGATAAAATCTCTCCAGAAAGTAGGCATAGAGGGAACCTACCTTAACATAATAAAGGCCATATCTGACAAACTAAAAGCCAACATCATTCTCAATGGTGAAAATTTGAGACCATTTCCTCTAAAACCAGGAAGAAGACAGGGTTGCCAATGCTAACCACTATTATTCAACATAGTTTTGGAAGTTTTAGCCACAGAAATCAGAGAAGAAAAAGAAATAAAATGAATCCAAGTTGGAAAGAAGGAATCAAACTGTCACTGTTTGCAGACGACATGATACTATATATAGAGAATCCTAAAGATGCTACCAGAAAACTACTAGAGCTAATCAATGAATTTGGTGAAGTAGTAGGATACAAAATTAATGCACAGAAATCTCTTGCATTCCTACATACTAACGATGAAAAATCTGAAAGAGAAATTAAGGAAACATTCCCATTTACCACTGCAACAAAAAGAATAAAATTCCTAGGAGTAAACCTATCTAAGTAGACAAAAGACCTGTATGCAGAAAACTATAGGACACTGACGAAAAAAATTAAAGATGACACAAACAGATGGAGAGCTATACCATGTTGTAAGATTGGAAGAATCAACATTGTGAAAATGACTATACTACCCAAAGCAATCTCCAGATTCAATGCAATCCCTATCAAACTACCAATGGCATTTTTCACTGAACTAAAACAAAAAGTTTCACAATTTGTATGTAAACTCAAAACACCCTGAACAGCCAAAGCAATTTTGAGAAAGAAAAACAGAGCTGGAGGAATCAGTCTCACTGACTTCAGACTATATTAGAAAGCTACAGTAATCAAAACAATATGGTACTGGCACAAAGACAGAAATATAGATGAATGGAACAGGATAGAAAGCCCAGACATAAATCCATGCACATATGGTCACCTTATTTTTGATAAAGGAGGCAAGAG
Source organism: Aethalodelphis obliquidens (assembly GCF_003676395.1). NCBI lineage: Eukaryota > Metazoa > Chordata > Mammalia > Artiodactyla > Delphinidae > Aethalodelphis > Aethalodelphis obliquidens. The sequence goes on from NW_020838012.1 coordinate 262,067, forward strand.
TATACAATGGAGAAAAGACAGCCTCTTCAATAAGTGGTGCTGGGAAAACTGGACAGCTACATATAAAAGAATGAAATTAGAACACTCCCTAACACCATACACAAAAATAAACTCAAAATGTATTAAAGACCTAAATGTAAGGCCAGACACTATAAAACCCTTAGAGGAAAAAACATAGGCAGAACACTCTATGACATAAATCACAGCAAGATCCTTTTTGATCCATCTCCTAGAGAAATGTAAATAAAAACAAAAGTAAACAAATGGGGTCTAATGAAACTTAAAAGCCTTTGCACAGCAAAGAAACCATAAACAATATGAAAAGACAACCCTCAGAATGGGATAAAATATTTGCATATGAAGCAACTGACAAACGATTAATCTTCAAAATATACAAGCAGCTCAATATTAAAAAAAGAAATAACTCAATCCATAAATGGGCAGAAGACCTAAATAGACATTTCTCCAAAGAAGATATACAGATTGCCCACAAACACCTGAATGGATGCTCAACATCACTAATTGTTAGAGAAGTGCAAATTAAAACTACAATAAGATATCACCTCACACTGGTCAGAATAGCCATCATCAAAAAATCTACAACAGGCTTCCCTGGTGGCACAGTGGTTGAGAGTCCGCCTGCCGATGCGGGGAACACGGGTTCGTGCCCCAGCCTGGGAAGATCCCACATGCCACAGAGCGGCTGGGCCCGTGGGCCATGGCCGCTGAGCCTGTGCGTCCAGAGCCTGTGCTCCACAATGGGAGAGGCCACAACAATGAGAGACCCGCATACCCAAAGGAAAAAAAAAATCTACAAAGAATAAATGCTGGAGAGGGTGTGGAAAAGGAACCCTCTTGCACTGTTGGTGGGAATGTAAATTGATACATCCACTATGGAGAGCAGTATGGAAGTTCCTTAAAAAATGAAAAATAGAATTACCATATGATCCAGCAATCACACTACTGGGCACATACCCCGAGAAAACCACCATTCAAAAAGAGTCATGTACCACAATATTCATTGCAGCACTATTTACAATAGCCAGGACATGGAAGCAACCTAAGTGTCCATCAACAGATGAATGGATAAAGAAGATGTGGCACATATATACAGTGGAATATTATTCATCCACAAAAAGAAATGAAATTTTGTTTTTTGTAGTGAGGTGGACGGACCTAGTGTCTCTTATACAGAGTGAAGTAAGTCAGAAAGAGAAAAACAAATACCGTATGCTAACACATATATATGGAATCTATAAAAAAAAAGTTTCTGATGATCCTAGGGGCAGGACAGGAATAAAGATGCAGTCGTAGAGAATGGACTTGGCACGTAAGGGTTGAAGTGTAAGCTGGGACGAAGTGAGATAGTAACATTGACATATATACACTATCAAATGTAAAAACATAGCCAGTGGGAAGTAGCTGCAAAGCACAGGGATATCAGCTCAGTGCTGTGTGACCATGTAGAGTGTTGGGAGTGTGGGCCGGAGAGGCAAGAGGAAGGTGATATGGGGATAAATGTATACATATAGCTGATTCACCTTGTTATACAGGAGAAACTAATAGAACATTGTAAAGCAATTATACTCCAATAAAGATGTTTAAAAATGAATTAAAATATTATTTATAAATGGATTCGAATCTGGGTATTTTACATCTCTTTTCTTGTGGTCTCTTCAATTTTACCACAATAAGATGCCTTCATATTCTCTCTTAAATCCTTTGAATTTTTTCTGATTTTGCATTTTGGATAATGCACTTAGCTTCTTTTAGGACACTAAGACAACTGGATACTATGTGTAACAAGCTGACAGGTGTGGTAGCAGTGTGGGTTGCCATGACTTTACTTACATTAAATATATGAATTTGAATTGAGAATCTATATCTGTGTTAAACTATATGTACATTTTAATGGAAACATACACTTTAATATTGGCAGAGCTAATCTTTTGCTAACTAGGTTTTATTAAATAGGTTAAATATGTTTCTAAACTTAAAAAGAGAAAATTAAATACTGAGATATTTTGAGCAGTAAGATATTTTAACTGAATATTTTCATTTTTAATTGTTCTTGATAAATTGAATCTCTGAAAAATGTATTGACTAAATTTTGATGAAATTCAGTTTGTTTTTTAATCAATGAGTTTCCGAGTTTCAAAATATTTTACTTCTCCCAAATATAATATATAGATTCTAGATTCTTTAAGTACTTCCAGCTGAGTAAGGGAAAATGGAAAACTGGTAAAAACTACCAATCCACTTTCCACTTGTAGTTTTAAGCTTGTACAGTAACATTCTGATTTTCCCTACTTCATGTTTGTTTCTTTTTGACATTGTTTATGAAAAAATTTTGGATAAATTCTCACCACTTGATTAAGAAATATGGTCTTTCAGCGACCAACAAATTCTGCCTGATCAGTAAAGGATGCCAGCCTTTTTTGCCTGATGAGCAGTGTATAGCTAGTCAGTTGAAAATATCAGGGCTAAACCATCTCACTGGGTTCTCCTGGCATTGAGTAAAACTAGCTCACCTGAACTAGAGGAAGCCCCTTTGACAACTGCCGTTATTTCTTTTTCTTATTATCACTGTCTTCCTTCTTCCTTCTATCAGATGTCAGAGGCAAAGACCCAAGAGTATGCAGCAGGATTTAATGGCAACAGATACCAGCTCACATTCACTTCCTTTTTGAAAACATGATTTGTCTTTCATTCAGTCAATACACAATTATAAATGATTTATTGACTACTTTTTTTTAAATAATGAATGGTATCTTCTTAGAAACAAAGAGTGACTACTTCTTATATGCAACATACCACAGTAGATATTGCAGAGAGGAAGCTATGAAAGGTACCTAATTACCCAAGTGGTGGGGAGAAAAATACTCTTTTGTTTTCTAAAAAATAGGTGTGACAGATTGTAGCAGGTCCTTAATAGAGACACACAAATTGAATTATGTCATGACAAGAATATTCTGAATAATCAATTTTGACAGGGCAGCAAGGGAAGACTTCATGATGGAATTGAGTGTTGGAGGATAAGGATTTCAGTGTTCTTCCAGTCTTAGTGTACATTATGAACAATGACACATGGTTTTGAGATTATCAGAAAAATTATGAGTCGTTGGTCATGATATTTACAGTGAGTGAAAGGCTATGTTTGATAGAGATGCTGAAAGGTAGTTTACAGCCAGATGAAGTGCCTTGAGTTCTATGTGAAGAAATTTGGGGCTGAAAGGGAGGTATTGATCCTGAGGAAAAGATGTGGGAAACAGAATTCCAAAGAAATGTCTGCTGAGTGTAATGAAATTGTGGGTATAATTGTGGGCAAATATTGTATGAATAGAAATTTCCTTTTTTTCTTTTTTTCCTGTAATTGGAAGAAAAGCAGAACATGAAGTTTTATGGTCAGCAGACACTGTTGACATCCATCACGTATTGACAAATGTTGACTTTAAGGGCTTAGGTCACTGTGCTTCTTTCGCTGAGAGCTTTTGATAGTTCTATAAGAATTTATGTAGTGCATGCACAGGGCAGACTGGAATGGGTAATTTAATGCCCTTACGGGCAACTTCAATAAATATGAGATGGGACTAGGTGGATAAACACTCCAGCTTCCCCATTCATTGAAAGAATATTCTAAATAATTTCTCAGTTGATCTCCAGTGAGATTGAGGCCAACTTGCACATAATGGTAATCCATTGCTTAAAGTAAACTTTATTTTTTTCTCTCTTCTTCATCTCATTTCCTCACCCCTTAACTTGTGCTTCCTGAGATCACTACTAAATAAACTATATGCAGCCAAGGCCCTTGTCTCAGTGTTTGTTTTGGGTTAACCCAAATTAAGATAGTTTGTATTAGTGCCCTAGAGAGCACACCCTCAGGCTAGAATCCTGGAAATGCATCAATTGTCCATCAGATGGTAACAAAGAACACTATCCTGGTGAATGGGGTAGCTTACAGTAACACAACAATTACTAAAACCCTAACTTCTTGGTGGGTTGGGATGATGTACAAGTGGAAGGGGAAGTAATGACTCAGTCAATAGCTAGCATGTGGGAAAATGTAGCAGCAATGGTCATTTTATTGATTATGAAATTGGATGGCTTTTATTAAATATTCTAGGAAATGTAGGAAAAAAAGGAATGGCATGCTCAGGTTACTCAATTACTAACTCAGTGTAGTCTGTTATATTTGGAAGATCCCCATGATAGCATATAAAGAAAGTATTTAAAAGTTGAAATTAGCTGACATTAAAACAAGTCCAATTTCTCTTCTAATTTTCCTCTCCTTGATGCCCTGACAAAACACAGGGGTTCTAGAGGTTGGGAAGTATACCCTACCGTAATTCAGAGATGGTCAAATTAGTGAAGATTTTAGGGGTCCAATGAGATCCACCTGGGTCATAGTTTGCGTGGGCACAACAGCAATCCATCATGTGCTTTATCATTTGGAGTCAAGGTTGACTGGATCCAGGATTACATGAAAAAGTGCCAGATGCCTGAACAAGTGGCTCAGTCCTTCATGTTACCCAAACCTGTCAATGCCTCTCTTTCAGCCAACAACTGTTTATTCATGAGTGTTCCTTATGACAAGCTAATAACAGGAAGAAACCCAGACTTAGTCCTTCAATGGACCTGCTCAATATTTTGGCATGAGCTGAAAAAATAAACTAGTTTTACAATAAAGTCTTCTTTGTTATCCTAAAGAGCTGTGGTAAAGGAAATCCTTCTAGTGGGACAGAACAGCAAGAGGAACAATTGATTATCAACTTTGTAAAGAGGGAAAAGTTGTCTGATGTAAGGATATACATGTACTCTTGGGCAGAGCTGAAAGGTTTGGTTGTTGATCAGGGCCTCAGGGGAACAACATTGGAGATTAGGGACAAAATAATATGGAGAAAATGTATGTGGATGCATCATTAGGTGTTTGCCCAATGTGTTTAGATGCCCTGTGAAACCTGCACTGCAGAGGAGGTACTTAACAGCCAGACTGAACAGTATTATTTATGTATCCTTGTTCACCACATTTCTTGCACTATGGGCTTATGAAAAGACAGAATGATAATAATAGAGGTTTAGTATATAAACCCCACAACATGAGCTTCCTGGCATGTCTTTCTTGGTTTCTACTTAATTTAAATCTAAAGTCTTATTAATGTGCTGTAGTATGTGCAGAACACATTTGGCTATGAAGTTTAAAATCTGACCTGCTTTACAGATTTAGAAAAATGTTTTTGTGCCTTAAAGCCTAAGTGTCTTGCTTGTTGACAGAAATTCTTTGCCCATTTTTTTTTTGCCACAGCTGAGGCTACATATTGAGATCTGTACTCCTGTGTTTGTTAAGACCTCAATAAACTTAGTTCAGCCCATTTAAAATAACTGCTCATTTTTGGACAAATTTGACCAAACAAAATCAAATTCTTATAGTGTTACCCATACTCACAAAGTCAAAGGCTACAGCTGCTCACCCACATGCACCTGGTAAAAGTCATGTGCACTAGAGCGTAAACCAGCTGTAAAATGCAATATAGTGTGTTGGCAAAAACTATGTTTGAAAACTTCTATACCCCTGATTGCTAAAGCTCATGGTACAACCATGTATCCTGGCCACATAAATTAGTCTCTACAAATGTTATTTTATTCTGCACTTATGAGTCCTTATATATAATTGGCAAATTTCCTGGCTTGAACAATCCAATATTCAAGTTTTATTTTTATTTATTTAACATCTTTATTGGAGTATAATTGTATTACAATGGTGTGTTAGTTTCTTCTGTATAACAAAATGAGTCAGTATACATATATCCCCATATCCTCTCCCTCTTGCATCTCCCACACACACTCCCTATCCCACCCCTTTAGGTGGTCACAAAGCACCGAGCTGATCTCCCTGTGCTATGTAGTTGCTCCCCAATAGCTATCTATTTTACATTTGGTAGTGTATATATGTCCATGCCACTCTCTCACTTCCTCCCATCTTACCTTCCTCCTCCCCATGTCCTCAAGTCCATTCTCTACATCTGTGTCCTTATTCCTGTCCTGCCCCTAGGTTCTTCAGAACAATTTTCTTATTTTTTAGATTCCATATATATGTGTTAGCATATGGAATTTGTTTTTCTCTTTCTGACTTACTTCATACTGTATGACAGACTGTAGGTTCATCCACCTCGTTACAAATAACCTAATTTCATTTCATTTATGGCTGAGTAATATTCCATTGTATATATGTGTCACATCTTCCTTATCCATTCATTGATCGATGGATACTTAGGTTGCTTCCATGTCCTGGTTACTGTAAATAGTGATGCAATGAACATTGTGTTACATGAGTCTTTTTGAATTATGGTTTTCTCATGGTATATGCCCAGCAGTGGGATTGCTGGGTCGTATGGGAGTTCTATTTTTAGTTTTTAAAGGAACCTTCATACTGTTCTCCATGGTGGCTCTATCAACTTACATTCCCAACAACAGTGCAAGAGGGTTCCCTTTTCTCCACATGCTCTCCAGCATTTATTGTTTGTAGATTTTTTGATGATGGCCATTCTGACGGGTGTGAGGTGATACCTCATTGTAATTTTGATTTGTATTTCTCTAACGATTTGTGATGTTGAGGATTCTTTCATGTGTTTGCTGGCAATCTGTACATCTTCTTTGGAGAAATAGCTATTTAGGTCTTCTGCCCATTTTTGTATTAGGTTTTTGTTTTTTTGATATTGAGCTGTGTGAGCCGCTTGTACATTTGGAGATTAATCCTTTGTCAGTTGCTTCATTTGCAAATATTTGCTCCCATTCTGAGGGTTGTCTTTTTGTCTTGTTTATGGTTTCTTTTGTTGTGCAAAAGCTTTTAAGTTTCATTAGGTCCCATTTGTTTATTTTTGTTTTTATTTCCATTTCTCTAGGAGGTGGGCCAAAAGGATCTTGCTGTGATTTATGTCATAGAGTGTTCTGCCTAAGTTTTCCTCTAAGGGTTTTATAGTGTCTGGCCTTACATTTAGGTCTTTAATACATTTTGAGTTTATTTTTGTGTATAGTGTTAGGGAGTGCTCTAATTTCATTCTTTTACATGTAGCTGTCCAGTTTTCCCAGCACCACTTATTGAAGAAGCTGTCTTTTCTCCATTGTATACTCTTGCCTCCTTTATCAAAGATAAGGTGACCATATGTGCATGGGTTTATCTCTTGGCTTTCTGTCCTGTTCCATTGATCTATATTTCTGTTTTTGTGCCAGTGCCATATTGTTTGATTACTGTAGCTTTGTAGTATAGTCTGAAATCAGGGAGCCTGATTCCTTCAGCTCTATTTTTCTTTATCAACACAGCTTTGGTTATTCAGGGTCTTTTCTGTTTCCATACAAATTGTGAAATTTTTTGTTTCAGTTCTGTGAAAAATGCCATTGGTAGTTTGTTAGGGATTGCATTGATTTTCTAGATTGCTTTGGGTAGTATAGTCATTTTAACAATGTTGATTCTTCCAATCCAAGAACGTGGTATATCTCTCCATCTGCTTGTATCACCTTTAATTTCTTGCATCAGTGTCCTATAGTTTTCTGCATACAGGTCTTTTGTCTCCTTTTCTAAGTTTATTCCTAGGTATATTTTTCTAATTTTTGTGGTGGTAAATGGGAGTGTTTCCTTAATTTCTCTTTCAGAGTTTTCATCTTTACTGTAGAGGAGTGCAAGAGACTCCTGTGCATTAATTTTGTATCCCGCTACATTACCAAATTCATTGATTAGCTCTAGTAGTTTTCTGGTAGCACCTTTAGGATTCTCTATGTATAGTATCACATCATCTGCAAACAGTGACAGTTTTACTGCTTCTTTTCCTATTTGGATTCATTTTATTTCTTTTTCTTCTCTGATTGCTGTGGCTAAAACTTCCAAAACTATATTGAGTAAGAGTGGTGAGAGTGGGTAATACTGTCTTTTCCTGATCTTAGTGGAAATGGTTTCAGATTTTCACCATTGAGAATGTTGTTGGCTGTGAATTTGTCATATATGGCCTTTATTATGTGGAGGTACATTCCCCCTCTGTCTACTTTCTGGAGTGTTTTTATCATAAAAAGGTGTTGAATTTTGTCCAAAGCTATTCCTGCATCTATTGGGATGATCATATGGTTTTTCTCCATTTGTTAATATGGTTTATCTTGTTGATTGATTTGTGTATATGGAAGAATACTTGCATTCCTGGGAAAAACTTCACTTGATCATGCTGTATGGTCCTTTAATGGTGCTGATGGATTCTGTTTGCTAGTATTCTGTTGAGGATTTTTGCATCTATGTTCATCAGTGATATTGGCCTGTAGTTTCCTTTCTTTGTGACATCATTGTCTGGTTTTGGTATCAGGGTGATGGTGGCCTCATAGAATGAGTTTGGGAGTGTTCCTCCCTCTGCTATATTTTGGAAGAGTTTGAGAAGGATATGTGTTAGCTCTCCCCTGAATATTTGATAGAATTCACCTGTGAAGCCATCTTGTACAGGGCTTTTTTTTGTTGGAAGATATTTTATCACAGTCTCAATTTCAGTGCTTGTGATTGGTCTGTTTCTATTTTATATTTCTTCCTGATTCAATCTCAGAAGGTTGTGTTTTTCTATGAATTGGTACATTTCTTCCAGGTTTTCCATTTTATTGATATAGAATTGCTTGTAGTAATCGCTCAAGATCCTTTGTATTTCTGCCATATCAGTTGTTACTTCTCCTTTTTCATTTCTAATTCTATTGATTTGAGTCTTTTCCCTTTTATTCTTGATCAGTCTGGCTAATGGTTTATCAATGTAGTTTATCTTCTCAAAGAACCAGCTTTTACTTTTATTGATCTTAGCTATTGTTTCCTTCATTTCTTTTTCATTTATTTCTCATCTGATCTTTATGACTTCTTTCTTCTGCTTACTTTGGTGTTTCTTTGTTCGTCTTTCTCTAATTTCTTTAGGTGTAAGTTTAGGTTGTTTATTTGTGATGTCTCTTGTTTCTTGAGGTAGGATTGTGTTGAGATAAACTTCCCTCTTCAAACTGCTTTTGCAGCATCCCATAGGTTTTCGGTCATCGTGTTTTCATTGTCATTTTTTTCTAGGTATATATTTAATTTCCTTTTGATTTCTTCAGTGATCTCTTGGTTATTTAGTAGTGTATTGTTTAGCCTCCATGTGTTTTACTTTTTACAGATATTTTCCTGTAATTGATATCCAGTCTCATAGCATTTTGGTCAGAAAAGGTACTTGATATGATATCAATTTTCTTATATTTACCAAGGCTTTATTTGTAAACCAAGATATGATCTATCCTGGAGAATGTTCCATGAGCACTTTAGAAGAAAGTGTATTTTGTTGTTCTTGGATGGAATGTCCTCTAAATATCAACTAAGTCTATCTTGTTTAATGTATCATTTAAAGCTTGTGTTTCCTTATTTATTTTCATTTTTGATGGTCTGTCCTTTGGTGAAAGTGTGGAGTTAAAGTCCCCTACTATTGTTGTGCTACTGTCGATTTCCCCTTTTATGGCTGTTAACATTTGCCTTATGTATTGAGGTGTTCCTATGTTCGGTGCATAAATATTTACAATTGTTTTATTTTCTTCTTGGATTGATCGCTTGATCACCATTTAGTGTCCTTCTGTGTCTCTGTAATATTCTTTATTTTAAAGTCTATTTTGTCTGATATGAGATTGCTACTCCAGCCTTCTTTTGATTTCCATTTGCATGGAATATCCTTTTCCATCCCCTAACTTTCAGTCTGTATGTGTCCTGAGGTCTGAAGTGGGTCTCTTGTAGACAGACTATATATGGGTCTTGTTTTTGTATCCATTCAGCCAGTCTATGACTTTTGGTTGGAGCATTTAGTCCATTTACATTTAAGGTAGTTATCGATATGTATGTTTCTATTACCATTTTCTTAACTGTTTTGGGTTTGCTATTGTAAGTCTTTTCCTTCTCTTGTGTTTCCTGCCTGGAGAAGTTCCTTTAGCCTATGTTGTAAAGCTGGTTTCATAGTGTTGAATTCTCTTAGCTTTTGCTTGTCTGTAAAGATTTTAATTTCTCTGTCGAATCTGAATAAGATTCTTGATGAGTAAGTAATCTTGGCTTTAAATTTTTCCCTTTCACTACTTTAAATATGTCCTGCCTCTCTCTTTTGGCTTGCAGAGTTTCTGCTGAAAGATCTGCTGTTAACCTTATGGGGATTTCCTTGTGTGTTATTTGTTGTTTTTCCCTTGCTGTTTTTTATATATTTTTCTTTGTATTTATCTTTTGATAGTTTTATCAATACATGTCTTGTTGTGTTTCTCCTTGGATTCTTCCTGTATGGAACCGTCTGTACTTCCTGGACATGATTGACTATTTCCTTTCCCATATTAGGGAAATTTTCAACTGTAATTTCTTCAAATATTTTCTCAGTACCTTTCTTTTTCTCTTCTTCTTCTGGGACCCCTATAATTTGAATATTTGTACATTTAATGTTTTCCCAGAGGTCTATGAGACTGTCATTGATTCTCTTCATTCTTTTTTTCTGCTCTGTGGTAGTTATTTCCACTCTTTTATCTTCCAGTTCACTTATCCATTTTTCTGCCTCAGTTAATCTGTTACTGATTCCTTCTAAAGAATTTTAAATTTCATTTATTGTGTTTTTTCATCATTGTTGGTTTTCTCTTCAGTTCTTCTAAATCCTTTAATTGTTTCTTGTATTTTCTCCCTTCTATTTCCAAGATTTTGGATCATGTTTATTCACATTACTCTGAATTGTTTTTCCAGGTAGATTGCCTATTTCCTCTTCATTTGTTTGGTCTGGTGGGTTTTTACCTTGCTCCTTCATGTGCTGTTTTTACCTTGCTCCTTCATCTCTGTCTTCTCATTTTGCTTAACTTACTGTGTTTGGAGTCTCCTTTACACAGGCTGCAGGTTTGTAGTTCCCATTGTTTTTGGTGTCTGCCCCCAGTGGGTAAGGTTGGTTCAGTGGGTTTTTTAAGCTTCCTGGTGGAGGGGACTGGTGCCTGTGTTCTGATGGTTCAGGCTGGATCTTTTCTTTCTGGTGGGCAGGACCACGTCTGGTGTTTTCTTTTGGTGTGTGTGAACTTATTATGATTTTAGGCAGCCTCACTTCTAATGGGTGTGGTTGTGTTCCTGTCTTGCTATTTGTTTGGCATAGGGTGTCCTTCAGTGTAGCTTGCTGGTCTTTGAGTGGAGCTGGGTCTTAGGGTTCGGATGGATATCTCTGGTTGGCCTTTGTCTGTTTGATATTGTGTGTGCCTGGTAGGTCTCTGGTGGACCAATGTCCTGAACTCAACTCTCCCACTTCAGAGGCTCAGGCCAGACACCCGGCCCTAGCACCAAGATCCTGTCAGCCACATGGTTCAGAAGAAAAGGGAGAAAAAAAAAGAAAGAAAAAAGAAGTTATTAAAATAAAAATAATGATTAAAAATTTTAAAATAAAAATTAATAAAATAGGAGAAATTAAGAAGAGTGAAACCAAACTAAAAAACAAACGCACCAATGATAGCAAGTGCTAAAAAGTATATGAAAAAACCATACTGATAGAACCCTAGGACAAATGTTAAAAGCAAATCTATACAGACAAAATCACACAAAGCAGCATACACAAAGACACTCACAAGAAAGGAAAAAGGAAAATAAAAGTATATATGGAAAGGGCAACCAAATCAATAATCAAATCTACCAATGATAATAAGCTCTAGATACTAAACTAAGATAAACATAAAACTAGAACCAAATTAGTTGCAGAATGAAAACCCCAAGTCTATAGTTGCTCTCAATGTCCACCGCCTCAGTTTTAGGATGATTCATTGTTTATTCAGGTATTCCACAGATGCAGGGTACATCAAGTTGATTGTGGAGATTGAATCCACTGCTCCTGAGGCTCATGGAGAAATTTCCCTTTCTCTTCTTTGTTCACAGAATTCCTGGTGTTCAACTTTGGATTTGGCACCCCTTCTGCATGTAGGTCGCCCTCTGTCATCTGCTTTTCACCCAGACAGAAGAGGGTTAAAGGAGCAGCTAATTTGGGTTCTCTTGCTCACTCAGGCCGGGTGGATGGAGGAGTACAAAATGTAGGGAAAGCCTGCAACAGCAGAGTCCAGAGCTCGTTTAGGCAGTGCTCTGAATCCCCTCTCCTTGCGTACCCTGAAACAATGGTGTCTTGACTCTTAGGCAGGTCCACACTTTTCCCAGACTCCCTCTGGTCTAGCTGTGGTGCATTAGCACTTTTCAGGCTGTGTTCACACAGCCAACACCAGTCCTCTCACTGGGATCTTACCTCCAAAGCCCGAACCTCAGCTCCCAACCCCAACCTGCCCCAGCCAGTGGGTGAGCAGACAAGGCTCTCAGGCTGGTGAGTGCTGGTTGGCACCCATCCTCTGTGTGGGAATCTCTCTGCTTTGTCCTCTGTCCCCTGCTTCTGTGCTCTCCTCCATAGCTCTGAAGCTTTCCCCCCCTCCCCCGCACCTGAAGGGGCACTTCTCTGCCCATGAAGGTGCTTCCTAGTGTGTGGAAACTTTTCCTCCTTCACAGCTCCCTCACAGAGGTGCAGGTCCCATCCCTATTCTTTTGTCTCCGTTTTTTCTTTTTCCCTACCCAGGTATGTGGGGATTTTCTTGCCTTTTGGGAATTCTGAGGTCTTCTGCCAGCATTCAGTAGGTGTTCTGTAGGAGTTGTTCCACATGTATATGTATTTTTGATGTATTTGTGGGGTGGAAGGTGATCTCCACGTCTTACTCCTCTGCCATCTTGAAGGTCCAATACGTTAGTTTTAGGGGATCAATCAACAGCATCTTTTGTTTTTCCTTCCCATAATTTGAATATAAATAAAAGATGGGCAGGAAAAATAAAAACATGAGATTTATTCCTGGAAAGAGTTGGTTGGAGGACCTGACTTAATTCTTTGTGTTTCCAATATTTCACCACTAACTTAGACATCATAGAGAGAGGGGATTATCCCTGTATGAGTGAGAAAAAAGACTTTAGTATACCTTTCACTGAACAAGCACTGAGAAGGGAAAGCTCAAATGTGTCTGAGTCCAGCATGCCCATTTTATTTTCTGAAACTCACCAATCAGTTAACTCATTCCTCTCTCCCTAGGGACTACTGAGTGAAGTGCAAAGATTGACCAAGAGTGTTATTATGGGGAAGTCTCTCCATATTGCAATAATGATCACAATTTTGAACCTACACATTTTTTTTTGCGGTACGCGGGCCTCTCACTGTTGTGGCCTCTCCCGTTGTGGAGCCCAGGCTCCGGACGCGCAGGCTCAGCGGCCATGGCTCACGGACCCAGCCGCTCCGCGGCATGTGGGATCTTCCCAGACCGGGGCACGAACCCGTGTCCCCTGCATCGGCAGGCGGACTCTCAACCACTGTGCCACCAGGGAAGCCCCGAACCTACACATTTTTCCAAGATATTTTACCTGTGCTCTTTTCCCAATAATAATTTGCTACAAGAGGAACTGTTTTTTCTTTTTTTTTTCATTAGCATCCATTCTATGCAAGTCTAAAGGTATCCAAGAAGACTTAAGGTGATGAGTATTTACTTTTTAATCCATGATAGTAACTTTAATCTGATATGTGAAATTAATGTGAAAGCATTAATTTAGGAATTAAATGATCTGTGTCACCTACCCTACAAAATACTTACTGACTCTAATTTTCCTTATATCTGAAATGATGCTAGACAGCTACTTTGAGAATTCTATAAAATAACATACAAAATGATGTTGTAAATTATAAAAGATTAAATGTAAATGTTATTTTTATTGTTTCATTTTTTAAAATTTTTATTGGAGTATAGGTGACTTACAATGTTGTGTTAGTTTCAGGTGTACAGGAAAGTGAATCAGTTATACATATATCCACTCTTTTTAGTTTCTTTCCCATATAAGTCATCACAGAGTATTGAATAGAGTTCCCTGTACTATGCAGAAGGTCCCTGTTGATTATTTATTTTATATATAGTAGTGTGTATGTGTTAATCCCAACGTCCTAATTTATCCCTCTCCCCAACATTTCCCCTTTGGTAACTATAACTTTACTTTCAAAGTCTATGAGTGTGTTTCTGTTTTGTAAATAAGTTCATTTGTATCATCTTTTTAGATTACACATATAAGTGATATCATATACTATTTGTCTTTCTCTGTCTGACTTACTTCACTTAGAATGACAATCTCTACGTCCATCCATGTCGCTGCAAATGGTATTATTTCATTCTTTTTTTATGGGTAACATTCCATTGTATATATGTACCACATCACTTTTATCCATTCATCTGTCAATAGACATTTAGGTTGCATCCATGTCTTGGCTATTGTCAATAGTGCTGCAATGAACATTGGGATGCATGCATTGTTTCGAACTACATTTTTCTCTGGGTATATTCCTAGAAGTGGAATTGCTAGATTATAGGGTAGTTCTATTTTTAGTTTTTAAAGGAATCTCCATACTGTTCTCCTTATGGAGACTTAGATTTCCACCAACAGTGTTTGAGGGTTCTCTTTTCTCCACACCCTCTCCAGCATTAATTGTTTGTAGAATTTATGATGATGGCTGTTCTGACTAGTGTGAGGTGATAACTCATTGTAGTTTTGATTTACATTTCTCTAATAATTATTGATGTTGAGCATCTTTTCATGTGCCTCTTGGATATCTGTATGTCTTTGGAGAAACGTGTATTTAGATCTGCCCATTTTTGACTTGGGTTGTTGATTGAGCTGTTTGTTTTTGATTGGGTTGTTGCCTTTTTTTTATTGAGCTTCATGAGCTGTTTGTATATTTTGGAGATTAATCCCTTGTCAGTAGATTCATTTGCAAATATTTTCTCCCATTCTGTGTGTTGCCTTTTTATTTTGTTTATGGTTTCCTTTGCTGTGCAAAAGCTTTTAAGTTTAATTAGTTCCCATTTGTTTATTTTTGTTTTTATTTTCACTACTCTAGGAGGTGGATCCAAAAAGATCTTGATGTAATTTATGTCAGAGAGTGTTCTGGCCTATGTTTTCCTCTAACAGTTTCCTAGTGTCCGGTCTTACATTTGATCTTTAATCTATTTTGAGTTTATTTTTGTGTATGGTGTTAGGGAGTGTCCTAATTCCATTTTTTTTTTTACATGTAGCTGTCCAGTTTTCCCAACACCACTTATTGAAGAGACTGTCTTTTCTCCACTGTTTAGTCTTGCCTCCTTTGTCATAGATTAAGTAACCATAGGTGTGTAGGTTTATCTCTGGACTTTCTATACTGTTTCATTGGTCTATATTTCTGTTTCTATTCCAGTACCATACTCTTTTGATTATTGTAGCTTTGTAGTATAGTCTAAAGTCAAGGTGCCTGATTCCTCCAGCTCCATTTTTTTCCCTTCAATATTGCTTTAGGTACTTGGTGTCTTTTGTTTTTCCACACAAACTGTAAAATTTTTTGTTCCAATTCTGTGAAGAATACCATTGGTAATTTGATAGAGATTGCATTGCTTCGTGATTTCTTTGGGCAGTGTGGTCATTTTGATAATGTTGATTCTTCCAGTCCAAGAACGTGGTATATCTCTCCATCTCTTTGTGCCATCTTTGATTTCTTTCATCAGTATCTTATAATTTTCTGAGTACAGGTCTTTTGTCTCCTTAGGTAGGTTTATTCATAGGTATTTTATCCTTTTGATGTGATGGTAAGTGGGATTGTTTCCTTAATTTCTCTTTCTGACTTTTTGTTGTTAGTGTATAGCATTTGGTAAAGTTGCAGGTTACAAAATAAATGTAGCTGTTAAATGATAATGGTACCTATTTGATACTCAATACTAGTTTGATCTAAACTAGTTTACATAACTGAATAAATTTAAAAATTAAAGTCTGTTATTACTAGTATTTATAATTTATTACTAGTATATATAAATTTGCAAAAATTTACTTGGGATGTATTTTAGTAATTTTCCTTTTAAATATAAAAAGGTGAAAAACACTAGAAATCTCATTAGACAGAGAGAAATATCATTATTACTTTACTGACAGTCCTTCATACATACAATATATAAATCATAATGTATAATCTCCTTTCGCATTGCTTTCCCTACTTAGTACATTGTAAAAATTATTTCAAGTCAATTAGTATAGATCTAACAGATTAAAAAAAATTGCATGATATTGTGCTGGTGTATGGACCACATTTTATTCAATTATTTTCTGCTTGATCAGTAGTCACGTACTACAGCAAACTTTCTTTGTTGTTTTTGTGTGTGTGTTTGTGTGGTAGATTCCTAGATCTAGAATAACTGTGGTAAAGGATATGCATATTTAAATTTTGTTAGTTAACGTCAGATTATTGTTTGAAAAATTTAAGTTTTCAACCAAAAGCATAACGTTTTATTTTCATTGTTCTTTCATCAACAGTAATGTTGAGAATCTTTTCATATGTTTAATGGACTTTTGATTTGCTTCATGTGTAAATTTCCAGTTCAGAACATTCACACATTTTTTTCCTATTTATTGTCTGTTATTGATTTGTAAAAGCTCTTTTTCTATTACAGGTATTAATGTAGTTGAAATATTTTTACAATCTGTTTTTGTTTTGGCTATCTGTGTGGTATATTTTGCTTTTGAAAATATTTTTTAAATTATTATTCTGTAAAATATATAAATCTTCCATTAAATCTTCTGAATGTATTTTCTTCTATTTCTTCTAAAAATATTTTCTCTTTAACTATTTTATATTTACTTTCTTTCTTGTATGCACTCCAATCAGGTTTTCATCCCCATCAATTATTAGAAGCATTCAAAAGAGTTCATCACTCCCTCAGTTTTAAAACAATCTTGTGACTTGGCTTCTAGGCTATCACCTTGCTTCTTTAGCCCCCAACTGAGCTCCCCCTTTCCACTCTCATGGAAAAGTCTGTTCTCCATGGAGCAACCAGAATTACACTATAAAATATGTATCATATAAAACACAGTTCCTTCAGTGGAGGAAGCCTCCAGTGATTTCTTTCATTTAGCATAAAATCCATACTCTTACTATGGCTTATGAGTTCCCCCATGATCAGGTCCCTGCCTGTCTCTTCAATCTCCTCCCCAACTCTTGCTCTGACTTCACTTTTTTTTTTTTTTCTTGCGGTACGCGGGCCTCTCACTGTTGCAACCTCTCCCATTGCGGAGCACAGGCTCCGGATGCACAGGCTCAGCGGCCATGGCTCATGGGCCCAGCCGCTCTGTGGCATGTGGGATCTTCCCGGACCAGGGCACAAACCTGTATCCCCTGCATCGGCAGGCGGACTCACAACCACTGCACTACCAGGGAAGCCCCTGACTTCACTCTTTTTTATCTGCAAACATGTGAAGCTTATATCTCCTCAGATCTTTGCACTTGTTTTTCCTTCTTGTCAAAATGTTCCTTCTCCAGACATCTACAAGGTTTTCACGCTTGTTCATTTGGGTCTCAGCTCAGATGTTGCCTCCTCAGAAAGACCTACCATTGTTATACTGCAGTAACTTTACACTGATGTTAAATCATATATTACATCATATGTCACATATTTCCTTTCTTCTGAGATTATTGTCTGTCACCCACACTAGATTCAAGTTCTATGAGAAGGGACACAGTCAATCTTCTTTTTCCTAGAAAAGCCACAGTAGGTCCTTGATAAATATTCACTGAGTGAATAGTTGAATATATGAATTTAAATCTTTAATACACCTAGAATTTTTAATCATGTATGTTGAATTTGTCATTTATGATGTTCCTATAAACACTAAGATTTATTTCTGAACTTTCTATTATATTTCACTGATCAATTTGTTTATTCCTATTCCAGTACCACTCACTCAATGGTTTATTCCTTTGCCACTGTTTTGACTATATACCTCTAAATTGTGGGAGGATTTACCATATTTGTGAAGATCATGACATATTTCCACAACCTAGAACATGACTGGTATTTCCACTTGTTTAGATCTTTTTTTATGACTTAAAATGTTTTATCTTTATTTTTACATGCTTGTGTCTTTATCTACTTAATACTCTAGTTTTTGCACAGAGAAGGCAGACCTTGACCATGTTTGTGAGTTAAGTCAATTATGAATTAGAATCTCTTACTTCTTCATATGTGGCTCCTTTATTATTATTTATGGGCTAGTCTCCAGATGTCTGACCTACCTCCAAGATGTCCCCAGGAAGGTGTTCCTGGTTTTGGCTCATTCTGTCACACCTAATTTCTCCTGAACTTTTTATAAGCTGCTCTATCTACCTAGAAACTTTTCCTTCTTCACTTTGCCTGGTTAATATCATTTAGATCACTGTGTAATTGTCATTTATTCAGGGAAACTTTCCTTATCTTCTTTGATAAAGCCAGCTCCCATTATTAAACATGATTTTATCTCCATGTACCTTTTCTTATTAGCATTTCTCAGAGCTGGCAATTTTAGAATTTTCTGAGATTATTTGAGGATGTCACTGAAGTTCACTAAAGTTAGGGACTGTGGGGACTGTGTCTGGTTTTTACTCAAATTTTATCTGCAGCACCTAGTGTAATGAACTGACTCATTAATGTTCAATAGATATTCATTGATTAAAAGACTGGGTGCTAAACATTAGATAAACCACATTAAAATGTATTATGTAACACAGTACAGAAAAATTTTCTATTTTGCTGATCAATATCTTCCTCCTCTTTGATATTCTTAAAGCTATTCTCTCTTTTCAATTAACGTAAGAATAAAGATTCAAGTGTATTAGAACTACATACAACTTTGGAAAATAGACAGCAACAAAACTATTTAACATAAAGTAACCTCTTATCTGATTCCTCTAATAGGAAACCATTGCTGCTCAAAAACAGAGTGCTGACTAGCCTTAAAGAGTGGCAAATTCAGCAAAACTCTTTAGTGCTTCAGGAAATTATTAGCAATAAGCACTCTGGTCTGGCTTGACCCACAAAGGTTAAGTTCATTGTTCATTTTTAATGTTTCTTAGTTGGAAAGCTAAAATACTTTAACAAATAAACTGATCATATGGTATATAAGATCAGCTCATTTAAAATTCTACTAATTACTTGTCATTAATTTAGAGACCATTGCCAATATATGTTAATTTTAAAGAAATGACAATGTTCTGTAGATCCCTGTGGTATTGATCTTTAAAATATTATTTACCAATATAATTCTTTACTCAATTAATCACTTTAGCTAGCAAAATCTCTGAGTGGCATCTGCCAGTCTTTCTAAGTCTGTTTGTACTGTTCATTTGTGTTTTTTTCCCAAGAACAGAGCTCTTAGTGATATTACAAATGTGTTTCTGGAATAGCTGTCTAATGGAAATTGGCTTTGGAGAAATGCTTAGGTTTATTTCCCTCAAACCTTTACATTTTTTGTAAGGGAGCTTTAGCATTATGGAGCATTTTTTAGAAAGCATCTTTAAAATAGTTGACATTGGTCCCTATTGAATGAATGTCTTATTGGTATTGCCCTAGCAAACATCTATCTTACACAATGTAAGAACATTAACATTATTGTACATTTGTGTTTCAAAAATTTTAATAGTTTTATTTCCAATCAACTACAAATGCCTGGTCATTAGTGAGAATGTGGACTCTGAGCATCCTATATATTTATTTTTCCAAAAAAAGGAGAACACTTAAGACACCATGTGATTTGAATATAAGTAGCTATAAAATTTACATGAAAGATCAAGACTAAAAAGGAATGAATGACTTTCAACAGAATTCAATTTGAAACTGTCTCTATATCAAAAAAAAAAGATTTAAAAAATTAACTGCAAGAACAGAAAAAGCAATATTTAACATATATTGTAGGTTGAATACATACCAGGAATTCTGCTAAACATTCTATTAAAATTTTTACATAATACTCTTGATAATAGGAAAAAAAAATTCCTTAGAATATGCTAAAAATAAAAGTTGATTTTCAGTTAAAAAAAGTTCTTCTTTTGAAAAGCACCTTAAAGAATATTATGCGCTTTCATATTGTAATAATGTAAAGGGTTATAGTTACATCTATTCACAAACTTATCCCAAGAATTCAGTCACAATCTGAAAAACACTACATACATGTAGTTTTAATACTTTAGCTGATTTAGAAGAATATGATTTCATATTTGTTGATTAATAGTCAGGAATAGTGACACATTAATTTTAATTTAGAGCCAGAATGTACTAATTAATAACACACATGTGCTAGTCTCATGTACATATAATTGACACTTAGAATATTAAAATCTTTCTGCACATTAGAATGCACAAGGAACATAAGAACTATGATGAACTATGGATGCATTTTATGAGTCTTAGAAATATGATTTGTTAAGGGTTTAATTATGTCTCCCCAAAAGATATGTTAAAGCCCTAACACCTGGCATCCTTGAATGTGGTTTTATTTGGAAATAGTCTTTGCAAATGTAGTCTTGTCAAAGTGAGGTCATACTTGATTAAGGTGTCCCTAATCCAACGTGACAAATGTCTTTATAAGAAGACAAGAGACAAGGAGAGAACAACATGTGAAAACACAGGCAGACATTGAATTGCTGTAGCATCAAGCCAAGGAATGTCAAGAATTTCCTGGAAGCCACCAGAACTTGGAAGAGGCAAGGGAAGATATCCTCCTCTACAGACTGCAGAGGGAGCATGTCCTTGTTGACAACTTGATTTTTGGACTTCTACCCTCCAGAATTGTGAGACAATAAATTATTGTTGTTTTAGACCATTCAGCTTTGTGGTACTTAGTTACAGCAACACTAGGAAAGCAGTACATGGCTAAAACGTAGGAAAAATGTTCATGCTTGTTAATTGTTTGGTGTATGAGACATGGGACAATTTGATTTTATGGTACTATTCTCCTACCTCAAAGAAATGCATGGTTATATTAATGTATTTTAAATTATAGTGAGTTAATATTAATCGAGTTTTTAAAAATTAGTTTATACTTCTTGATATATCTTTGGGTATCCTACCCATAATCCAGACTATCGAGTTACTCCCAGTTCCTGAATTCACCATGATGTCACATTTTTTCACATTCTTTATTCTTTTCAATTCTGGAAATTCCCACCATTCTTTGAGTATTTCTTATCTTCTTGTATCAACACTTCATTGTCATAATAATGTCAGTTACTTAACAAACATCAACAAAACATGTGTGGCATATAACAATAAACATTTATTTATATCATGGGCTCTGGGGTTCACTGGTGGCCAGCTCTGTGTCATATCTTTCATATTCCAGTACTCAAGCCTGACATGTTCTGTTGGCATTCACTGAACTCACAAGATAAGTGGAAAGTGTAAATATTTTTCAGGTCTTTGCTTGTGTTACATCTGCTAAATCAAACCACATGGCTTATCTCAGAATTGAGAAATAGGAAAATATTTTCAACCTCTCTATGGGAAGAGTATCAAAGTTACGTGTAAAGGGTCTTATACAGGGAGTGGCAAAGAATTGGGTTATTAATGCAATCAATCTACCATTCTTTCATTCTCTGTATTTGTTTCTTTTGAAACTTCTTTTGGAATAACAATTCACCTCATTTTAACAGTGCTTTCATATTTTCTAAATTTTTGTCTTTTTGCTTTTCATTCTTGTTGATTTCCATACTCTTTTAACTCATTAACTTTCTCTTTGGATATGTCTAATCTGCTATTAATCAATCAATCCACTGACTTTCATTTACAATGGTTAGTTTTTTATTTTTAGAAGTTGTATTTGGTTCCTTTTACAAATATGCCATCTTTTTAAGAATGTGATTTATTAGTTTTTAATTCTTCTTTATCTCTTTAAGTATTGCAAATATACTTATTTCTTAGCTCTTTCCAGTTTCATCTTTTGATTCATTTCCATATTTTTACCATGAATGACTTTACAAACAGGTTATCTATCTTCTTTCACCTACCTATCTCTCTCTTTTTTCTTTTTTTTTTTGTGGTATGCGGGCCTCTCACTGTTGTGGCCTCCCCCGTTGTGGAGCACAGGCTCTGGACACGCAGGCTCAGTGGCCATGGCTCACGGGCCCAGCCGCTCCTTGGCATGTGGGATCTTCCCGGACCAGGGCACGAACCCGTGTCCCCTGCATCGGCAGGCAGACTCTCAATCACTACGCCACCAGGGAAGCCCTCACCTGCCTATCTCTCTGTCTATGATTCTATCTCTCTATCTATCTATCTTTCTACCTATCTATCTATATCTATCTATCTACCATATTGTAAAATGTTTTTATGCATATGATGTGATGATCACTTGTTTTTTCTACTTTATTTGTTAATATTGTAAATAATATTCCTTGATTGTAAGATGTTAAAAAAATCTTGCATTCCTGGAATAAACCCCAGTTGCTCATGATGCTTTATATTTTTTATATATTGCTGGATTTGATATGCATATATTTTGTTAAGGATTTTAGTGTTCATATTCATGAGAGATATTGGTCTATACTTTCCTTTCCTTGTAATGCTTTTGTCTGATTTTAAAAAAATCAGGGTGATGTTCTCATAAACTTAGTGGATAGTGTTCTCTCTCTATTTCTAGGAAGAGATTCTGTTTGATTAGTGTTATTTCATTCTAAATATTTAATAGAATTCACCAGTTAAGGCATTTGTAGTAATGTTTTAAATTATATATTCACTTTATTTAATAGACAGGAATATTCAGATTTTCTACTTCCTATCCTATCGTATTCTGATCAGTTGCTTCTTGGGAAAAGGATTTTTTTCCAATGAACTATTTATGGACACATTCTATTTTACCCAGAGTTCAAACTTTGGTGCCTTAATTAACACTGAGTGCATGAATCTTACCTCTACTTCTAGTACATAGGCCTGCCATGGTATTTTCTTCCAAATGCCCAACTTAAAAAATTCTTTACTCCTGTGTATACCCTGTCCCCTTGCCTAGCAAGTAATAAGCTCAGAGTTTGTGCTTTTGATCAGACCAGTCTTATTATCTGTGCATTATCACCTCACGGGGCATGGTTTCAAGATATATAAATTTATATATGTTGTTTAATTTTCAGGCAATGTGGCAAAATAGCAATAAAACAGACTTTTTAAGAATACAGACCTGTGTTCAAATCCCAGAATTCCTCAAGCAAGCTATTTACATCTTTAATTTTCCATTTTTGCTTCTGCAAAATTGGAGTAAAAATTACAGCACATGAGACTGTTTTGGGGATTATGTGAAATAATCCATATTGTCTAATGATCAATAAATTGTGTTCTCTTCACCCCTAAAATATAGGAGCATATAGTTTGAGACCTCATTGAACACCTGAACATTTTTTTTCTGTCACAACACTGGGACTAGAGCTTGAAAAACTATTATCAGGAACTTCTCAGAGCAAATCTGCATGTGCCTGTAGCAAACCTACCTCAGACTGAGAATCAATTGTTTTATACTTTAGAAAAGGTGTCCTATAAATATAGTTAGCCCTTATTCAGTTGAAAGGAATAATATTGCCAACTTGAAAGGAGGGCAAATATCTATTATTTCACTGAAATGCATTAATTTAGAAAACTTAACTGAGTTAATCTAGAGAAACATGAATTCTGGGGGTAACTCTATGAGCAAGGGCATCCCTAAAAATAGTTTTTCCATTTTGTCTCATGGATCCACATCAGGAAAGCTAAGGGAGGTGAGAATGGAGGTGGATTATACAATAGGAACTCTTCAAGAAGAGGAATTAGATCTATTAATCTCTTGTCAAAGTTATGGTATTATTTGTAATTATTAATAACTTATTGATACATTATGAATATTGGGTAGTATGGTGGTCTAAATTTGTACATCTAAACATAAACAGACAGAATAACTTTAACATATTTAACTAGTCAATTCAAACACGTGTTTGAACTGGTTGCTTTCACCACTGAGTGTTTTCATCATTTTGTAGCTTTGGCATGGTGTTAACACTTTTTTAAGTATGATGACCAACACATCCTGATGTATGTAAAGAAATTTTCCTAGAAAAAATTCTCAACATGCTGTATGGTCTCCAAGAAAAATACACAAAATCAGTGGTGCTTCAACATCTTTTTTTTTTTTTTTTTTTTATCAATCCATTTCTGGGCAAGATTTCAAAGGAAGTATCTGTTACAATGTTAGACACTTTCCAACAGATTGAAAAAGAAACATTCCAACCAAAATCTTACATTTGATCAGCTGCCATATCAAGGGATGGGTTATTTCTGCTTTTAATCTAAATGTTCTTGGTTAAAAGAAAGAGTTTTAGCTTCCATTTGGATATTAGTGGGAATAATATATCTAAATTTCTCAATGGATGAAAAGTTGTTTTGATAATATGACCTTCTACTGAATAGGGAGGTCTACTTTTGAGATATAAATTGAATTTGGAAGTTTCTAAATAAATGTGATTAGAAAATTTTCCAAAATACCATCTTTATTATTTCTTTAAGAAAAGAATTACAGCTCCTGCATACTTGCCATTGGGATATATTTTAAAATAGCAAAATCACTTTAGTGTTGTTTCAGCATAACTAAAATTTGATGATACAGCAGCAGTTATGTATGTACATGAACCAATCTTAAAATTATCCATTTAAGATTGGTTCATGTACATAACTAAACCAATACTGTGACTTTTTCTTCTTAATCTATCTTATATCTACTTTGTTCAAGAAATGTCCCTTGGTAAAGTTGAAAATTAGAGTACATACATAACCCTAAAATAAATAAATATTGCTCCATATTTGATCTTGTATTATCCAAGATAGTATTGGTTTCATATAATTATACTTAAAATAAATATAATGAATTATATATCCATCAAAATGCAAACTGATCTTGTACCTTTTGTAAAAGTTAATATAAATTTACAAACAAGAAAAATTTATAAAGCCATGTGTTCCTCTTTTCTTATTTGTTTTAAAACATTATGCTGTATAATTGTAAGGCAAGTAGGGAAAGTAGGTAGACAAGGAGAAGAAAACATAAAAAAGAAGAAAATTATGATTTGATCTCTTTGTACCTCCTCATGTCACAGACTTTTGAATTGATATATGCTGTTTACAAAACTTGGACTATGATCTGAAGTTACAAATTCTGTATGTTATTATGAAATTTGACCTTAGCAGGTATTTGCTACCCTCTTTAATGTTGATTAAAGTTTACAATCCAATTGTTTTTCTAACAAGTGTGATGTGAGATTAATTTCTAGCAAAGTGAAAAAAAAAAACACTACACTGTCATTGGGAAAGTTTAGTTTACAAGCCGAAGGAAGCTCATTCACCCTATCTAAATATTAATTGCAATAGTTGATACCAATGCATCTTTATAACACACACTTTAACTGCAGGAGGAGTCAAAATGGTTTGCACTCAGTTTAAAATTCCAAAAAACAACATATGTCTGATGACTTCTGAATATTAAGAGTTCCAATTCTTGGTGCCAGTTGATTGAATTCAGATGTGGTTGCACCTGGAAATCATTGTGGCTTCTTTTAGTTATCAGATGGCTGAGGATATTAGACCATGATAATGTTGATGTGTATGGAAAATATAGTATATTTTAAAATACTTTTTCTTTAATCTTCTTTTACCTCTTCCACTACTCTCCCTCCTACCTTCTGAATTATAAAAATACATGCTTGAGGTAAAAATTCTATATGTTTTAGAAGGATATTTAGTAAAATGTGAAAATCTGCTTCTCTTATCCTGCTTCTCTCCATTCAATTATTAAGTGGTCTTAAAAATTTTTATATAATTCCCTGTATTTCACAGGTGTAGAAGATATTTTCCCTAGTTTGTTCTTTGTATTTTGACTTTGTTGTGATATAAAATTTTTATTTGTTTGCAGTAAAACATATCAATCATTTCTTTTGTAGCTTCTGGGTTGATATCATACTTTAGACAACCTAAAGTAATTCCAAAGGTTATTTTAGAATTATTCTAAAGATAATATAAATATTATTAAGATTCTAAAATAATGTGCCTATGTTTTTTTGTTTGTTTTTTATGCTGTTATGTTTTCAATTCGTATCTTTAATTTAGCTCAAATTTTATTTGATGTTTTTCTTTTTTCTTTTTGAAAGACCTGAGAAAAGGACTTTTTTTTTCTTAAATAATTGACAAGCCAGTTGTCCTACCTCTTTTATTTTCCTATTTAAATATCACAACATTCTCTCATTCAAGTTCAAACAAAGGAGAGCAAAGCTTTATATGGTCACTGTATCAACTCTTTTATTTTTTGATCTTACAACAAACGTTTGCAGCATCTCAGTGGTATTGATAAACACAGCTCCAGTGAAAATTGTCATAAAAGAAGGAATTTATTGCATATTCAATCTGCTTTTCATTTGAAGTAGAATACTCTTCTGATTTATTTAAAAGTGCAGTAGGATGTTTGAGGAGAGTTTTGATGGAGAATTTGTTGACAACTAAATTTTTATAAATCCATAAAATGGCAGATTCTTGCTCATTGAAAAATCTTGGAAAAGAAAGTAAAGCAGATGGTTTCAGAATTCAATAATTTTAAACCAACCATAACACTGAAGCTACATGAGGAATACGTGTTTCATTAAATTTTAGTTACTCCCTGAGTCCTAGATAGACCAGGTGAAGAGGTGAAAATATTCCTCTGTCTTGGCTCTGTACATAGCCCTTGGAGAGTTTAATCACTTGCAAACTCAAGAAAAGAACTGACTGGCACAATCACCTAAAACTATTTCATGAAACCAAATATATTTTCGGTCCCTTTTAAAATTCTCCTTCTTGCCCTTTTAAGTGTAAACTTCTGATGGAAAATGGTATAGGCTAAAATGATTATCTCCCAGACCAGTGACCAAATAATTCATAGTTCTGATGAATTTGGTCACAGAGAAATAAGTAGGTCAAAAATAAATCACTGTCCATTGCAACTAATTGATCCAGTCAAAATTAAAGACTAATAAGTTAGAAACTTCAAGTGTCATGATGCTGTCAGAGATGTGGAATAGTTTAATGGTTAAAAGATGTCTAACTCCCTGGGTTCCAATTTTGGCTCTATTGCTTGACAACTGTGTGTTATTTATTATTATTTATTATTTATTTATAATCATGTGTCATTTAGTCTCTTTTGTTTTCAGTTTCCTCATCTGTAAAAAAGGGTTGTGAGGATAAATTGATATAGGTAAATAATCTAGCATTCAATAAATGCTGTTTAATACTCTTTTAATTTTTTATTCTATAACAAGGGTACTGTCCTTTAGAATCTATAACCTCAAGATTCAAAATTGTAAGAAAACAATTTAGGCAATTTTGTTTCTGATGACTTACAGACTATGGAGAAAAGTTGAACACTGACACTTATATGTCCTTACATGTCTACACTTCGATTTCCTATCTGAGTTCTGCTTTCTTAAAAGCATTTTGCAATTACTAATAAGATCTAAGAAGTCCTCCTTTAGAGTCTTATTTGTTTTACATAACAGTCTTCCTGTTCCCTCAGAATAGATAAGGAATACATTATTTTATAGAAAATACAGAGAAGTATAAAAGGGAAAGTAAAAATCAAGTACAATTCTATCACCTAGAGAAAATTTCATAAAAGAGTTAATATTTACCTGCATACTTTTTTTCTTAGGAGTCATAGCTATTTTCCCATATTGTTATATATTTATACAAATATTTCTGTTTAATATTATTTTGTATTTCAACCTAAATTTATCTAACCATTTAGATATACCTACATATCTATATAACTGTATTTGCTTTTCTTGCTACAAATAATGATGGTAACATCTCTTGTTTTGCATCTTTGATTAACCCAAGGAGAAATTTCCGAAAACAGACTCTGTTCTGAAGGTATGTTATCACTGAGGACCTTGATACATATTGACAACTATTTCTCAGAAATTTTATACCAATTTATATTCCCACCATTTGTATTGCAGCTGCATTTAGGATAACATTTTTTGACATTTGCCATTTTGATAGGTAAAAATGTCATCTATTCTTGTTTTAATTTGCTTATCTTTGATTAATAATGTCTTGTTTTTTCACAAGAGTTCTTTCTTAAGAATTCATTTGTATGTCTTTTTAATTAAAGGTACACCTCATTAATACTTTTTAATGTTATCAGTTTGTAAGAGTTAACCAAGATTAAATTATTATTTATATTTATGTCACTACATGTACTTAATGTCTTATAGACTGCAATTTGTCTCTAATACAACTATGCCATTGGAGTTAAGATAACTGCAAATTTTATTTGGGACTAATTTAAACCTACTTGCATCTGCTACTATAATCTTTTCTCCTTTTTTAAGTGCTCACCTTTGAGGGCATTTGCTGGATGCTTGCACCTGATTATACATTATCTCCTGAAAAGTCTTCCCTAGGCCTACCTTTATATATATTTCTTTAAACTCAGACGTTTCTTTTTTTTGTTTTTTTCCTGTGGTACGCGGGCCTCTCACTGTTGTGGCCTCTCCCGTTGCAGAGCACAGGCTCTGGACACGCAGGCTCAGAGGCCATGTCTCACAGGCCTAGCCACTCCATGGCATGTGGGATCTTCCTGGGCCGGGGCACGAACCCGTGTCCCCTGCATCTGCAGGCGGACTCTCAACCACTGCGCCACCAGGGAAGCCCTAAACTCAGACATTTCTTGACACACATAGTCTACCTGCTTGGCACACCAGTCTCTCATGGTTAAAGTATATATTGTTCTCTAATCATATCACAATATATTAACAGACTTCCCCTCCTAGATAGATAAATTATTTGCCTATTAAGGAGTGGTTATAATGTTGGGAATTTCCGACACAGAACTTGGCAAGTTAGAAGACAATTTTTAGGTAGACAGGTGTTCTGACACACTTATATAAGACTAGACTACCAGGTAGATATTAGCAGTCTACATAGCAACAAAGTGAGACAGGTCACTTCTAATTTACAATCTCCAAGATCTGATGTCATTTTCCATTGATTTTTGCATCTGTTATAAAATGTATAAATCCTTAAATGTTGACATGTTAATGATCTTAGATCCCAAACAGCAGGAATTACCTGCTTTTGACAGAGTTTAAAGGATAGTAGTGAACACTCTAAAAGAGCTAGAAGGGCAATTTAAATGATCAAGAAGATTGAGATGCTTAAACTCTGCAAGATGATGGAATAGAAATATTGAACTACAGTCTGAAAAGTCAAATATTGATGAATGAGAATGAAGGTCCAAGTACACACAATCACAAAAGTTGAAAAGGATTAACAAGGAGATTTGTCCAAACTCTCAGTATTAGCATTATGGAACACGTATCAAGTTTACAAATTATATTTCTAAAGAATTATGAAAGAAAGTGTGTAGCACAGTGTAATTAATAAAATGAGAGAATTTAAAATTGGTGCAGCCATTATGGAAAACAGTATGAAGATTCCTCAAAAAATTAACAGAACTACCATATGATCCATGTATTCTACTTCTGGGTATTTACACAAACAATATGAAAGCACTAATTTGAAAATTTTTATGCACCTCTATGTTCAACACAGCATTATTTACAATAGTCAAGATATGGAAACAACCTAAGTGCTAAGTGCCCATCAACTGGTGATGGATAGAGAAGATGTGGTAGATATATGTGTGTGTATATATATATATATATATATATATTTCATTTATTTCATGCTAAATGAAATAAGTCAGATAGAGAAAGACAAATTAAGTATGATATTACTCATATGTGGAATCTAAAACAAACAAATATAAAAACAAACAAGCAAACAAAACAAAATAAATGAATAAACCAAATGAAACCAACCTGGAAATACTGAGAACAGTGTAGTGGTTACCAGATGGGAAGGTGCAGGGGGGTATGAAATGGGCAAATGAGGTATAGTCATTGATAGAAACTAAACTTTTTGTGGTGAGCACACTGTACTGTATACAGAAGAAGAAATATACTGTTTTATATATGGTACTTGTATAATGTTAAAAACCAATATTACATCTATAAATTTTCTTTGAAAATAAAGAATTCAGATAAATCTAGACATAAAAACACACAAGGGGCTAAGAACTGTCGGTGAGTGGGTTATTTCTTCCTCCAGGCTTTATTTACTGATTATTTCATGAGAGGTAATTTGTCTTATTTCCTTACTGCACTTTTTCCTTGCTCTCTTAATAGAATGATGTTAGATGCTATTGTATGCAGTTTGCTTAGTTCCAGAGTGATACTCTTTATAGCCTATGTCAAATCAGTGGTCATCAATAAATGTGTATTAACCATAAAATAATCACATATGGTTGTAAAATTTGACAGCTTATGATAATTTAGGAAACCATTGATTTTGAAAGTGCAATGACTTTACAGAATTTGAAAGCATTTAGGTGATTTTCTTAGAAAGGTGAAAAAAGCTATCATGCTGTAATTTTCTGTGATTTTATGACTTAACCTAGATGTATCTGAAAATGGCTTCTATATTCAATAGGTTGTGAAATAAATTGCCTTTTCTGGGTAGTGCTACAGGATAATATAAAGGTCACTGTCATGTTTTAGACTTTTAACAACATTCATTGTGTTAAAAATAAATGTGGCTAGCATTTTTACCTCTTGAAACCCAAGTTATATAAATTGAATTTTATGATATAAGGTATGTGGTAGATGAATTACATTGAAAACATGTGTACATATCATATTGCTACAGTTCTCTTTAATTAAAGTTCATTTTGGAGGCTTCTTTTAAAGTTAAAGCTAATATCTCTTAAGGTCTCTAGTTATTGAAATCTGGGTTTGAGTTTAGTGTTTATGGGATAAGCTAATCATGTGGAAGTGGTCATAGAACCTTACACAGTCTTAACTTTCTTGGGCTGTTCCCAAACAATGCAGAGACTCTTCTTAAGAATAATCTTTTCATATTATTTTTGATATAGTTCTCCCTCTTGTATAACACACAAATTTTTTTAAATGGCAGGTACAGAGATTGTCATTGTTGACAAGGGGTCACAGCAATGCCAACATCTTGCTGACCAGCCCAGCTGGGCTTTGACAACTTCACCAAGAAAGGAAAGAGTAAGATCAAGATACCAACATTAAGAGTGAATACAAAAAGTAAGAAGTGATAAAAAGCTCATTTAAGACATGGTAAGTAATTCTAGAACCCAGGTTCCAGCTTTAATTTCTACTTTGAAAAAAACCTCTCTTTTTAATTCGTTCAAAACTGTTTTATCAGTTGATCCATTTATCACCATTTCAGCATTACCGTTGTTATTGTAGATTCAAGGTGATCAGGACATGGTTCCTGGCTTTAAGGAACTTATGATCTAGTAAGGGAGAGACAAGAACACAAAAAATTATAATGCAAACATTAGGCCTAAAAAAAGCAAAAATCCTTATGTGCATTTATAGAAAACAACAAAAAAACATGTTGGAGAAATTAGGGAAGAATTCACTAAGGAAGTGGAATTTTGAAAAGGTCCCCATCTATAAGCAGAGTCAATGGCTGGGTGGAGGGAGTCCCTGAAAGATGTGAAAGGATGAGTGTGAAGTCAGTTGAAAAATAGTGATTGGTCTCTTTTGTGTGTATGGTGTTAGGGAGTGTTCTAAATTCATCCTTTTACATGTAGCAGTCCAGATTTCCCAGCACTACTTACATATTTTTAAGATTTTTATTGTTTTTATTGAAGTACAGTTGACATACAGTATTATGGTAGTTTTAGGTGTACAACATAGTGGTTTGACATGGATAAACATTATATACTGATCACCAGGATAAATCAACTATCTGTTGCCATACAAATTTATTGCAATGTTATTGACTATATTCCCCATGCTGCATGTTACATCCCCATGGCTTATTTTATAATTGGAAGTTTTTACCTCTTAATTCTCTTCACCTATTTTGTCCAACCTCCCACAGTTCTCTCCTCTGGAGACCACCAGTATTTTTTTCTGCATCTGTGAATCTGTTTGGTTTTGTTCATTCTTTTTCTTTCTTTTTTTTTTTTAGATTCCACATATAAGTGAAATAATATTTGATTTGTCTTTTTGTCTGACTTATGTCACTAAGCATAATACCCTCTAGATACATTCACATTGTTGCAAATGACAGAATTTTCTTCTTTTTTATGGCTAAGTAATATTCCATTGTATATATATATATACCACTTCTATATATACCACATTGTATATATATATACCACTTCTTTATCTATTCATATTTTGATGGGCAGTTAGATTGTTTCTATAAATTGGCTATTGTAAATAATGCTGCAATGAACATAGAGGTGCATATTTCTTTTCTAATTAGTGTTTTTGTATTCTTTGGGTAAATAGCCAGAAGTGAGGTAGCTGCTGGATCATATGGTAGTTCTATTCTTAGTATTTTGAGGAATCTCCATATTGTTTTCCATAGTGGCTGTACCAATTTAAATTCCCAAAAATAGTGTATGACTGTTCACTTATCCCACATGTGATTGTTTCCTTAATTTTTCTTTCTGATAGTTATTATTTTATAGAAAAACAATAGATTTATGTATATTGATTTTTGTATCCTACAACTTTACTGAATCCATTTATCAGTTTTAATAGTTTTTAGGTGGAGTCTTTAAGGTTTTTTTTTTATATATATTATCATGTCATCTGCAAACAGTGACAGTTTTATTTCTTTTTTTCTAATTTGGATAATTTTTATTTCTTTTTCTTGTCTGATTATTGTGGCTAGTACTTCAAACACTGTGTTGAGTAAAAGTGGTGATAGTAGGGATCCTTGTCTTATTTCTGATTTTAGAGGAAAAGCTTTCAGCATTTCACCATTGAGTGTGATGTTAACTGTGGGTTTATTGTATATGGCCTTTATCATGGTGAGGTACATTCCCTCTATACTCACTTTGTTGAGAGTTTTTAATCATAACTTGATTTTGAATTTTGTCGAGTACTTTTTCTTTATCTATTGAGATGATCGTATGATTTTCTCCTGTATTTTGTAAGGGTGGTGCATCACATTGATTGACTTGCAGATATTGAACCATACTTGAATCCCTGGAATAAATTCCACTTCATCATGGCATATAGCCTTTTTAATGTATTGTTAAAATAGGTTTGTTAATATTTTGTTGAGGTTTTTTGCCTCTAACTTCATCAGGGATGTTGGCCAGTAATTGTCTTTCTTTTTTTTTGTTAGAGTCTTTGTCTATAGTTTAAGTATAAGGATAATGAGCTTGGAAGCATTATTTCTCCTTTAAATTTTTGGAATAATTTGAAAAGGATAGGTATTAATTCTTCTTTAAATGTTTTATACAATTCCTCTCTGAAGACATCTGGTTCTGGACCTTGCTGTGAGGTTTTTTGTTTTGTTTTGCTTTTTGGAGTATAGTGGCTTTACGCTGTGTCAGTTTCTGCTGTACAGCAAAGTGAATCAGCCATACATATATACACATCCCCTCATTTTTGTATTTCCTTCCCATTTAGGTCACCACAGAGTACCGAGTAAAGTTCCCTGTGCTATATAGTAAGTTCTCATTAGTTATCTATTTTATACATGGTATTGATATTGTATATATCAATACCTATCTCCCAGTTCATCCCAACCCCACTTCCCTTTGGGTACCCTGTTGTGAGTTTTTGTATTACTGATTCAATTTCAAAACTAGTAATCAATTTGTTCAGATTTTCTATTTCTTCCTGATTGTCTTAGAAGAATGTATGTTTCCAGGAGTTTATCTATTTCTTTGAGGCTGTTCAGTTTGTTGGTATATAATTATTTGTACTAACCAATTATGATTCTTTGTATTTCTGTGGTGTCAGTTTTAACTTCTCTTTCATGTCTGATTTTATTTATTTGGCCCCTTTCTTTTTTTTGCTTGATGAGTTTGGCTAAACTTTAATCAATTTTGTTTATATTTTCAAAGAATGAGTTCTTAGTTCTGTTGATCATGTCTATTTTCTTTTTAGTCTCTTATTCATTTATTTCTGCTCTAATATTTATTATTTCCTTCCTTCTTCTGACTTTGGACTTTCTTTGTTCCTCCTCTTCTAATTCCTTCAGATGGTAAGTTTATTTGAGATTATTCTTGTTTCTTGAGGTAGGCATATATCACTATAAATGTCCCTCTTAGAACTGCATTCATTGTGTCCTATAGAGTCTAGAAAATTATACTTTATTTTTATTTGTTTTGAGCTATTTTCTGTTTCCTCTTTGATTTCTTCATTGACTCGTTGGGTTTTTAGTAACATATTGCTTAGTCTCCACATGTTTGTGTTTTTTCCAGACTTCTTCTTTTTTTTTTTTAACGTCTTTACCAGAGTAAAATTATTTTATAATGTTGTGATAGATTCTTCTGTATAAAACAGTGAATCAACTATATGTATACATATATCCCCATATCCCCTCCCTCCTGCATCTCCCTCACACCCTCCATATGCCACCCCTCTATGTAGTCACAAAGCTCTGAGCTGATATCCCTGTGCTATGTAGCTGCTTCACAATAGCTATCTATTTTACATTTAGTAGTGTATATACGTTCATGCTACTCTCTCATTTCATCCCAGCTTACCCTTTCCAGTACCCATGTCCTCAAGGCCATTCTCTATGTCTATGTCTTTATGCCTGTCCTACCCCTAGGTTCATCAGAACCATTTTTTTTCATATATATGTGTGAGCATATGGTATTTGTTTTTCTCTTTCTGACTTACTTCACTCTGTATGACACAATCTACCTCCATCAACCTCACTACAACAAACTCAATTTAGTTTTTTTTAATGACTAATATTCCGCTGTATATATGTGCCACAACTTCTTTATCCATTCATCTGTTGATGGACACCTAAGTGGTTTCCACATCCTGGTTATAGCAAATAGTGCTGCAATGAATATTGTGGTACATGCCATTTTTAAATTATGGTTTTCTCAGAGTATATGCCCAGTAGTGATGTTGCTGGGTCATATGGGAGTTGTATTTTTAGTTTTTTAAGGAATATCCATACTGTTCTCCATAGTGGCTGTATCAATTTACATTCCCACCAACAGTGCAAGAGGGTTCCATTTTCTCCACACCCTCTCCAGCATTTTTGGTTGTAGATATTTTGATGATGGGCATTCAGACTGGTGTGAGGTGATACTTTATTTTAGTTTTCATTTGCATTTCTCTAACGATTATTGATGTTGACAACCTTACAGGTGATTGTTGGCAATCTTTGGAGAAATGTCTATTTAGATCTTCTGTCCATTTTTGGACTGGGTTGTTTGTTTTTCTGATATTGATCTGAGTGAGCTGCTTATATATTTTGGAGATTAATCCTTTATCAGTTGCTTCCTTTGCAAATATTTTCTCCCATTATAAGAGATGTCTTTTTATCGTGTTTATGGTTTCCTTTGCTGTGCAAAAGATTTAAGTTTCATTAGGTCCCATTGGTTTTTCTGTTTTTATTTCCATTTCTCTAGGAGGTGGGTCAAAAAGGATCTTGCTGTGATTTATGTCATAGAGTGTTCTTCCTATGTTTTCCTCTAAGAGTTTTATAGTGTCTGGCCTTACATTTAGGTCATTAATCCATTTTGATTTTACTTTTGTGTATGGTGTTAGGAAGTGTTATAATTTCATTCTTTTACATGTAGCTGTCCAGTTTTCCCAGCACCACTTACTGAAGAGGCTGTCTTTTCTGCATTGTATATTCTTGCCTCCTTTACCAAACATAAGGTGACCATATGTGTGTGTATTTATCTCTGGGCTTTCTATCCTGTTCCATTGATCTATCTTTCTGTTTTTGTGCCAGTACCATATTGTATTGATTATTGTAGCTATGGAGTATAGTCAGAAATCAGGGAGCCTGAATCCTCCAGCTCCATTCTTCTTTCTCAAGAGTGCTTTGGCTATTCGGGTTCTATTGTGTTTCCAAAACAATTGTGAAATTTTCTGTTCTCATTCTGTGAAAATTGCCGTTGGTAGTTTGATAGGGATTGCATTGAATCTGTAGATTGCTTTGTGTAGTATAGTCACTTTCACAATGTTGATTCTTCCAATCCAAAACATGGTGTATCTCTCCATCTGTTTGTATCATCTTTAATTTCTTTCATCAGCTTCTTATAGTTTTCTGCATACAGGTCTTTGTCTACCTAGGTAGGTTTATTCCTGGGCATCTTATTCTTTTTGTTGCAATGGTAAATGGGAGTGTTTCATTAATTTCTCTTTCAGATTTTTCATCATGAGTGTATATGAATGCAAGAGTTTTCTGTGCATTAATTATGTATCCTGCTACTTTACCAAATTCCTTGATTAGCTCTAGTAGTTTTCTGGTAGCAGCTTTAGGATTCTCTATGTACAGTATCATGTCATCTGCAAATAGTGACAGCTTTATTTCTTCTTTTCTGATTTGGATTCCATTTATGTCTTTGTCTTCTCTGATTGCTGTGGCTAAAACTTCCATAACTATGTTGAATAATAATGGTGAGAGTGGGTCTCCTTGCTGCATTCCTGATTTTAGAGGAAATGGTTTCAGTTTTTCTCCATTGAGAATGATATTGGCTGTGGGTTTTTCATACATGGACTTTATTATGTTGGGGTAGGTTCCCTCAATGCCTACTTTCTGGAGAGTTTTATCATTAATCAGCCTTGAATTTTGTTGAAAGCTTTTCCTCCATCTATTGAGATGCTCATATGGTTTTTATCCTTCAGCTGGATAGTATGCTGTATTACATTGATTGATTTGCATATATTGAAGAATCCTTGCATTACTGAGATAAACCCCACTGTTCATGGTGTATGATCCTTTGAATGTGTTGCTGGATTCTGTTTGCTAGTATTTTGTTGAGAAATTTTGCATTTATGCTCATCAATGATATTGGCCTGTTGTTTTCTTTCTTTCTGATATCTTGTCTGTTTTTGGTATCGGGGTGATGTGGCCTCATAGAATTAGTTTGGGAGTGTTCCTCTCTCTGCTCTATTTTGGAAGAGTTTGCGAAGGATAGGTGTTAGCTCTTCTCTAAATGTATGATAGATTTCGCCTGTGAAGCCATCTTTTCCTGGGCTTTTGTTTGTTGGAAAATTTTAAGTCACAGTTTCAACTTCAGTGCTTATGATTGGTCTGTTTATATTTTCTATTCCTTCCTGGTTCAGTCTCAGAAGATTGTGCTTTTCTAAGAATTTGTCCTTTTCTTCCAGGTTTTCCATTTAATTGGCATATAGTTGCTTGTAGTATTGTGTCATGATCTGTGGATTTCTGCAGTGCCATTTGTTACTTCTCCTTTTTCATTTCTAATTCTATTGATTTGAGTCTTCTCCTTTTTTTTCTTGATCAGTCTGGCTAATGGTTTATCAAGTTTCTTTATCTTCTCAAAGAACTAGCTTTTAGTTGTATTGATCTTTGCTATTGTTTCCTTCATGTCT
Organism: Aethalodelphis obliquidens; assembly: GCF_003676395.1. NCBI lineage: Eukaryota > Metazoa > Chordata > Mammalia > Artiodactyla > Delphinidae > Aethalodelphis > Aethalodelphis obliquidens. The sequence goes on from NW_020838012.1 coordinate 299,341, forward strand.
TTTTCATTTCTTTCTGATCTGATCTTTGTTACTTCTTTCCTTCTGCTAAGTTTGGGGTATTTTTGTTCTTTTTTCTCTAATTGCTTTAGGTGTATGGTTAGGTTGTTTATTTGAGCTGTGTCTTGTTTCTTGGGGTAGGATTGCATTGAGATAAATTTCCCTCTTAGAACTGCTTTTGCTGCATCTCATAGGTTTTGGGTTGTCATGTTTTCATTGTCATTTATTTCTAGGTATTTTTAAATTTCCTCTTTGATTTCTTCACTGATCTCTTGGTTATTAAGTAATGTATTGTTTAGCCTCCTTGTGTCTGTATTTTTTACAGATTTTTTCCTGTTATTGACATGTAGTCTCAAAGCGTTAGTATCCGAAAAGATAGTTGATACAATTTCAATTTTCTTAAATTTACCAAGGCTTGATTTGTGACCCAAGATAAGATATATCCTGGAGAAAGTTCCATGAACACTTGAGTAGAAAGTGTATTCTGTTGTTTTTGGATGGAATGTCCTCTAAATATCAATTAAGCCCATCTTGTTTAATATATCATTTAAGGCTTGTGTTTCCTTATTTATTTTCATTTTGGATGATCTGTCCATTGGTGAAAATGGGGTGTTAAATTCCCCTACTATGATTGTATTACTGCCTATTTCCCCTTTTATGGCTGTTAGCATTTGCCTTATGTATTGAGGTGCTCTTTGCTGGGTGCATAAATATTTATAATTGTTATATCTTCTTCTTGGATTGATTCCTTGATCATTATGTAGTTTCCTACTTTGTCTCTTGTAATAATCATTTAAAGTGGGTTTTTTTTCTGATATGAGATTTGCTATTCCAGCTTTCTACTGATTTTCATTTGCATGGAATATCTTTGTCCATCTCCTCACTTTCAGTCAGTATGTGTCCCTAGGTCTGAAATGGGTCTCCTATAGACAGCATATATATGGGTCTTGTTTTTGTATCCATTCAACCAGTCTATGTCTTTTGGATGGAGCATTTAATCCATTTACATTTAAGTTAATTATCGATATATATGTTCCTATTACCATTTTCTTAATTGTTTTGGGTTTGTTATTGTAGTTATTTTCCTTCTCTTGTGTTTCCTGCCTAGAGAAATTTCTTTAGCATTTGTTGTAAAGCTGCTTTTGTGGTGTTGTATTCTCTTAGCTTCTGCTTGTCTGTCAAGATTTTAAATTCTCTGTCGAATCTGAATGAGATCCTGGCTGGGTAGAATACTCTTGGTTGTAGATTTTTCCCTGTCTTCACTTTAAATATTTCATGTCCCTCACTTCTGGCTTGCAGAATTTCTGCTGAATGATCAGCTGTTAAGCTTATGGGGATTCCCTTGTATGTTATTTTTGGTTTTCCCTTGCTGCTTTAATATTTTTTCTTTGTATTTAATTTTTGATAATTTGATTAATATGTGTCTTGGCTTGTTTCTCCTTGGGTTTATCCTGTGTGGGACTCTCTGCACGTCCTGGACTTGTTGACTATTTCCTTTCCCAGATTAGGGAAGTTTTCAACTATAATCTCTTCAAATATTTCTTAGTCTCTTTCCCTTTCTCTTCTTCTGGGACACCTATATTTCTAATGTTGGTGCACTGAATGTTGTCCCAGAGGTCTCTGAGACTGTCCTCAATTCTTTTTATTCTTTTTTCTTTATTCTGGTTTGTAGCAATTATTTCCACTATTTTACTTTCCGGGTCACTTATCCATTCTCCTGCCTTAGTTATTCTGCTTTTGATTCCTTCTAGAGAATTTTTAACCTTATTTATTGTATAGTTCATCATTTTTTGTTTGCTCTTTAGTTCTTCTAGGTCCTTGTTAAACGTTTCTTGTATTTTCTCCATTCTATTTCCAAGATTTTGGATCATCTTTACTATAATTACACTGAATTCTTTTTCAGGTACACTGCATATTTTGTCTTCATTTGTTAGGTGTGGTGGGTTTTTCCCTTGCTCCTTCATCTGCTCTGTGTTTCTCTGTCTTCTCATTTTGCTTAACTTATGGTGTTTGGGGTCTCCTTTTTGCAGGCTGCCATTTCATAGTTCCTGGGTTTTTTTTGGTGTCTGCTCCCAGTGGTTAAGTTTGGCTCAGTGGCTTTTGTAAGCTTCCTGGTGGAGGGGACTCATTCCTGTGTCCTGGTGGATGAGGCTGTATCTTGTCTTTGTAGTGGACAGGACCATGTCTGGTGGTGTGTTTTGGGGTGTCTTTAACCTTATTATGATGTTAGGCAGCCTCTGTGCTTATGGGTGGGGTTGTTTTCCTGTCTTGCTAGGTGTTTGGCATAAGGTGTCCAGCACTATAGCTTGCTGGTCATTGGATGGAGCTGGGTCTTAGCATTGACATAGAGATCACTGTGAGAGCTCTCTGGTGGAAGTCTCTGGTGGTCCAATGTCATGAACTTGGCTCTCCCACATCAGAGGCTCAGGCCTGACACCTGCCCAGAGCACAAGACCCTGTCAGCCACACAGCTAAGAAGAAAAGGGAGAAAAAAATTAATGAAAAATAAATAATTTTTAAAAAATAATTATAAATAATTTTTTTTAAAACATTAAAATAACAAAAATAAAAGTAATAAAAAAAAGAAGAGCACAACCAAACCAATAACAAATCCACCAATGATAACAGGTGCTAAAAACTATAATAAGATAAACATAAAATTCAGCAGCAAGTCAGTCACAGATAGCAAACCTCAAGTCTACAGTTGCTCCCAGAGTCCACCATCTCAATTTTGGGTTGATTTGTTGTCTATTCAGGTATTTCACAGATGTACGGTTCATCAAGTTGATTGTGGTGATTTAATCCGCTGTTCCTGAGGTTGCATGGAGAACTTTCCCGTTCTCTTCTTTGTTCACACAGCTCCTGGATTTCAGCTTGGTTTTGGCCCCACTTCTGTGTGTAGCTTGCCCTCAGGATTCTGTTCATGCCCAGGAAGGATGGGGTTAAAGCAGCAGCTGATTAGGGGGCTCTGGGTCACTCATGCATTGGGGAGGGAAGTGTACAGTAATTATAATTGGCATGCGGGGCAAGCTTACTGTGGCAGAGGCTGGCGTGACATTGCAACAGTCTGAGTTACAGCCTTTGTTTTCCAGGGGAAGTTGTATCTGGATCATGGGACCCTGCTGTGGTGGCCCGCACAGGCTCCCAAGGGTTGGGAATGTGGATAGTGAACTGTGCTTGCACACAGGATTCTTGGTGGTTGCAGCAGCAGCATTAACATTTCCTGCCTGTCTCTGGTGTCCAAGCTGATAGCCACATCTTGCGTCCATCTCTGGAGCTCTTTTAGGTGGTGCTCTGCCTTCTTTAGGCAGACAGGTGAGGAATCCCCTTTCCTCAAGCAACCCGAAACAATGGTCTCTTGCCTCAGGCAGGTCCACAGTTTTTCCCAGACTCCCTCCCAGCTAGCTGTGGTGCACTAGCTCCCTTCAGGCTGTGTTCACACAGCCAACCCCAGTCCTCTCCCTGGGATCTGACCTCCGAAGCCTGAGACTCAGTTCCCAGCCCCCACCAACCCCAGTGGGTGAGCAGACAAGCATCTCAGGCTGGTGAGTGCTGGTCAGCACTAATCTTCTGTGTGTGAATCTCTATGCTTTGCCCTCTGCGTCCCTGTTGCTGTGCTCTTCTCCGTGGCTCCAAAGCTTCCCCTCCACCAATCCCTCATCTCTGCCAGTGAAGAGGATTCCTAGTGTGTGGAAACTTTTCCTCCTTCAAAGATCCCTTCCAGAGGTGCTGGTCTCATCCTTATTCTTTTGTCTCTGTTTTTTCTATTTTCTTTGCCTTACCCAGGTGTGTGGGGCTTTTCTTTCCTTTTGGAAAGTCTGAAGTCTGCCAGCATTTTGTATGTGTTCTGTAGGAGTTGTTCCACATGTAAATGTATTTTTGATGTAATTTTAGGAAAGAAGGTGATCTCCACATTTTAATCCTCTGCCATCTTAAAGCAGGACTCCAGCATTACTTACTGAAGAGGCTGTCTTTTCTCCATTGTATATTCCTGCTTCATTTGTCATAGGTTAGGTGACCATACCTGTGTGGGTTTATCTCTGGACTTTATGTCTTATTCCATTGATCTACATTTCTGCTTTTGTGCCAGTACCATGTTGTCTTGATTACTGTAGCTTTGTAGTATAGTGTGAAGTCAAGGAGCTTGATTCATCCAGCTCTGTTTTTCTTTCTTAATATTGCTCTTGTTATTCTTTGTCTTTTGTGTTTCCATGCAAATTGTAACATTTTTTTGTTCTATTCTGTGAAAAATGCCATTGGTAATTTGATAGGGACTGCATTGAATCTGTAAGTTGCTTTGGGAAGTATAGTTATTTTCATAATATTGATTTTTCCAATCCAAGAACATGGTATATCTCTCCATCTGTTTGTGTCATATTTGATTTCCTTAATCAATATCTTACAGATTTCTGAGTACAGTTATTTTGCCTCCGTAGGTAGGTTTATTCCTAGGTTTTTAATTCTTTATGATGTGATGGTAAATGGGATTGTTTCCTTAATTGCACTTTCTGATCTTTTGTTGTTAGTGTATAGGAATGCAAGAGATTTCTGTGTATTAATTTTGTATCTTGCAATTTTACCAAATTCATTGATGAGTTCCAGTAGTTTTCTGGTAGCATCTTTTAGGATTTTCTATGTATAGTATCATGTCATCTGCAAAGAGTGACAGTTTTACTTCTTTTCCAATTTGGATTCCTTTTATTTGTTTTTATTCTCTGATTGCAGTGACTAAAACTTCTAAAACTATGTTGAATAGTAATGGTGATAATGGCCACCCTTGTCTTATTCCTGATCTTAGAGGAAGTGATTAAGTTTCTCATCATTGAGAATGATGTGTGCTGTGTCTTTTTCATATATGGCTGTTATTGTGTTGAGGTAGGTTTCCTCTATACTCATTTTCTGGAGAGTTTTATCATAAATGGGTGTTGAATTTTGTCAAAAGTTTCTTCTCCATCTATTGAGATGATCATGTTTTTATTCTTCAAGTTGTTAATATGGTGTATCACATTGATTGATTTGTGTGTTTTGAAGAACCTTGTATCCTTGGGATGAAGGCCACTTGATCATTTTGCATGATCCGTTTAATGTGTTGTTGGATTCTGTTTGCTAGTTTTCTGTTGAAAATTATTGTGTCTATGTTCCTCAGTGGTATTGGCCTGTAATTTCCTTTTTTGTGTGATATATTTGTCTGGTTTTTGTATAAGGGTGATGGTGTCCTTGTAGAATGAGCTTTGGAATGTTAAAAGATTAAAGACCTAAATATATGACTAGACTCTATAAAACTCTTCAAGGAAAACATAGGTAGAACACTCCTTGACATAAATCCCGGCAAGATCTTTTTTGATCCACCTTCTAGAGTAATGAAAATATAAACAAAAATAAACAAATGGGTCCTAATTAAACTCAAAGGTTTTGCACAGCAAAGGAAACCATAAATGAAATGAAAAGACAACACTCAGAATGGGAGAAAATATTTGCAAATGAAGCAACTGACAAGGAATTAATCTCTAAAATATACAAACAGCTCATACAGATCAATGTCAAAGAAACAAACAACACTATCAAAAAATGGGCAGTTCTGAATAGACACTTCTCCAAAGAAGACCTAGAGCTGTCCAAGAGCCATGTGAAAAGATGTTCAACATCACTAATTATTAGAGAAATGCAAATCAAAACTACAATTCGGTATTACCTCACACCAGTCATAATGACCATCATCAAAAAGTCTAGAAAAAATAAATGCTGGATAGGGTGTGGAGAAAAGGGAGCCCTCCTACACTGTTGGTGGGAATGTAAATTGGTACAGTCACTACGGAGAACAGTATGGAGATAAGCATGGAATCTAAAAAAATATCTTAAAAATATATACAAATGAACTTATTTACAAAACAGAAATGGGGGAAAAAACTAGATTCAGTCATCAAGTATTTATAAAGATATATGGAACAAACATTACTCAGTTTGCTACTGTTAAAAAAATACATAACAGAAAACTCAATAGGTGTATGTACTAGAAATTCTTACTATGAAACTGCTAGGTGACATTTCATTGGGCTCCGAGGACCTCCAGTTCTTTCTTTCTCAGTGCAGAAATAATTCATCAAGAGGCAAAGTGATAGATAAAAAATGATTTATTAGAATAGGACACTTGTGAGGCTTAACAAGCAGGCAGGAGAGCTTTTCATTGCCCCAAGTACTTAGTGGGTTATATTTTTATAATCAAAGGAAAAGAGGGGAGGGGAAGAAGACCACCTTCTTCCTCATTCTTTGAGTCTTACATCCTTACCTCCTCCTACATGTCAGGCAGGGGAGTTTTGGACCATATATTGTACCTCCAGGAATGTCATGGCAGTATGGAAAATTATTTTATGTCTCAGTACAATGAGGGTCTTTCACTTTGAAATGTCATCTTTCCATAGATTATTGTTTCTATGTGTGCAGAGAGCATGTCCTAAGGGTCATTAACTTGTTGACATCACTGGGCAGGATGTAGGCCTTAGTCTTCCACTATTGTTTTATTGTCTTGAGACATGACTCATTCCTCCATTGCATGGTTTTGTTGCTAAGCAAGTTAGCTTGGTTTTGTTGTTAGGGAAGCTGGTCTGGCTTCGATGCTAAGTGATGTGCTCTGCTTTATAAGTCATGCAAGCCCATATTGTTTCAGGATTTTTCCATCACTTTCTTGAGTGATTATTAACTTACTGCAGTCTCCCAAAGCCCCCTAAAGTTTCCTCTCTATCTACAGTCCCCTAGTGGGATTTCTGAACTATTTGATTATCCTACTCTATCCCTATCAACTATACCCCACTACCCACATCTCCTTCTAATAAAAACAGCCTATTTCCATGTTCTACTTCTAAGTACTCATGTTTTATACCATATAGTCCTTCATCTCTGCATATTCTGTCTATAGAGAGAAGCACAGATGCCTGGAGAGAGCAATCTTGTGCTGTTTTTCCCTAGAGCTGCTTTAGATTTAGTTCCTCAGCATTGTATAGTCCCAGGTCTAGTCTATATACATTCTTAAAATAAACTCCCATCTTCTTGAGGCAGATTGAATTAGTCTCCAATCCTTGCCACCAAAAGAGCAAACTAAAAATAGTGTTGATCAGTTATGTATGAGAAAATGAAAACCCATTGTACAAAAATAATTAAGGAGAAATAAATCTATTTCCAGTTAGGTTCAAGGTTGGCTCGAACTTATTTTTCTTTTATAAGTGGACCATCTCTAGGAATGGAAACTTTCTTAGAGCTCTTACAGCAGTTTCCAAGTGTTTTGTATAGCTCCAGGTCTTGCTCTAGATCCCTGAGTGCTAAAGCTAGTGGTGCACCAGAACCACTCTGGGAAGTCTGCTGCAAGTATTGATTCCAGGGCTTAGACCCCGCAGATTCTGAGAGGAAATCTGGGGTACACATGGGCACCTGTAATTTTGGCAAGCCCATAGATGATTAACACATAGCCAGGTTTCAAAACCATGCCCATTTGTCTCGAGTAGTTTTGACTCAGTTGCACTTATATATCTTAAAATATTACTGCTCTCTGCTAAGATGTCCATCTGTTTTCTGATCCAGAATTAAAAACAAAGAAAGATTTATTTTTCTTTCTTTACCTACTCTGCTGGCAACAATGCAATAAGAGTCCTTAAAACAGGTTTCATCTAGTGTTGCTTACTATCAAAGGAAGAAATATATGATTTTTCATTTTGGAAAACAAACTGAAATTCCAGGGTAAGCATGACATCAGAGTCCCATGTGAACGTTTTCCTTCAGGGAAAATTGAACATCAGAACTTCTTTGTCTACTTTCCGTCCCTCTGACTCAGCCCCAGCTCACCCCACCTCCTTTTCAGGAAGTGCAGAAATTACAAACAATAGAGATATTTGGTGATTGAAGCACTTATCTCAAAAGTATCTCTGTCCCCCTGTTTTGTACATATTGAAACATACCTAAGCACAGATTGTTGCTAAATCACAGGAGCAAATAAGTTGGAATTATTACAAACTCCTGACCTCTGGCCTAGGTTAGGTCTTAATTATTTATTATTTAATTTATTTATTTATTAATATTATTTTATCTTATAATTATCTCTTTATTCCCCTCAACAACTATAACTAATCACAGTTTTATCTAGGGTGGACAATGTTCTTGTTTACCCAAGACTGAGGGATTCTAGGACATGGACTTTCAGTACTAAAGCCAGATGATTCCCAGGTAAACTGGAATGAGTTGATCACTCTAGTCATGAGAACTCTCTTTGAATTAATTTTCCTTACTTCCAATGAAACGTCTAATTTCTTACTTCACAGAGAAAACAGAGGTGCAAAAAATTTCAACTTTCTGCTCAATTCACTAAAAAGTGTCTGGCCAGGACGTGACTCCATTAGCAATCTTCTTTTCTGCCATGTCTTCTACCTCTTCATATATACTTACTCTGTTCCCTCAGCATAATGTTACAAGAAAATTTGCCAAGCCCAAGCATGCTCATAGGAATGTGTCCCTACATGACTTTGAGCTTCATAGAGCCTTTCTCCAATGTCCATACTTTTGGGACATATTCAGAGCATGAACAAGTCCAAATGAGGCTTTATAATGTTCTCCTCATTCTTAGAATTCCTCTTTATATGGTAAAAACACCCCCTCTCCCACTTTGTGTAGTTCCTTGACTTTCAGTTAGGGGAGACTCACTGAAATGCATGAGTGTGGTTGTTCTCCTTTGACTGGAAAGTAGTTAAACCAGCTTTTTTTTTTTTTAAATACCTGACAGCCTTTTATTATTTAACAATGAGCATGTTCAAGTATTTTCCATCTTAAACACAAAACTCACTCTTCCTACACCTTAGATGTCCTTAACCATCTCTTACCCTGTCTCTTCCTAGGTATTCAATTTGAAAAAGAAATGTGCTTTTTTTCTCTTCACTTGCTCCATGAATTGCAGGGTGCCTTTGTGTCTTCAATGCTCTCCTCCAATGAACCTGCTCTTGTATGAGCACCAATGATCTTGTTGCTAAATTTTATGTGAGTGTTTCATTCTATCTGTGATTTAAATATATATATATATATAATAAAGTACAGTAAGTTAGAAGGGATAATATAAAATCACCCATAATTCTTCCATGAAAAACTAAAACATTATTCTCTGTGGTTTTTATTATTTACAACTTTACAAATTATTTACAACTCCTTTTTAAAAACTATTCCACTTTTATTCATAGTCCTATGGAGGTTCCTTCTCAGTCTTCTTTGCTAAACCTTCATCTAGTATCCAAAATACATTCAAATATTGATGTTTCTAGCTTTACATTCTCATCTCACTTTTATTTACTCTGTAGATTCTCCCTAGTTGAATTCCTTTTTCCCTAGCTCCATGGCTATATCCACAACCTATATTCTGAGGCCTGTCATATCTCTCTCTAGATGTCCAGTTCCATATGAGTTTTCTAAAAGTACCAAAATATCAACAATGATTTTATCATCTCCAATTACTGCATCCCAGATTAATTTTATCATCTCCCAGTTTTTACATTCCACACATCTTATATTAATGACACAACAATGGACCAAGTTATTTGGTTATTACCTTTAATTTCTCCTGTTCATCTCTCACATCCAACCAGTTAATAGCCCTAAGCTTAAACCTAACTCTCCTTCAAATTTTTTAAATCTACCTTTACCTGTGCTACTCCTCTGAGAATGGGCTCTTAACCCTTTTAAATTGTATTTGTGCAATAGTCTCCCAAATGGAGTCTTCGCCTCAAGGCTTGGCCTCCTTCAACTTCTCCACACTGCTGCCAAAGTGATCTTTCTAAAACATAAATCTGAACATTGTGGTTAAGATTTTGGGTTCTTGAATGAGACAGATCATGCTTTATAACCAGTTTCAGTACTTAATAACTGTAACCTTGGGCAGGTTGTATTTAACCTCTCTAAGCTTCAAGTCCCTCATTGGTAAACTGGGGTTATAATGTCTATATGAGAGCATTGTCTTGAGAATAAAATGAATTATCTATTTAGCACAGTACCTTGCAAATAAATAGTGCTCAATATTTGGTGCTACTAGTATTATGGTGATTCTTCTTATTGTTCTTGTTGATGTGTATTATAACTTTTCCTGCCTGAATTTGTTCAGTGTTTCTCTAATGGGTTTAAGATAAAGTCTTAACCCTTTGTGTGGTATAGAAGGCCTTTTACGATAGTGCCTTGGTTGGCCTTCCAATTTCATCTTGGGCTGTTTCCCTTTCTCACTCTATCCTCCAGTCATAGAGAACTATTTGCAATTTTTCCAACAGCATTCTTTTTCTTTTTAGGTAAATTTTAAAATATTTCTTGATTTTTACTATGTGCCTGGCTAAATCCAATGCCTTCTTCAAAATTCAGTTACGCTTAATCTTTCCTGAAGAACGTTCCCTCTCACCACTCTTATTGTAATCTGGATCAGGTGTTCTGTTTTCTCCCTTAATTTCTTCTGAACTCATGACTCTATAATGCTATATTATTCAGCATATTATAATTATATTCTGCAATAGTCTGTGAGTGTCTTGTAGGCACCAACTGTGTCTTATTTATCTTTGTGTCACCAATTTCCATGCCAGTACCTGGCATGGTAGGTGGCACTCAAATGTTGACTGATATGAAGGTTTTGGACACTTGTAATGATAATGAATAACAGTGGAGATGACATAGTACATAAATAATTAGTTAATAATAATTTTAAAATAAATGGATAATGAAATGCCTAAATGAGTGCTGTACTCCTGTAAGAAGTTATATAGTACTTCCACATAACTATAAATCATAGTTAAGTACTATATAACTTACATAAGAAGTTATATGGAGGTAAATAACTTTATATTGTTTGAAAATTTTCAAGGAAAGTATAAGAATTGAACAGTATTTTGCAGGTACATGATTCAATCAGCAAAAGTAACAGGAGATTTTTAAGAAAAGGGTACTATGAGATCAAAGGCAGAAGGAGTTAGGGCATATGAGATTGCAGTGTTTGTGAACTTGTCTTTTTATTTAATTCTCTCATTGACTCTATGAGGTGGATAGTTGTGGATTCTAAAAGTCAAATATTTTAAGTAAATTTATAAAGTTCACACAACTATCACATGGTGAAGATAGTATTCAAATCCAGCTGTGCCCGCCTCTGAAAAACTGCTTTCTCCACAATAAGCTGATGTACCACAGGTGGAATTAACATGTGATTTTGAAATAGAGTAACCCTAAATCTAGATTGTGACAGGCCTTCAAAGAAGGCAGAGGAGGCATTTGACAGTTCTCCATTAAGTCACTATAACATTCTTTCTTTCAGCTCTCTATTTGGTGGAATTGAAGAGGCTATATTAAAATCAAGAGTTGGCAAAAAAAAGAAACGATATATATATATATATATATATATATATATATATATATATGGCAAACTTGCTACTATTATTCTTTCCAGTACCCATGACAGGCAATGCTATTAAAACATATGCTATTTTATTTTGTTTTTTACTGGGCTTTGTTATGGCTTCAGTATCCTTATTAAAGGACCTTCATTAGAAGTTTTTTGTTAATCCATAACCATTCCTTTTTCTTATATTACTCCAATTACTTTTTGGAAAATTATCTTGCCACCTATCTTGTAATATTTGAGAAAGCTTGATGAAACTCTAAAACAAGGTAAAGCACCCTCCTATTACAGAGGACAACGAGTTTCTTGGAGGCTGGGGCAGGATACTTCTGCCAGATCTCACTGTCTCAAGAGGACCAAGAAGTGAGCATGGCTTAGAAAAAAACATTCGTTCTAATGATAATCTTGAGCACAGTTATTCAGGATTGAAAACAAAACAAAACAAAACAAGCAAAAAAACTACATTTCTTTCAGAGAAGAAATCCTGATAGAGCAGTAGAGAATTACTTGTTGTACCTCTGATTTTCCTTTTACTACTAAGCATCTTCTCTAGCATTCCCTTCAGAATAATGATCTTCTCAATGACATTATTCCAATCAGCTCTTTTTTTTAAACTTTTTATTGGAGTATAGTTGACTAACAATGTTGTATGAGTTTCAGGTGTATAGAAAAGTGATTCTGTTATACATATATATGTATCTATACTTTTTCAATTTTTTTTCCCATTTAGATTGTTACATAACATTAAGCAGAGTTCCTTGTGCTATACAGTAGGTACTTGTTGGTTATCCATTTTAAATATGGCAGTGTGTACATGTCAATCCCAAACTCCCTAACTATCTCTTGCCCCCACCCTACCCCCTGGTAACCATAAGTTCATTCTCTAAGTTGGTGAGTCTGTTTCTGTTTTGTAAATAAGTTCTTTTGTATCATTATTTTAGATTCTGCGTGTAAGTGATATATGATATTTCACTTTCTCTGTTTGACTTACTTCATTCAGTATGACAATCTCTAGGTCCATCATGTGGCTGCAAATGACATTATTTCACTATATTTAATGACTGAGTAATATTCCATTGTATATATGTACCACATCTTCTTTACCCATACATCTATTGATGGACATTTAGGTTACTTCCATGTCTTGGCTATTGAAAACAGTGCTGCAATGAACATTGGGGTGCATGTATCCTTTTGGACCATGTTTTTCTCTGGATATATGCCCAGGAGTGGGATTTTAGGGTCATATGGTATCTCTATTTTTAGTCTTTTAAAGAACATCCATACTGTTCTCCATAGTGGCTGTACCAATATACATTCCCACCAACAGTGTTTCCTTTGTTGTGCAAAATCTTTTGAGTTTTATTAGGTCCCATTTGTTTATTTTTGTTTTTATTTCCATTTTTCTGGGAGATGGATCAAAAAAGATATTGCTGCGATTTATGTCAGACAGTGTTCTGCCTATGTTTTCCTCTAAGAGTTTTATAGTGTCCAGTCTCACATTTAGGTTTTTAATCCATTTTGAGCTTATTTTTGTGTATGGTGTTAAATAATGGTCTAATTTCATTTTTTTACATGTAGCTGTCCAGTTTACCAAGCACCATTTATTGAAGTGACTGTCTTTCCACCATTGTCTTGCCTCTATATTTCTATTTTTGTGCCAGTACTATACTGTTTTGATGACTATAGCTTTGTAGTAGAGTCTCCCTGACTTCAGACTATCAGACTATACTCAGTGAGCCTTTTTTTCTTTTCTTTTTTTGCCCAAGATAACCAGAGTCTATTTCTGTGACTTGCAACCAAAAAGTCATAATCAATACCACTTTTATTTAGTCATGGTTGACACATGATTTAGACCTATGCTAACAGGTCTATGATTAACACAAATGGCACATAATTTAGACCTAATAGGCTTTAAATATGGAAAATATTCTGTGATATTTTTATACTGTGTCTACTTGACTAAGCTTGAACTATATTTCCCACAATCCCCTTCCCCATATGGCTTCAAGTTAAAGTTGGTTATAAGAGAAATTTTTTTGGTGAGATTTGGAAGGTAGAAGTGAAGCAGGAGCCATTATGAGCTTCTTCTTTGTCTTCCTTGTCATAAATATTTACAGACAGTTGCAGACGTGTCTTAACATCCCTGTTTATATCCAGACCTTCTTCATAAATGGCATCCTGAAACAATGGACTCTCCAGACTCACAAACAAGTGCAGAGTCAAGAGCCTTCCATCTTTTATTCCATCACCTTTCCTTGTGGTCCCATTCTGGAAGCTGGATATGCTTTGTCTTTAGGATTCCTTGAAAGACTAAAATTTGTACACACACTTCAGTGATTCAGAAAGGCACTTTTATCTGATTATTCAACTTATTCTTTTTGTCTGTTATTTATTCAATTTCTCTAACAATTGAGTAACGTCTTGCTCTTATAATAAATCTCTTATTCAATAACAGTCATATAGGTTCTGCTTCCATGATTGAACCCTGGTTGCTATAGCTATTGGTACCAAAATTGGTGCTTGTAGAACAGAACGTTAAAGATGTTCTCACTGCCAGTAGCAAAGGGGAAACTGGCAAGCCATGGTATGTGGTGGCAAAATCATTTCTTAAGTTATCATCTGTGGTTTCACCTATGATAAAATGCCTGTAGATGGCAAGACTTTGACTCACCAAGTAGTTGCTGCTGTAGAACACTTTAATTAAAATTAATATAATAGTAGTGGTTAGTTGATTCTAAGTGCATTGTAAATTTTGGAGAATGAAAATGAGCTCAAGGTTTTAAATTCCCAGATCAAGGTCTGGGTAACAAATTAGAATGCTTCTATGACTGCTCAGAGAGAAACCCGTATTTCTTACATAATTTCTTAAAACCAAACCCAAATTCTAATTTTCACAGTAGCTGAATTACAATTTAATCCAATCTTTAAGGGTTTCTTATATTAGAATTAAAGCATTGATTAGGAAGGAGTAGAGACATGAAAATTGGGATGGAGACATGTGGGTTGATTCTGATGATGTAGAGGAGAAAATTGGAATAGAGACACATGGGCTGATTCTGATGATGCCGAGGAACTTGAACCTTTATATTTTATTGAGCCTCGTTTGCTAGTAGAGATATCTTTCCCTTAACACTGAGAAATTTGGTGTCCTCTTACCTGAGGAACTTAATTTTCCAAGTCTGTGGAACTTGATTTGCAGGAGAATGTGGATTCCCCTCAGATATATCTTACTACCTCCCCTTGTTTCTATATCTATGACAAGACTCAGATTATTGAATGCTCCTGGGAGTCAGATAAAAATTATGACTCAAAAGAAGTACTGCACAGACATAATGAATTATATTTATATGATTTATGTTCATATTAATAGAAAACTAGGGAATGTAAATGGAAATGGATTGAAAGAATGTTGGATCAGACAGGAGAAGGTAATATTGGGTCTGTTTGAATTTATTAAAATTCAGTGTGTTTTAAGTGGCTGGTAAATAGTTCCAACTTTTGGCTTGGTTAGTTGACTAAAATGAAGTTGAGTTGTTAGAACTCCCTTGATATACTATATAGGACAATATCAAAAGGCTTGGGAGATATTTAAATGTGGGGATAGATTTATCTTTAAGACCTGCTAACCCACCCATATATGAGTCTGAATGACATTTCCTTTATCAAGGCTTTTAGAAATACATTGTTGAAGAGAGTACTGTCATTTTTGAAAAGATTTCTAGTGACTCTTCTCTGCAGGCCATGAATGACAATGAGATATGTTGCCATCAAAATAGAATACCCGAATTCAATAGGGATGATAGGATCTCAAAGTGGTAAGGGTCAAGTAGTGGTACTTAATTGAGACAACATGGGTAGAATTACTATAATGAGTAGCACATCTGAAGAGGTAATCAAAATGATTTCACCTGTAGAGAACTTTGTCTTTAACTAGCTGATTATGGTGTCCCAAGGACTGAAATATATGAGTGGTTTGCTAAAGTCTTGCTTGATTTGTGGAATGGAAAACCTCTAAGTCTGGTGAACAGAAATTTGACCTCAATCAAAAAATAGAGGATCAATTCCAATTCTTGAGATAGCTTATACCTCTAGAGTGTTCTGTGTCCAGAACTTAATTTATAAGGATGGCTGAATGAAGACATGGAGACATTAATGCCATTGAAAGAAAATTTTAATGTCATTCACAGTTTCCCTAAAAAGAAGAGGGACATCTGGCCATGCAGGACCATAGGAAGGTCACCAAGTTTTTATCAGGAAGCAGAGGAGGAGTGAGTGAGAGATTTAAGCCAGATCCTTTATTGGGGTTTCTCTGAGAAAGGCAAGTCAGGGCAGGGTAAATAGTTTAGGATTGGCTAGTTTGAATAATGGCTCTAAGCTATAGAGATGGTCCCTAGGTTGTCTGTTATCTGGTCCTGTGATAATTAAGGTGGGGGAATATTGCCCCTAGGGTGAATGGGCCAGATAGAGGAGGTATGGTTCTGGACTGGTAAGTTTGTTTATCAGAGGCTTGCTTTTGGCTGAGCCCTTTGCAATCTCTAAGAATTGGCTGGCTCTAGAAAGGGTAGTCATACTTTAGCCAGAAAGGTTTTATAAGATGTCAAAACATAAAATAGAGAAAATGGAAAAATATGGTTAATACACAGGGCTCCTTGTATAAGGAGAGCTAGGTTCATTTAAGGAAAGATATTTCATTGCAAAGAACTCATCCAGTATACCTTTCTCTAGCCTTCTCCAAAAGGATCTGTGGCCATTCACAAGGGTGACAGTACAATGAGAAAGGGAAAATGATCATACTACTCAGGCATTACTTGACACTGGCTCTGAACTGCTATTAATTCCTAGAGACACAAAATATCTCCAATCAGAGGAGAGATTTTGGAGATCAGAATTAATGATGTTTAAATTGATTTATCTCATAGGGGGATGACTGGGTCCCCAAACCCACTGTGTGGTTACTTCCCGTGGCAGAATGCATAAACAGAATAAACACACTTAAACATTAGCAAGATAGTACTAGCATTTGAATTAAAGTGGTCCCAGAAGAACAAGAGAGAGAGAAAAGGGTAGAAAATGTGTCTGATGAAATTATGGCTAAAAACATCATGAAGCTGAAGAAGTAAATATACTTCCAGGTATAAGAAGCACAGAGGATCACAAGTAGGATGAACCCAAGAGACCCACACAAAAGCATTGCATAATTAAGATAACAAAAGTTAGATAAAGAGAATTTTAAAGGCAACAAGGGTAAAACAAAGAGTCACATACAAAGGAATCCCAATAAGGCTATCAGCAGAAACTTTATTGACCAGAGAGGAGAGTGGCATGATATATTTAAAGTGCTGAAATGGAAAAACATACTAAGATACTCTACCTGGCAAGATCATCATTCAGAATTGAAAGAGAGATAAAAAACTTCTCACTTGAAAGAAAAACAAAGACTTCATCAATGCTCAACCAAGTCTACAAGAAATGTCAAAGGTTCTTCTCTAAGTGAAAAAGAAAAGGCTACAACAAGAAGAACTTAAAGGAAAGGGAAAATGCCACTAGTAAAGGTAAATATACAATAAAGGCTGTGGACCAACCAATTAAATAGACTAATAAGAATATCAAAAGATAAAATTATACAATCAACTATAACTACAATAAACAGTTAAGATATAGACAGGAAGATGTAAAATATGACATCAAAAACACAAAACATGGGGGAGGGGAGTAAAAATGTAGATATTTTAGAATGTGTTTGAAATTTAATGACTATCAGTTTCAAACAAGTAGATATAGTTATAGGTTAACATAAATGAACCTCATGGTAACCACAAATCAAAAAAAAAAAAAAAAAAAAGAAATACACAAAAATTAGAGAGAAAGGAGCACAAGCATACCACTAAAGAAAATCATTAAACCACAAGGTAAGAAACTGAAAGAAGAAAAGAACAGAGAAGAACTGCAAAATAAAAACCAGACGACTAACAAAATGTCAATAAATACATACCAGTAATCACTTTAAATGGCAAAAGGCACGTGAAAAGATGTTCAGCATTGTTAATTATTAGAGAAATGTAAATCAAAACTACAATGAGGTTATCACCTCACACCAGTCAGAATGACCAAGATAAAATGTCTACAAATAATAAATCCTGGAGAGGGTATGGAGAAAAAGGAGCCCTCCTACACTGTTGGTGAGAATTTAAATTGGTACAGCCACTATAGAGAACAGTACGGAGATTCCATAAAAAACTAAAAATAGAGGTACCATATAATCCTGCAATCAAACTTTTGAGCATATATCTGGAGAAAACTATAATTGAAAAGACACATGCACCCCAATGTGCATAGTAGCACTATTTACAATAGTCAAGATGTGAAAGCAACCTAAGTATCCACTGACAGATGAATGGATAAAGAAGATGTAGTGTGTGTTTGTGTGTGTGTGTGTGTGTGTGTGTGTGTGTGTGTGTGTGTGTGTAAAATGGAATATTACTCAGCCATCAAAAAGAATGAAATAATGCCATTTACAGCAACTTGGATGGACCTAGAGACTATCACTCTAAGTGAAGTAAGACAGACAGAGAAAGACAAATATCATATGATATTGCTTATATGTGGAATCTTAAAAAAAAATGATACAAATGAACTTTTATACACAACAGAAATAGATCCACAGACATAGAAAAAAACTTATGGTTACCAAAGGGGAACAGGGGTGGATGCATAAATTAGGAGTTTAGATTAACATGTACACACTACTATATAGAAAATAGATAACCAACAAGGACACACTGTATAGCACAGGGAACTATACTCAATATTTTGTAATAACCTATAAGAGAAAAGAATCTGAAAAACCATATATATAACAATGATTTTGCTGTACATCTGAAACTAACACATTATAAATTAACAATAATTCATTTTTAAAAAAGTCTCAATGGACCAAATACTCCAATCAAAAACATAAAGTGGCAGACTAGCTTAAAAAACAAAAACAAAAAAACTCCCAAGACCCATGTGCATGTTGCCTACAGGAGACTCACTTCAGAGGTTAACACAAACAGAGACTGAAAGCAAGGAGATGAAAAAAGATATTTCATGCAAATGGAAATGAATACTGGAGTGGCAATGCTCATATCAAAGTAGACTTCAAAACAAAGTCTATAGTAAAGGACAAAGAAGTATATTATATAATGATAAAGGGATCAATACAAGAAGAGAGTATAACATTTGTTAGCATATATGCACTTAATATAGGAGCACTTAAATATATAAAGCAAATATTAAGAGACATAAAGGGAGAAATCAACAATAATACAATAAAAATAAGGAACTTTATAACCCCACTTACATCAATGGACATATCATCCAGGCAGAAAATCAATAAAGACACAGTGGTTAATGACACATTAGACCAGTTGGACTTAGTAGATATCTACAGGAAAGTCAATCAAAATAGCAGAGTACACATTCTTTTCAAGGGCACATGGAATATTCTCTGGGTTTGATCACATGCTAGGCCACAAAACAAGTCTCTACAAATTTAAGAGGACAAAAATTATATGAAGCATATTCTTTTTTCTGACAATAACATTATGAAACTAGAAATTAATCACAGGAAGGAAGAAAACTGGGAAAAACAAACAAGTGGAGACTATACAGCATGTTACTAAAAAACAATGGATCAGGCTTCCCTGGTGGCGCAGTGGTTGAGAGTCTGCCTGCCGATGCAGGGGACACGGGTTCGTGTCCTGGTCCAGGAGGATCCCACATGCTGTGGAGCGGCTGGGCCTGTGAGCCATGGCCGCTGAGCCTGCGTGTCCAGAGCCTGTGCTCTGCAATGGGAGAGGCCACAATAGTGAGAGGTCCGCGTACCACAAAGTAAACAAACAAAACAAAACAGTTGATCAATAAAGAAATAACCATAAGAAAAATAAATACAACTTTTGCAAATCTACGGAATGCAGCAAAAGCAGTTCTAAGCTGGAAAATTATAGTGATACAGGCCTACCTAAAAGAACAACAAAAAAATACAAATGAAAACCTTACCTATTGTACCATCTAAAGGAATTATAAAAAGAAGAATGAAGAAAGCCCAAAATCAGGGGAAAGAAGGAAATAATAAAGATCAGGGAGGAAACCAATTCGAGACCAAATAAAACATTAGAAAAGATTAAAAAAAACAAAAAATAAACAAAAAACAGTTGTTTTTTTAAAAGATAAGCAAAATTGATAAAGTTAACTTAGCCTCATTAAAAAGAGAGAACCCAAATGAACAAAATAAGAAATGAAATAGGAGAAATTACAACTGATAGCACAGAGATAAAAAAAATCATAAGAGAATAATATGAACAGTTATATGCCAACAAACTAGACAAGCTAGAAGAAATGGATACATTTCTAGAAACATAAAACCTTCTAAGGCTGAATCAGGAAGAAAAAGATAATTGGAAAGACTTATCACTAGCAGTGAAATTGAATTGGCAATCAAAAAACTCTCAGAAAATAAAAGTCCAGGACAAGATAGCTTCATGGGACAATTCAATCAAACATGTGAAGAAGTGCGAATACCTATCCTTTTCAAATGATTCCAAAAATTGAAGAAGAGGGAACACTCCCAAATTAATTCTACAAGGTCAACTTTACCCTGATACAAAAACCAAACATGCTACAAAAAAAGAAAATTATAGGCCAATTATCTGATAAATATATTATAGATGTAAAGCTCCTCAACAAAATATTAGCAAACATAATTCAACAATATATAAAAAGGATTGTGCATCATGATCAAGTTGGATTTACTTCAGGTATGCAAGGACAGTGCAATATCCACAAATCAATCAATGTGATGCACCACATTTTTAATAAAGGATAAAAGTCATATGATCATTTCAATAGATGCAGAAAAAACATTTGACTAAATTCATCATCCATTCATGATAAAAATGCTCATCAAAGTTGGTGCAGAGGAAATATATCTCAAAATAATAAAGGTCATTTATGACAAACCCACAGCTAATAGCATGCTCAATGGTGAAAAGCTGAAAGCTTTTTATCTAAAATCAGGAATAAGACAAGGATGCCCGCTCCCTCCATTTCTATTTACTATAGTACCAGAAGACCTGGCCACAGTGATCAGAAAACAAAAAATAAAAAATGTCCAAATAGGAAGGGAAGAAATAAAACTCTTACTATTCCCAGATGACCTGATATTATATATAGGAAACCATAAAGTTGCCACCAAAAAACTATTAAACTAATGAATGAATTTGGTAAATTTATATGATACAAGATTAACATATGAAAATTTGTTGCTTTTCTATACATTGATAATAAACTATCAGAAATAGAAAGTAAGAAAGCAATCCCATTTAAAATTTCATCAAAAACAGTGAAATAGAGAGACATTAAAGATGGTAGAGGAGTAAAACTTGGAGATCATCTTCCTCCCCACATATACATCAGAAATACATCTACATGTGGAACAATTCCTACAGAACACCTACTGAACAGTGGCAGAAGACTTCAGACTTCCCAAAAGGCAAGAAATTCCCCACATACCTGGGTAGGGTAAAAGAAAAAAGAAAACACACAGACAATAGGGACGGGACCAGCATCTCTGGGAGGGAGCTGTGAAGGAGGAAAGGTGTCCACACACTAGCAAGCCCCTTCACTGGCAGAGATGGGAGTGGCGTGGGGGGAAGCTTTGGAGCAATGGGGGAGAGTGTAGCAATAAGCGTGCAGAGGGCAAAGTGGAGAGATTCCTGCACAGAGAACCGGTGCTGCCCAGCACTCTCCAGCCTGAGAGGCTTGTCTGCTCACCCGCCAGTGTGGGTGGGGACTGGGAGCTGAGGCTCGGGATTCAGAATTCAGATCCCAGGGAGAGGACTGGGGTTGGCTGCATGAACACAGCCTGACTGGGGCTAGTGCACCACAGCTAGATGGGAGGGTATTCAGGCAAAAGTCTGGAACTGCCTAAGAGGCAAGAGACCATTGTTTGGGATGCACAAGGAGAGGGGATTCAGAGGACCACCTAAATGAGCTACAGAGACGGGCACAAGCCGCGGCCAACACTCAGACACCAGAGATGGACATGAAATGCTAAGGCTGCTGCTGCAGCCACCAAGAAGCCTGTGGGCAAACACAGGTCACTTTCCATACCTTCCATCCCAGGAGCCTGTGCAGCCCACCATGGCCAGGGTCCTATGACCCAGGGACAACTTCACTGGGACAACACACGGTGCACTTCAGGCTGTTGCAACATCACATTGCCCTCTGTTGCCACAGGCTCACCCTGCATTCCATAGCCCTCCCTGCTCCCGGCCTGAGTGAGCCAGAGCCCTCTAATCAGCTGCTCCTTTAACCTTGTACTGTCTGAGTGAAGAACAGACACTCTCAGGTGAACTACATACAGAGGCAGGGCCAAATCCAAAGCTGAACCCCAGGAGCTCTGTGAACAAAGAAGAGAAAGGGAAATTTCTCTCAGCAGCCTCAGGAGGAACAGATTAACTTGCCACAATCAACTTGATGTACCCTGCATCTCTGGTATACCTGAATAGACAACAAATCATCCCAAAATTGAGGTGGTGGACTTTGGGAGCAAGTGTTGACTTGAGGTTTGCTTTCTGCATCTAATTTGTTTTCGGTTTTATGTTTATCTTAGTTTAGTATTTAGAGTTTATTATCATTGATAAAATTGTTTATTGATTTGTTGCTCTCTTCATTTATATATATATTTTTTCCTTTTTCTCTTTTTCTGAGTGTGTATGTTTCTTTGTGTGATTTTGTCTGTATAGTTTTTCTTTTACCACTTGTCCTAGGGTTCTGTCTGTCCTTTTTTTTTTTTTTTTTTTTAAGTATGCTTTTTAGCACTGGTTATCACTGGTGAATTTGGTTTTTTGGTTTGGTTGCTCTCTTCTTTCTTTCTTTTCTTTTTCTTTTTTAAAATTACTTATTAATATTTTTTATTTCTAATATTTTTTATTAGTTTTTAGGTTAATAATGTTATTTTATTTTAGTTCAGTTTAGATTAGTTTTCTCTTTCTTTCTTTCTTCTTCTCTCCTTTTTCTTCTGAGCGATGTGGCTTGCAGCGTCTTAGTGCTCCAGTGAGGTGTCAGGCCTTTGACTCTGAGGTGGGAGAGCCGAGTTCAGGACATTGGTCCACCAGAGACCTCCTGGCTCCATGTAATATCAAACAGCAAAAGCTCTCCCAGAGATCTCCATCTCAATGCTAAGAACCAGCTCACTCAATGACCAGCTCACTACAGTGCTGGACACCTTATGCCAAACAAATAGCAAGACAGGAATACAAACTCTCCCATTAGAAGAGAGGCTGCCTAAAATCATAATAAGGTCACAAACACCCAAAAACACACCACTGACACAGTAGTGCCCAGCAGAAAGACAAGATCCAGCCTCATCCACAAGAACACAGGCACCAATCCCCTCCACCAGGAAGCATACACAATCCACTGAACCAAACTTAGCTACTGGGGGCAGACACCAAAAACAACGGGAACTACAAGCCTGCATCCTACAAAAAGGAGACAACAAACAGTAAGTGCAGCAAAATGAGAAGACAGAGAAACACAGCAGATGAAGGATGAAGGTAAAAACACACCAGACTAAAGAAATGAAGAGAGAATCAGCAGTCTAGAATGAAGGAAATTAAAAATTCTCTAGAAGGAATCAATAGCAGAATAACTGAGGCAGAAGAACGGATAAGTGACCTGGAGATAAAATAGTGGAAATAAATACCACAGAGCAGAAAAAAGAAAAAAAGAATGAAAATAATTGAGGACAGTCTCAGAGACCTCTGGAAAAACATTAAACAAACCAACATGCGAATTATAGGGGTCCCAGAAGAAGAATAGAAAAAGAAATGGACCGAGAAAATTTTGAAGGAGATTACAGTTGAAAACTTCCCTAATATGGGAAGGGAAAGGAAATAGTTAATCAAGTCCAGGAAGCACAGAGAGTCCCATACAGGATAACTCCAAGGAAAAACATGCCAAGACACATATTAATCAAACTATCAAAAATTAAGTACAAAGAAAACATATTAAAAGCAGCAAGGGAAAAACAACAAATAACACACAAGGGAATCCACATAAGGTTAACAGCTGATCTTTCAGCAGAAACTCTGCAAGCCAGAAGGGAGTGGCAGGACATTTTTAAAGTGATGAAAGGGAAAAACATACAACCAAGATTACTCTAGCCAGCAAGAATCTTATTCAGATTCGATGGAGAAATTAAAACCTTTACAGACAAGCAAAAGCTAAGGTAATACAGCACAAGCAAACCAGCTTTACAAGAAATGCTAAAGGAAATTCCCTAGGCCAGTAACACAAGAGAAGCAAAAGATCTACAAAAACAAACCCAAAACAATTAAGAAATTGGTCATAGTGACATACATATTGATAATTACTTTAACATAAGTGGATTAAATGCTCCCACCAAAAGACATAGACTAACTGAATGGTTACAAAAACAAGACCCATATATATGTTGTCTACTAGAGACCCACTTCAGACCTAGGGACACACACAGACTGAAAGTGAGGGGATGAAAAAAGATATTACATGTAAATGGAAATCAAAAGAAAACTGGAGTAGCAATTCTCATATCACAAAAAATAGACTTTAAAATGAAGACTATTACAAGAGACAAAGAAGGACACTACATAGTGATCAAGGGATCAATTCAAGAAGAAGATATAACAAATGTAAATATTTATGCACCCAACATAGGAGCAGCTCAATACATTAGGCAAATGGTAACAGCCATAAAAGGGGAAAACAACAGTAACAAAATCATAGTAGGGGACTATAACACCCCACTTTCACCAAAGGACAGATCATCCAAAATGAAAATAAATAAGGAAACAAAGTTTTAAATGATATATTAAACAAGATGTACTTAATTGACATTTGTAGGATGTTACATCCAAAAACAACAGAATACACTTTCTTCTCACATACTCATGGAACATTCTCCAGGATAGATCATATCTTGGGTCACAAATCAAGTCTTGGCAAATTTAAGAAAATTGAAATTGTATCAAATATCTTTTCCAATCACTATGCTATGAGACTCAATATCAATTACAGGAAAAAATCTGTTAAAAATACAAACAATTAGAGGCTAAGCAATACACTACTGAACAACAAAGAAGTCACTGAAGAAGTCAAAATGGAAATAAAAAAATACCTAGAAACAAATGGCAATGAAAACATGATGACTCAAAACCTATGGGATGCAGCAAAAGCAGTTCTCAGAGGGAAGTTTATAACAATAAAATCCTACCTCAAGAAAGAAGAAAAATCTCAAATAAGCAATATATCCTTACACCTAATGGAACTGGAGAAAGAAGAATAAACAAAACCTAATGTTAGCAGAAGGAAATAAATCATAAAGATTAGAGCAGAAATAAATGAAATAGAAACAAAGAAAACCACAGAAAAGTTCTATAAAACTAAAAGCTGGTTATTTGAGAAGATAAGCAAAGTTGATAAACCACTAGCCAGACTCACCAGGAAAAAAAGGGAGAAGTCTCAAATCAATAGAATTAGAAATGAAAAAGGAGAAGTAACAAATGACACTGCAGAAATACAAAGGATCATGAGAGCTTACTGCAATCAACTCTATGCCAATAAAATGGATAACCTGGAAGAAATGGACAAATTCTTAGAAAAGCACAACCTTCTGAGACTGAACCAGGAAGAAATACAAAATATAGACAGACCAACCAGAAGCACTATAATTGAGACTATAATTAAAAATCTCCCAACAAACAAAAGTCCAGGACAAGATGGCTTCACAGGTGAATTCTATCAAACATTTAGAGAAGAGTTAACACCTATCCTTCTCAAACTCTTCCAAAATATAGCAGAAGGCAAAACACCCCAAACACATTGTAAAAGGCCACCATCACCCTGATACCAAAACCAGACCAAGATGATAGAAAGAAAGAAAACTACAGGCCAGTATCACTCAGGAGTATAGATGCAAAAATCATCAACAAAATACTAGCAAACAGAATGTAATAGCACATTAAAAAGATCATACACCATGATTAAGTGAGATTTATCACAGGGTGCAACTCTACTTCAATATATGCAAATCAATGTGATATACCATATTAACAAACTGAAGGATGGAAAATATAAGATCATCTCAATAGATGCAGAAAAATCTTTTGACAAAATTCAACACCGATTTATGATAAAAACCCTACAGAAAGTAGATATACAGGGAATTTACCTCAATATACTAAAGACTGTATATGACAAACCCACAACCAACATCATTCTCAATGGTGAAAAACTGAAAGCATTTCCTCTAAGATCAGGGATAAGACAAGGTTGTCCACTCTCACCACTATTATTCAACATAGTTTTGGAAGTTTTAGTCCCAGCAATCAGAGAAGAAAAAGAAATAAAAGAAAACCAAATAGGAAAAGAAGTAAAGCTGTCATTGTTTGCAGATGACATGAAACTATACATAGAGAATCATAAAGATGCTACCAGAAATCTGCTAGAGTTATCAATGAATTTGGTAAAGTAGCAGGATACAAAATTAATGCAGAGAAATCTCTTGCATTCCTATACACTAATGATGAAAAATGAAAGAGAAATTAAGGAAACACTCCCATTTACCATTACAACAAAAAGAGTAAAATATCTAGGAATAAACCTACCTAGGAGACAAAAGAACTGTATGCAGAAAACTATAACTTACTGATGAAAGATTAAAGATGATACAAACGGATGGAGAGATATACAATGCTCTTGGATTGGAAGGATCAACATTGTGAAAATGATTATGCTACTTAAAGCAATCTACAGCTTCAATGCAATCCCGATCAAACTACCAATGGCATTTTTCCAGAACAAGAAGAAAAAATTTCACAATGTGTATGGAAACACAAGAGACCCCGAATAGCCAAATCAATCTTGGGAAAGAAAAACAGAGCTGGAGAAATCTGCTTCCAGACTTCAAACAATGCTACAAAGCTACTGTAATCAAGACAGTATGGTACTGGCACAAAAACAGAAATATAGATCAATGGAACAGGTTAGAAAACCCAGAGATAAACCCACACACATATGGTAACATTATCTTTGATAAAGGAGGCAAGAATATACACTGGAGAAAGGACAGCCCCTTCAATAAATGGTGCTTTGGAAACTGGACAGCTACACGTAAAAGAATGAAATTAGAACACTCCCTAACATCCTACACAAAAATAAAGTCAAAATGGATTAAAGATCTAAATGTAATGCCAGACTCCATCAAACTATTAGAGGAAAACATAGGCAGAACACTCTATGATATAAATCACAGCAAGATCCTTTTTGACCCACCTCCTAGAGAAATGGAAATAAAAACAAAAATAAACAAATGGGACCTAAAGAAAGTTAAAATCTTTTTCACAGAAAAGGAAAAACATAAACAAGATGAAAAGACAACCCTCAGAATGGGAGAAAATATTTGCAATGGAAGCAACTGACAACGGATTAATCTCTAAATTTTACATTGAGCTCATTGGGCTCAATATTTACATTGAGCTCAATATTGAGCTCATCCTGCTCAATATCAAAAAAATAAACAACCCAATCCATAAATGGTCAGAATAACTAAACAGACATTTGTCCGAAGAAGATATACAGATTGCCAAGAAACACATGAAAGGATGTTCAACATCTCTAATCACAAGAGAAATGCAAATCAAAACTACAATAGGTATCACCTCACACAAGTCATAATGGCCATCATCAAAAATCTACAAACAATAAATTCTGGAGAGAGTGTGGAGAAAACGGAACCCTCTTGTACTGTTGGTGGGATAGTGAATTGATACAACCACTATGGAGAACAGTATAGAGGTTCCTTAAAAAACTAAAAATAGAACTACCGTATGATCCAGCAATCCCACTACTGGGCATATACCCAGAGAAAACCATAATTCAAAAAGAGTCATGTACCACAATGTTCACTATAGCTCTATTTACAATAGCCAGGACATGGAAGCAACCTAAGTGTCCATCGACAGATAAATGGATAAAGAAAATGTGGCACATATATACAATGGAATATTACTCAGCTGTAAAAAGAAACAAAATTAAGTTATTTGTAGTGAGATGGATGGACATAGAGTCTGTCATATAGAGTGAAGTAAGTCAGAAAGTGAAAAACAAACACCGTATGCTAACACATATATATGGAATCTAAAATTTAAAAAAAAAAAAAGGTTCTGAAAAACCTAGGGGCTGGGTAGGTGTAAAGATGCAGACATAGAGAATGGAGTTGAGGATACAGGGAGGGTGAAGGGTAAGATGGGACGAAGTGAGAGAGTGGCCTGAACATATATACACTACCCAATATGAAATTGATAGCTAGTGGGAAGTAGCCACATAGCACAGAGAGATGAGCTCGGTGCTTTGTTACCACCTAGAGTGGTGGGATAGGGAGGGTGGTAGGGAGATGCATATGGGAGGAGATATGGGGATATATGTATAGCTGATTCACTTTTTTATAAAGCAGAAACTAACACACCATTGTAAAGCAATTATGCTCCAATAAAGATGTTAAAAAAAGAAAGAAACAATGAAATACCTAGGAATACACTTAACCAGGGAGACCAAAGACTTACACTCTAAAAACTATCAACCTTTGACGAAGGAAATTGAAGATGATAGAAATGGAAAGATATCCCATGTTCATGAATAGAAGAATTAATATTGTTGAAATGTGCATACTTCCCAAAATAATCTACAGATTTAATGCAATCCCTATCAAAATACCCATGAAATTTTTCACATAGCTAGAATAAATAATCTACATATTAATTCTAGGGAAAAGACAGTCCCTTCAAAAATCAGTGCTAGGAAATCTGGACAGATACTGGTAAGTAATGAAATTAGACATTTTCTCACACCATATACACAAATAAACTCAAAATGACTTAAAAACCTAAATAGTTTGGAAACATTAGTGTGATGGGGGTGTGCTTGGAACCCTGGTGTGTAATGTTTTGTATTATAGTAATCCTGCTTTCATTCTGGTACCCTGTAGCCAGTATTGAATGTTTTAGATGAAATGTGAGGATCTTGTTCAATCTGAAACTGCCATTACCCTCCATCCCCCTTTTTTTACTTAAAAATTTTTTATGATACTTTAGATAGAAGTTGTTTTTTTCCAGTTAATGTTTGTTCCAGTCCTTCAAACTGTTCATATCTGTTTTATTATATTCACTCTACTAACCCTTCTTCGAATAGGCATGGGAGGTGGTGACACAGTTTAGTTGGGGTCCTCAATATAAAGTCTTAGTGAAAAACAAATAAATGATGTTCAGTCATTTAAAAAAACAAAAAACTCATAGAGTAAAACATTGCTAGAACATTAGAACATTCTTTCACTTAAGTTGTAGCATTTTGTTGTTGTTGTTGCTGTTCTGTCTCTTCAGACAAAGGAAACAAAAGGAAAAATAAACTAAAGGGACATAATGAATCTTCAAAGCTTTTGCATAGCAAAGGGAATCTTGGAAAAAAAGAAAAAAAACCACTGAATGGGATAAAATATTCATAAATAATATAATTTATAAGGGGTTAATATTCTAAATATATAAGCAGCTAATACAATTCAATATAAAAAAACAATTTTAAAAATGGGCAGAAAACCTGAATAGATATTTTCCCAAAGAAGACATACAGATGGCCAACAGACACAGGAATGTATCTGCATTTCACAGAACATGCCACTCCTCCACTATATTGATGATATTAATGTTTGTACCTGGTGAGCAGAAAGTAGTAACTACTTGGTAAGACACATGTGTATCTGAAGGTAGTACATAAATTAAATAAAAATTAAAAGGCCTGTACCTCAGCAAAATTATCTAAGTTTACAGTAGTTTGGGGTATGTCAAGATCTGTCCTTCTAAGGTAAAGGACAAGTTACTTTTTCTGGTCCCTCCTACCATGGAGAAAGAAGCTCAATGTCTTACATCCTCACGGAAGGTTCCTTTGGAATAACACACTGAGGAAGGATATTTCTGGACCTGGATTACAAATGGTTCTGAATGATAAGCTGACACTAACTTAAATGACTAATGGTTTGGTTTAGAAAGAACATGATTGGAAAACTTTTCTGCATAGGTGATATAAAGATGAATGCCTCCAAATGGACAAAGAGCATGAACATATCTGTGTCCTATGTCAGTGCTCAGTAAAAAGCATTCTTAGCACAGAAAGATCTTAATAACTAGGTGGCCAAGATCACTTGTTCTGTGAATGTTCATCAGCCTCTTTCACTGGTTTCCCTATTCTAACCCAATCGATGCATGAATAAACAAAATGGTCATGAGTTCAGCAAACTGGATTTCTACTCACTAAAGCCGGTCTGGTTAAAGCCATTGCTGATTGCCATGTCTTCCAATAGCAGGAGCCAACACTTGGTTCCAACATGGCATTATTCCCCAGGAAGTTCAGCAAGTTACCTGTTACAGCCAGTTATATGCAAATTGATTATGTTAGATCACTTCCATAATGGAAATGGCAGCACAAAAAAAAAAAATGGAATAGATATTCTGAATATGCATTTGCTTCCCCTGCCCAAAATGCTTCTTCAAAAATCACGAACCGGGCTTCCCTGGTGGCGCAGTGGTTGGGAGTCCGCCTGCCGATTCAGGGGACACAGGTTCGTGCCCCGGTCTGGGAAGATCCCACATGCCGCGGAGCGGCTGGGCCCGTGAGCCATGGCCGCTGAGCCTGCGCGTCCGGAGCCTGTGCTCCGCAATGGGAGAGGCCACAACAGTGAGAGGCCCGTGTACCACAAAAACAAAACAAAACAAAACAAACAAAAAAAACACGAACCATGAACTTTCAGATGCCTTATTCACTGTGATGGTAATTCACAAGCATTGCTTTTGATGTGGGAACTAATTTTATAGGAAGTAAAATATGTGATTGGTCCAAGCTATGAACCTTACTGATATTATCATGTTCCCCATCACCCTGAGGCAGCAGATCTGATAGATGGTGTAAAATGTTTTTTTGAATACTTAACTATAGCACCAGCTGTGTGGTAACATTTTGCAGGCTGGAGTAACTTCCTCTGGGCTATGGTATATGCTCTGAATCAGTAACTGACTCCTGATTCATTACAGTGCTGTTACACCCAAAGCTAGGATTCTCTGGTCCATGAATGAAATATTTCAAATGGGAATATATTTTCTTACAATTATATTTAGCAATCTACTATTTAAATTTTTATTTCTGTAACTTTGCATTCCCCTCATTGAGAGCTCTCCCCTACTCTATACCCAGTGCTTCTTCCATAATGCCAGGTGTATTTGACTTCTCATGTGAGAGGTTGCCTAAGTTTTATTTGAGTCTACCTGAGCATGATGATTAAGGAATACAAAACCAAGGAGAGAATGATACTGTATCTTGAAGATTCCACCTTCATTTCAGGTACACTACTCTGCTCAATGACCAAGAAATCTGGGTTTAAAATATGGCAATATCTATGACAAGGCATAGAGAATATCATCCTGTGATCCCTGGCATTGGCTATCACTTAAACCAAAGGACTCTCCTTTTATTCTCAAACAAAGTCACAGATCACTATTTTTGGTTTAAGATACTAAGTGATTCCATTTAGTTTGAACTTGTGTCTTCCCTTTCCAGGTTGAGAGAGATAGAAAAAAATGCCTCCTTTTCTTCTTTTTCTTAATTTTTCAAGACAGCTGGACTACTGCCCAGTCATATTGCCAAATCACAACCCTAATTTATGCAGATGATAAATCCCCATCCTTGCTGATTTTTAGTGCAAAGAAGCATATGGAACCAAAAAGTGCCAGACCCAGCTTTGCACTCCAGGAATGTGTAGGAGGGCTTAACAGGGTGCAGGGTGAAGAGAAAGAAGAGGTGAGTGAAATTCATTAAAAAAGTGTAAGTTTTCTTTCATTACCCTCACTTTTGGGTATTTTAGGATATATTTCTGAAAGAAAAAAATATATAAAATATATAAGTATAATGCATTTCTTAAAATGCACTAGGTATCTTGCTATTTAAAGGCATTTCATTATTTTTTTAGGAATTTTCTTATAAGGCTTTCTTTTAAAAATCCAATGTACATTATCACCAATGTTTTTTATTACCATTTTCCTTTATACCCATAGGAATCTCATGAAATTAGCATGTAGTTAAACACTATTTAATTCAATAAGAATTTTTCATTTAACTTTGAAAACTGAAAAATGGGAACTATAAAGTGAGATTTTATTTTCCACTTTAAATACAATGCTAATTTTTAATGCTCTAGTTGGTGAAATATACACCACAGAATAATTCTTGGATTTCTCCAGACACATTTTTATATTATATTCTCTTGTATTTGCTATAAACATTACACTGTGCCCAGTTCTTTCAGCACCTATTAACACTCATCCTGAGAATACAAACCCTCTCACTATATGAAGTCAATGAGAGCTCTAGTTAATTGGGCAAATCTATTTCCTGGAAGTTGAATCTAGTCTTGTCCTAAAAATAAATTTAAATATTTTGTTATGTTTCCAAGTATTAAGCAAGTTTTTAATAAAACAAACATTCCTATCCACTGAAGCAGACAGAAGCACTGAGCCTGTGTAAGGAAACAAAGCCCCAATCAATCAAGATAGGAAAACTTTCCAGATGAAAATGATATTTTCAGTCCCTTTTTTTAAAACATACTTTTATGTAAAGTGATATAAATGCAAACATAATATTTATTTGCAAAAATCACAGTGAAATTCTGTGTTATTATATTGCCATTCATCATTGTTTATTTATTCATTGTAGTGAAACATCTATTACTTGCTTTCTAGCAAACATTTTCCTCTCTCTTGCTAATAGCTCTCTGATTTTCTTCCAGAAAATACCTCTCTTCCTTTTTCAGCTCTTTGCTTTAAGTGGAGCTCTTTCTCCAGCTCCAGAACAAAGCAAATGAGCCAGCCTTCAGTCAATTAGTACATTGCATTCCTCTGGTGGCAGTGATTGGTCAGGGATGTTCATGTAATCCCATGAGAGTCAATGAAATTCAATGATGCTTTTTCCACATGTGCTAGGATAGACTGTGTTTTCTCTATTGGATATAAACCTCAGAGGATTAGTGACCACTGCTGTTGCAGTCATTTTGCAAACATATGGACAGTGGAGCCAACTTCAAGGTCGCATATCCAGAGAAATATAGACAAAGAAAATGACTTTTGGTATCATTGTTTGGGTCATTTGAGTGAAGACAAACGTGGTTATCTCTTTCTGGACTGCTTAGTTATTTGATACAACAAATCCTTCTCTCCTTCCTTTTTTGGTTTATGTTGTTATCAACAGCAGAAATAATTCTAACTGGTACATTCATCAAAATGAATGGCACTGCTTCTGGCCCTGGGGATACAGAGGGTTATAAAACACTGTTTCTAACTTTAAGGAATTCAGTTCTTGAGGGAACACACACAGACACACACAAACACACACACACACACACACACACACACACACACACACAGGTTATTCCAAAGTATGAGAGTTATTCATGGAGTGATAATGAAGTACAAGTTGAGGAGGAAGCAGGCCAGAGAAGTGATCTCCAGAAAAGTGATACCTGAATTAATTCTTCAGGGAAATGCACATTTAAACAAAATTGGCCTGATTTCTACCTGTTTTAGTTCCTCCCAAAGCCATTTCTGACACAAGAATTTGGGTATAGGTAATTTATTTGGGAGATAATTCCAGGAAGCGCAAGTGAGAGAGTGGGTGAGACAGGAATGGGAAAAAAGCCAATAAAGAGCACATTAATGGCTAAATTAGTATGAACAACTGAGACTCAGTCCCATTGGCGACCCTCTGAGAATCCGTTTTGGCCAAGGAAGTCCGTGAATTTACCCACGACTCCCATTCCTTCCTGGTTGAGGATTGCCCCCAGGGACTTCATCTCCCTTAAAATTCTTGGTTTCACCTGTGTGGAGTGGCGCATGCTCCTGTGGTTCTGGAGAAAATCCTCAGGGAGAATAAAAGAGGCCCATGCTGTTGGTGCTCTGGGAACCACCTGGAAAGAAACTGAAGGATGCCTAAAGGTTATGGGGTAGGCCTCAGTCTTCATCTGCCGCAATTCCCATTTTCTGTGGGAAGACTTATCCCCTCCCCGTGGTTTCTGTGAATTCCAAGACACTTATATTCTCATGACTTTGGTTAGTTCTGAGCTCCTAGTGAATTATCTCATTGTAGCTGTTCTTCTCCTTCTGCTTTGTGCCAACCCCATGTGGATCTCAGCCGTTTATCTTTGATTTTCCTCTGAAAACTTAAGGAAGACATTTTTAAGGGTGTGTTTCTTTTTTAAAGATTTTTTTGATGTAGACCATGTTTTTAAAGTCTTTATTGAATTTGTTACAATGTTGCTTCTGTTTTCTTTTGTTTTTTGGCTGCTAGGCATGTGGGATTTTAACTCCCTGACCAGGGATCAAACTCACAACCCCTGCACTGGAAGGTGAGGTCTTAACCACTGGACTGACAGGGAAGTCCCTCAGCGTGTGTTTTGATGGATACATATGTACAGCACAAGCTTTAGAAGATGAGGTTATTGGGAGAGTTTTTAATCTCTGAAATTAAAATATCTTAAAATTTAGTATTATGCAATTTTGGTCTTGAAAATCCTAGATTGCTATCCTGAGACAAGGATTCTTGCGGCTCTAGTGAATTCTGTAAGGGAATGAAGAAAGCAGGATAGGAAAAGAGGAAAAGTTAGGTAAACCATGGATCCCATAGTGAGCTCTGGAATAAAATTGGCACCACAGTATTGTCCTTGCTAGGGACAAGGGGCCACGTCTTTTATGCCCTTGCATTAGTCAGTCACTGACTGCAGGCTACCTCTCAGGCAATTTTGGATTAAGTACTCCTGTTTTTAACAGGCACTTTTCATGAGAAAGGTGTAGCTGAGAGATGTTAGCATCCAATGCTCAGAGAAGATGGTGGAATGGGTGTACCTATACTTGCTTGTCAAAGGGGATGTGGTTGGAATGACAAAAACCTCTACTATGGCCACTTTGTCATGATGATTTCTCACTGGATAGACTCCTCCAGAAGCTCTGGCCTTCTGCGATAGTGCTCATCTCCATTTTTTTCTCTCAAGACTCCCTTGATTCTCCAACTTCTGGTCAGCCCTATGACTTCTAAATACAAATTGACTTTTGATATTACACAAAACAATTGACTCTCAGTATCCTTCTAAAAGAAGGTCTTCCTTTGCCTACCCGAAGTATCACAAATGTGCTGAGCTAAATAAAGGGCTACTCACTCAACTCATTCTGGTTCTTGTTTAGCTTTATGGAAAAGTTTACAGACACCTTGGAATTTCTTTATCCATTTCTGAAAGTGGAGACATAGTTTATAACTGAAATAAATACCTGCATTAATAGAAGTGTCTATAGTCAGTTTGCTTTTAAACAGCAATGATTTTATCTCTGTAAAAGATGATTAACAACTAGATGAGGAGATAAGCTTGCTTTTGGTGGATAAAGCAGTATATGTTAAGATGCAGAAAACTGACCTTGGTAAGCTTAGGAAACATGGATATGGGTCATAGTTTTAATGGTCTAATATGTGATGTCAAGGACTATAGACCTTGCCCTGAAAATATGCCATGTTCAGATCAGCATTTAAGAAAGACCATTCTCCATCTTCCCTGTGGAGTTTGGACTTGAGAAGGGAAACAATGGGATAGGGACATCAGTTATGTAGCTTTCCTACAAAAACATGAAAAATGATGCCATTTCTAAATTAACATTATGACAGTAGTGATATAGAGAATGGTAAGTTTAGATGACATATAAAACGTACAAAGGACAGGACCAGATGATGAATAGGATACAAATAAGGGGCAGTGAGTATGCAGGGGAGGTTATCAAGTTTTGGGCTTGCATAATATTCTCTCTTCCCCTATTCTTGTCCTTTCTACACTCTCAATAAAACAAAAATGGTATTATGCTCTACATATTGTTTTATAACCAATGAAAGCATAAACATCTTTCATTATAGTAAACATGATATAAAATATTAATTTAAATAACTGCTCAGTGTTTTATTATACAGATGTAGAATAATTTATTTAATCTTCTATTATTGACATTTAGATTATTTACTGTCTAAATATTACAAACATTTAGTTAAAATCTTTAAAGCCAAATGTTTATTTATGTTCTTAATTATTATTTCAGGATATTTCTATAAGAGGAATTGTTGCATTTTTAAGGCTTCTGATAAATATGGCCAAGTCGTTCTCCAGAAGGTTTATGTACCAAAATATTCACAAAACCACCCATCCTTTGATTTGAAGTGCCATGGAAATTCTACTCTGTGAATGGTGCTTTCACAGGATAAGGTAAGCTCTAGTGGCATAAATTTAAATATTTTGATGGCTACTTTTACTTTAGTCTAATTTCTGTGGAGGTATTTGGGGGACTTAAGGATTTTTATGGTTTTATGGACTTAAGGTTTTTACGGTTGTGGTAAGGCATATTGTCCTTTCAGTCCTGTATATAGTTTGGTCTTCTTTTTGGAAAAATAGAAAATAATCTCAAAAAATCAATTTCAAAATTTATTTGTATAGTACTTATCAATCAATAATTAATAAATTTTTATATGCTTATTCATTAACTCAATAAATATTTATTTAAGGCTCACACTTATTCTAGATAATGTGAACAAAACCCCTTTTCCTAAATTTTGTAGTTCACATTCATCCAGTGATCATGATGAAACAATGACGATCATAACAGGACCTGACATTTATATGGTTTTTCCTATGGGTCAAGCACTATTCTCTCATCAATCCTATGAAACAATTCATATTATTATCTTTAAGAAGCAGACAAAAAAGAAAATAAGATACTTCAATGAAAAACAGTATGTGTTAAAATGCTGTAAGTCACTTGCTGCACTAGGAACACACTGAAGGGGTTCCCAATTAGTTTTGCAAGGGTGGGTCTTAGTAGAGGCTTCCTGGAGGAGTCAGTATGTAAACTGAGATATTAAGGTTGAAGAAATGTTAGCTTATGTGCTCTCAAAGCTTTTCTTTTTTTCTTTTTTAAATATTTATTTCTTTATTTATGTAAGTATGTATGTTTGTATTTATATCCATGAGTGTGGTCTTTTTAATTTTGCAAATATTACAGAAGCAGGGAATCAATATTTATTGAACACACCCCTTGTCTGATGCCATGCTTAGTATTTCACATCCTTCCTCATTTGTAAAATGTGAAGACTCCTGTTTTGCAAGTCTGTTGGGAGACCATGATGAATGAAGCATCTAGTCCTCGGTGAGAGTTTGGTAACAGCAGCCAGGGCCCCAACAGCTTTCTCATTTGACTTTCCCATTTTACACATGAAGAAACTGAGGTTCAGCAAAGTAAAGGAAGTTGCTCAAGGTCAGCCAGGGAACAGTGCAGGCAGAATTTCACAGTAGGCTCCCATGAACTGTCTCTCAGCACACCTACCCCTCCTCTGCCCATCACAGGGGTAAACCAGGAGCAAAAACTAAAGAAGGTGCAGCCATAGGTAGGTCAAGAAAGCTGAGCCACACTGCCATGGTTCCCCATCCAAAAATCCAAGGGCCTCCACTCTCTTCTTAAATTCTTCTGAGTGGAGAGTGTTCAGCTGGCCTCCACTGAGATCTTGAATTCTTTTTTCCAGTAGAAAGTGAGGGACAACTTGAAGTGCCCCAAGTTGTTAAAGATTTTATTTTTTTTAAAACACTTCAGGACCTCATATTTACTTTAAGTAGTGTCTACCATGAGGAAATGTTGCCTTTTTCTGTGACATAAGGTAGGTAGAATGATTCTTGATTCTCCTCTTTAACAGTTTTTAATTCATTATTTCCACTCCCATTTTGTATTCAATCCTCTGACTTCTGTATTCTGGCCTATCATGCTACAAAAAGAGTATAAGTAAAGCTTACCAATGACTTTCTAACTGAAAAATTCAATGTTAATGTTTTAGTCATTGTATTATTTGGCATCTATCAGAAATTAAAAAAAAAAGTTCAATATTCCTTCCCTTTTGAAAATCTCTACTATCCATCTAATGACCTAAACCAGAAATTTGGAAACCATCCCATAATATTTAGTTTCCCTCACCCATCTCATCTATAAACTCTTATCTTTATCCCTTGCATTTACATGCCTACCTTTCCCACTGGACAAACATATGGGTCCTATTTCGTTTAATTTCTAAGGCAGTCTAATTTGGCTATCCCAAGCCCCAAGCCTTTCTTACCAATAAGGTTTAGAACTAAGACTGATACCCAAGATGTGGGACAAATCAAATAATTGATGTATTTCCATATTGTTTTGAAAATCTTTACTCAAGTTGCACCTGGAAACTGGTGAATTAGAGATAAACCACATATTCAAGTCTCATTAACTCCTCTTGTGTTGTTTCATCAGGTTGATTCACTGGCTTACACGAACACTTGGGTTGGAGTCCTTTCTCCAGCCCATCAACAGCATCTACTTAACTTTAGGATAGATATTCAAACTCTGGAAGGATTAGTTTTCTCATATATAATTTTGGGCTAATAGTACCCATTTCATAAGATGATTTTGAGGGTTAAATGAGCTAATGCACATAAAGCACTTAGTTTGGTGTCAGGCATGGTATAATTCCTCAAACTATTACATATTACTATTATTTTTACATTTATTATTGTTATTATAGTTACTACTATCCTATTTGCCTGGGAGCCCTGTTCTGAACCTCAGTTTTCATGACTTGGGTTCTCCTAGGACTGTAGTCTCTGCATAACCTCTATTCACTATCCAGTAAGAGCAAAACCTCTGGAAATATGGCTGCAGCCTGGTTAACTCTTGAGTTGGATCCATTGTCATACCTACAGATTAAACTTCCATACTGACTGAAATATTTCTGAACCCTTGTGATATTTTGGTTTCAGTTCAACTAGAGCTCCTGCTCAGAGTCCACATTTCTCACCTTGGTCAATTGACTCTCTCTAATGTCCATTTGGATTTTCTTTCTCAGGGGATGATTGGCTACTCGGCTTTTGCATATCACACGCATAATCATGTCTCCACTGAAATATAGGATGATTTTGGAGGACAGAAGAGTGAAGTACTTCTTCTATAAGGAGAAAACAGAGAAAAAACTGGGTGGAATCTGAGCTTGAGATGATAGAAGTATAGAGAAGATTCCAGAGATGAGTAGAAGTATGACTAAAATATTGGTGGCACAAAAATGAGATGACAGTGATGGCCCTGATTCCAGAATTTCTAGTTTGATTATATTTAAGTATGTCAAATACAGCTGAAATTCATGCTATCGGAGCAGGACGTGTTTCTTGTCTACTTCCCCCATGATTCCAAACTAAATTGAACTCAGAGATAAGATTAAAACCTGTCCAGCTTCACTCAGTTCTTGTGACAATCTATCTACACAATCAAAGGGGAGATGTGCCCTTTGTTCTTATTGGTTAAGCGTCTTATAATTTTTCCTCTCTATTTTTGCATGATTTCATTCTCATATCACTGTCAGCATCTCTTTTATTTTAGGGGGCTATAGAATGGTGTTGAGTACAGTGAAGAGAGTATTGAACTGTTATTGAAAATATAGGGATCTCATTCTGTTTCAGACTAGGTACTTTATATCTCAGGTCAGGAATTGGCATACTATAGCTTGTGGCCAAATCTGGCCTGCCTCCCACTTTTATTCAACCTTTGAGCTAAGAATGGATTGTCCATTTTAAACTTAGGTTTAAAAAAAGATCAAAAGAAGAAGAATAATGCATGACACATAAAAACTATATGGGATTCAAGTTTTCAGCGTTCATCAATAAAGTTTTATTGAAATGCAGTATAGTTATATGTCTCCATAGTGTCTATGATTGCTTTCATGCAAAAATAGCAAAGTTGAATATCTGTGATAGAGACAGTATCCTCTGTCTCAATCAAAATCAAAATGAAAAATATTTACTATCTGGCTCTGAATTTACAGAACAAGTATGCTCACCTCTGCCTTGGGTCTTCAGTTTCCTTCATAAGATATATACCTAGACAGACATTTCATGAATGCTATCTTCTCCTTTATCTTATAAAAAAGAATTCACTTTTAAAAGTACAAAGGCTGTTTCAAACACTATTGAATATACAAGGCAGAATGTAGCTAAGCTGTAAAAATGTTCAATTGTACATTATTTTCGAAGCCTCCTCCTCATCTACTATAGGGAATATAGGCATAGAAACTTGCTCTAGTAAAAGAAGTAACAGTCAGTAGGAATGGAACAAGTGTCCTCACACATTGCCTGCATAGCAGTCCACTGGGTTGTAGGATGTTTTCTGAGGGTGGAGATGGTGTCATTTACAACTTGATTGTTGTCCCTCAGCATCTGAAAAGGAACCTTTGGAGGTTTGCTTTTTGGAGCAGTAATATTTGTCTTGACAGCCTCAGTCAATTTTAATCTTTGACTAAGCACTAGGATAGTAATCTCTGAATGATTGAATAAGTCACCCTGGGTCCACTCTCTGATTTAAACACAATTGAATCAGATTTGCTTTTTAAACTGGGACTTTAGAAACAAAGCAAAATAATTAGAAATAAGAACCAAGGCAAAATGCAGGACACAATGTGTATGTCTCCACTAAGTAAGTAGGTTTATATATCTGTCTTCATTGGATTGAGGTTACCTCTAAGAAACTTCATAATTCAGTTCTGACTCTCCAATGCCTTATACAGTACCTAGTGAGTAAATTAAAAAAGTAAATAAAAGAAGGAAGAAAAATTATATAGTGATAAAGAAAGACACATTTTTCCAAAGCAGAGAACAATTGAATATATAAATCAACATATGAACAATAATGTTGACATGTTCTAGCTTTAAAAAGTGAAATTTTCTCTTTTTACATAGCTGATTACATTGAGAATGTTGGTTAAAATCAAGTTTCCAATGTCTTTTCTACAACATTCTGTTTTATTTTGACTTGAAGTGCTCTCTTCTTGAGTCTGTTCTTCTAAATTCATATATTCTCTACCAACTGTGTAGATTAAGAGATGGCTGTCATATTTACTAAATATCTAGTTACCCTATTCCAAGGACATTCTGGAAAACAAATGTAGTGGTGACAACAGTATTGTTTGGGTGGTGGTACATTTGAAAAAAATTACCTCTGGCCAATTTACACAAAGACAAATGTCAAGGAATTACAGAAACTTTTTTTTGAAAACTACTGTGTGCGAGACATTTCTGAAGTCTTATTGTATTTAATCCTCACAGCAATCCTAAAAGGTGCTTTATAGATTAGGACACTGAGACAGAAAGAAAATAAGAACTTTCTCAAAGAAGGAAAAAACTGACATGTTTAATTCTATGGCCCAGATGCCCAAGTGAGACATCTTAATGGGTAGCATTCTTGACCTGATTTTTTGTGAGATGATAGCACCTCAGGGGATTCAGTTAAAGACTAAAACCACAAGCTTTATAAAGTGTCTCTGAATATTTTGTATTTTCTCCTTCACCCTCATGCTGCAGTGATGATTAGTCAGATTGGAAGAAATGCCTGCCACTGACAGGTGGCCCACATAGAGAAGCATTTGCTTCTGACCTGAATCTGAAATAAGGCCTCTAGAGTAATAAGATCAGCCTTGTCAATTAATGAAGAAAAACTTCAGGACTGGTTCATTGTGATTTCCTAGCTAGAAGTGCTGGAAAGCTATTTGCTATTATTTTAAA
This sequence comes from Aethalodelphis obliquidens, assembly GCF_003676395.1. NCBI lineage: Eukaryota > Metazoa > Chordata > Mammalia > Artiodactyla > Delphinidae > Aethalodelphis > Aethalodelphis obliquidens. Next base: position 340,500 of record NW_020838012.1, read on the forward strand.
GGAAGCTAGTTTACATGAAACCAAAGAAAAATAATATTTCAAAAAAGGGAGGAAACATTAAATGTCAACCTGACAAGTTATTTTTTGATACCACTATGATAAGCATTACTCACAATGTGCTTAATTCACTTTAAAGGCTATTGAAGCCTCTACTATATTTTAAAATAAACCAGAATGAGTATTTGAAAGTAACAGAGCTATTTGGGCCAGTTAAAAAAAACATTTGTTTCACTTTCCTATGGTGATAGTGTAAGTGCAACATTGCAACATTTCTGCTAAAGACAAAATCATATTGACTTCAGTGAGCTTTTGGACTAAGGGAGCCATCAAGGAAAATAGTACTGATTTAAGTGCCTTTCTTTACTTTCACATGGATATCAACAGAAAAATACAAAGAAATATTAATTGGCATGCTGCTATGTAATAGCTTGTTTCTAGACCAAGAAAAAGGCAATTCTACTTAACGATAAGAATATATTTTGGAAGAATCAACATTGTGAAAATGACTCTACTACCCAAAGCAATCTGTAGATTCAATGCAATCCCTATCAAACTACTACTGGCATTTTTCACAGAACTAGAACAAAAAATTTCACAATTTGTATGGAAACACAAAAGACCCTGAATAGCCAAAGCAATCTTGAGGACGAAAAAAGAAGCTGGAGGAATCAGGCTCCCTGACTTCAGACTATACTACAAAGCTACAGTAATCAAGACAGTATGGTACTGGCACAAAAACAGAAAGATCAATGGAACAGGATAGAAAGCCCAGAGATAAACCCACGCACATATGGACACCTTATCTTTGATAAAGGTGGCAGGAATGTACAGGGGAGAAAGGACAGCCTCTTCAATAAGTGGTGCTGGGAAAACTGGACAGGTACATGTAAAAGTATGAGATTAGATCACTCCCTAACACCATACACAAAAATAAGCTCAAAATGGATTAAAGACCTAAATGTAAGGCCAGAAATTATCAAACTCTTAGAGGAAAACATAGGTAGAACACTCTATGACATAAATCACAGCAAGATCCTTTCTGACCCACCTCCTAGAGAAATGGAAATAAAAACAAAAATAAACAAATGGGACCTAATGAAACTTAAAAACTTTTGCACAGCAAAGGGAACCATAAAAGAGAGAGAGAGGAAGATGGCGGAAGAGTAAGACGCGGAGATCACCTTCCTCCCCACAGATACACCAGAAATACATCTACACGTGGAACAACTCCTACAGAACACCTACTGAAGGCTGGCAGAAGACCTCAGACCTCCCAAAAGGCAAGAAACTCCCCACGTACCTGGGTAGGGCAAAAGAAAAAAAAGAAAAAAGAAAGACAAAAGAATAGGGACGGCACCTGCACCAGTGGGAGGGAGCTGTGAAGGAGGAAAAGTTTCCACACACTAGGAAGCCCCTTCGCGGGCGGAGACTGTGGGAGGCGGAGGGGGGAGCTTTGAAGCCGCGGAGGAGTGCACAGCAACGGGTGCAGAGGGCAAAGCGGAGAGATTCCCACACAGAGAATCGGTGCCGACCGGGACTCACCAGCCGGAGAGGCTTGTCTGCTCACCCGCCAGGGCGGGCGGGGCTGCGAGCTGAGGCTCTGAGGCTCGGGTTTCGGTTTCGGACGGAGCGCAGGGAGAGGACTGGGGTTGGCGGCTTGAACATAGCCTGAAGGGGTTAGTGCACCACGGCTAGCCTGGAGGGAGTCCGGGGAAAAGTCTGCACCTGCCGAAGAGGCAAGAGACTTCTTCTTCCCTATTTGTTTCCTGGTGCGTGAGGAGAGGGGTTTAAGAACGCTGCTTAAAGGAACCCCAAAGACGGGCGCGAGCCGCGGCTAAAAGCGCGGACCCCAGAGACAGGCGGGAGATGCTAAGGCTGCTGCTGCCGCCACCAAGGGGCCTGTGTGCGAGCACAGGTCACTCTCCACACCCCTCCTCCGCGGAGCCTGTGCAGCCCGCCACTGCCAGGTTCCCGGGATCCAGGGACAACTTCCCCGGGAGAACGCACGGCGGGCCTCAGGCTGGTGCAAAGTCATGCTGGCCTTTGCCGCCGCAGGCCCGCCCCGCACTCCGTGCCCCTCCCTCCCCGCCGGCCTGAGTGTGCCAGAGCCCCCGAATCAGCGGCTCCTTTAACCCCGTCCTGTCTGAGCAAAAAACAGATGCCCTCCAGCGACCTACACGCAAAGGCAGGGCCAAATCCAAAGCTGAGCCCCGGTGAGCTGTGAGAACAAAGAAGAGAAAGGGAAATCTCTCCCAGCAGCCTCAGAAGCAGCAGATTAAAGCTCCACAATCAACTTGATATACCCTGCATCTGTGGAATACCTGAATAGACAACAAATCATCCCAAATTAAGGAAGTGGACTTTAGGAGCAAGATCTATGATTTTTTTCCCTTTTCCTCTTTTTGTGAATGTGTATGTGTATGCTTCTGTGTGAGATCTTGTCTGTATAGTCTTGCTTCCACCATTTGTCCTAGGGTTCTATCCATACATGTTTTTTTTTAAATTTTTTTCTTAATAATTTATTTTAATTTTAATAACGTTATTATACTTTACCTTCTTTCTTTCTTTCCTTCTTTGCTTCTTTCTTTCTTTCTTCCTTCCTTCCTTTCCTTCCTTCCTTCCTTCCTTCCTTCCTTCCTTCCCTCCTTTAGACAACTAATCATCCCAAATTGAGGAGGTGGTCTCTGAGAGCAAGATTTATGATTTTTCCCCCTTTACCTCTTTTAGTGAGGGTGTATGTGTATGCTTCTGTGTAAGATTTTGTCTGTATAGCTTAGCTTCCAACATTTGCCCTAAGGTTCTATCTTTTTTTTTTTTCTAAATAAGAATTTTTTAATTCAATAACTTTTATTATACTTTATTTTATTTTTACTGTATCTTCTTTCTGTCTTTTTTCCTTCTTTCCCTCCTTCCTTCCTCCCTCCCTCCCTCCCTCCCTCCTTTCTTTCCTTCTTGCCTTCTTTCCTTCTTTCTTTCTTTCTTCCTTCCTTCCTTCCTTCCTTCCTTCCCCCCTTTCCTTCTTTCTTTCCTCATACTTCTACTAATTCTCTCTACTTTTTCTCCCTTTTATTCTGAGCCGTGTGGATGAAAGGCTCTTGGTGCTCCAGCCAGGAGTCAGAGCTCTGCCTCTGAGGTAGGAGAGCCAACTTCAGGACACTGGTCCACAAGAGACCTCCCAGCTCCACATAATAACAAACAGTGAAAATCTCCCAAGACCTCCATCTTACCACCAGCACCCAGCTTCACTCAATGACCAGCAAGCCACAGTGCTGGACAACCTATGCCAAACAACTAGCAAAACAGGAACACAACCCCACCCATTAGCAGAGAGGCTACCTAAAATCATAATAAGGCCACAGACACCCCAAACACACCACCAGAGGTGAACCTGCCCACTAGAGAGACAAGATCCAGCCTCATCCACCACAACACAGGCACTAGTCCCCTCCACCAGGAAGCCTACACAACCCACTGAACCAACCTTAGCCACTGGAGACAGACATCAAAAACAGCGGGAACTACGAACCTGCAGTCTGCAAAAAGGAGACCCCAAACACAGTAAGATAAGCAAAATGAGAAGACAGAAAAACACACAGCAGATAAAGGAGCAAGATAAAAATGCACCAGACTAACAAATGAAGAGGAAATAGGCAGTCTACCTGAAAAAGAATTCAGAATAATGATAGTAAGGATGATAGGATATCTTGGTAATAGAATGGACAAAATGCAAGAAACAGTTAACAAGGACCTAGAAGAAATAAAGATGAAACAAGCAATGATGAACAACACAATAAATGAAATTAAAAGTATTCTAGATGGGATCAATAGCAGAATAACTGAGGCAGAAGAAAGGATAAGTGACCTGGAAGATAAAATAGTGGAAATAACTGCTGCAGAGCAGAATAAAGAAAAAAGAATGAAAAGAACTGAGGACAGTCTCAGAGACCTCTGGGACAACATTAAACGCACCAACATTCGAATTATAGGGGTTCCAGAAGAAGAAGAGAAAAAGAAAGGGAATGAGAAAATATTTGAAGAGATTATAGTTGAAAATTTCCCTAATATGGGAAAGGAAATAGTTAATCAAGTTCAGGAAGCACAGAGAGTCCCATACAAGATAAATACAAGGAGAAATACGCCAAGACACATATTAATCAAACTGTCAAAAATTAAATACAAAGAAAGCATATTAAAAGCAGCAAGGGAAAAACAACAAATAACACATAAGGGAATCCCCATAAGGTTAATAGCTGATCTCTCAGCAGAAACCCTACAAGCCAGAAGGGACATACTGAAAGTGATGAAGGAGAAAAACCTGCAGCCAAGTCTACTCTACCCAGCAAGGATCTCATTCAGATTTGATGGAGAAATTAAAACCTTTACAGAAAAGCAAAAGCTGAGAGAGTTCAGCACCACCAAACCAGCTTTACAACAAATGCTAAAGGAACTTCTCTAGACAAGAAACACAAGAGAAGGAAAAGGCTTATAATAACGAACCCAAAACAATTTAGAAAATGGTATAGAAACATACATATCGATAATTACCTTAAATGTAAATGGACTAAATGCTCCCAACAAAAGACACAGGTTGGCTGAATGGATACAAAAACAAGACCCTTATATATGCTGTCTACAAGAGACCCACTTCAGACCTAGAAACACATACAGACTGAAAGTAAGGGAATGGAAAAAGATATTCCATGCAAATGGAAACCAAAAGAAAGCTGGAGTAGCAATTCTCATATCAGACAAAATAGACTTTAAAATAAGGACTATTAAAAGAGACAAAGAAGGACACTACATAATGATCAAGGGATCGATCCAAGAAGAAGATATAACAATTGTAAATATTTATGCATCCAACATAGGAACACCTCAATACATAAGGCAAATACTAACAGTCATAAAAGGGGAAATCGACAGTAACACATTCATAGTAGGGGACTTTAACACCCCACTTTCACCCATGGACAGATCATCCAAAATGAAAATAAATAAGGAAACACAAGCTTTAAATGATACATTAAACAAGATGGACTTAATTGATATTTATAGGACACTCCATCCAAAAACAACAGAATACACATTTTTCTCAAGTGCTCATGGAACATTCTCCAGCATAGATCATATCTTGGGTCACAAATCAAGCCTTGGTAAATTTAAGAAAATTGAAATTGTATCAAGTATCTTTTCTGACCACAACGCCATGAGACTAGATATCAATTACAGGAAAAGATCTGTAAAAAATACAAACACATGGAGGCTAAACAATACACTACTTAATAATGAAGTGATCACTGAAGAAATCAAAGAGGAAATAAAAAAATACCTAGAAACAAATGACAATGGAGGCAGAACGACCCAAAACCTATGGGATGCAGCAAAAGCAGTTCTAAGGGGGAAGTTTATAGCAATACAAGCCCACCTTAAGAATCAGGAAACATCTCGAATAAACAACCTAACCTTGCACCTCAAGCAATTAGAGAAAGAAGAACAAAAAAACCCCAAAGCTAGCAGAAGGAAAGAAATCATAAAAATCAGATCAGAAATAAATGAAAAAGAAATGAAGGAAATGATAGCAAAGATCAATAAAATTAAAAGCTGGTTCTTTGAGAAGATAAACAAAATAGATAAGCCACTAGCCAGACTCATCAAGAAAAAAAGGGAGAAGACTCAAAAATCAATAGAATTAGAAATGAAAAAGGAGAGGTAACAACTGACACTGCAGAAATACAAAAGATCATGAGAGATTACTACAAGCAACTCTATGCCAATAAAATGGACAATCTGGATGAAATGGACAAATTCTTAGAAATGCATAACCTGCCAAGACTGAATAAGGAAGAAATAGAAAATATGAACAGACCAATCACAAGCACTGCAATTGAAACTGTGATTAAAAATCTTCCAACAAACAAAAGCTCAGGACCAGATGGCTTCACAGGCGAATTCTATCAAACATTTAGAGAAGTGCTAACACCTATCCTTCTCAAATTCTTCCAAAATATAGCAGAAGGAGGAACACTCCCAAATTCCTTCTACGAGGCCACCATCTCCTTGATACCAAAACCAGACAAGGATGTCACAAAGAAAGAAAACTACAGGCCAATATCACTGATGAACATAGATGCAAAAATCCTCAACCAAATACTAGGAAACAGAATCCAACAGCACATTAAAAGGATCATACACCATGATCAAGTGGGGTTTATTCCAGGAATGCAAGGATTCTTCAATATACGCAAATCTATCAATGTGATAAACCATATTAACAAATTGAAGGAGAAAAACCATATGATCATCTCAATAGATGCAGAGAAAGCTTTTGACAAAATTCAACACCCATTTATGATAAAAACCCTGCAGAAAGTAGGCATAGAGGGAACTTTCCTCAACATAATAAAGGCCATATATGACAAGCCCACAGCAAACATCATCCTCAATGATGAAAAACTGAAAGCATTTCCACTAAGATCAAGAACAAGACAAGGTTGCCCACTCTCACCACTCTTATTCAACATAGTTTTGGAAGTTTTAGCCACAGCAAGCAGAGAAGAAAAGGAAATAAAAGCAATCCAAATCGGAAAAGAAGAAGTAAAGCTGTCACTGTTTGCAGATGACATGGTCCTATACATAAAGAATCCTAAAGATGCTACCAGAAAACTACTAGAGCTAATCAATGAATTTGGTAAAGTGGCAGGATACCAAATTAATGCACAGAAATCTCTGGCATTCCTATATACTAATGATGAAAAATCTGAAAGTGAAATCAAGAAAACACTCCCATTTACGATTGCAACAAAAAGAATAAAATATCTAGGAATAAACCTACCTAAGGAGACAAAAGATCTGTATGCAGAAAATTATAAGACACTGATGAAAGAAATTAAAGATGATACAAATAGATGGAGAGATATACCATGTTCTTGGATTGGAAGAATCAACATTGTGAAAATGACTCTACTACCCAAAGCAATCTATAGATTCAATGCAATCCCTATCAAACTACCACTGGCATTTTTCACAGAACTAGAACAAAAAAATTCGCAATTTGTATGGAAACACAAAAGACCCCGAATAGCCAAAGCAATCTTGAGAACGAAAAAAGGAGCTGGAGGAATCAGGCTTCCTGACTTCAGACTATACTACAAAGCTACAGTAATCAAGACAGTATGGTACTGGCACAAAAACAGAAAGATAGATCAATGGAACAGGATAGAAGGCCCAGAGAAAAACCCACGCACATATGGACACCTTATGTTTGATAAAGGTGGCAGGAATGTACAGTGGAGAAAGGACAGCCTCTTCAATAAGTTGTGCTGGGAAAACTGGACAGGTACATGTAAAAGTATGAGATTAGATCACTCCCTAACACCATACACAAAAATAAGCTCAAAATGGATTAAAGACCTAAATGTAAGGCCAGAAACTATCAAACTCTTAGAGGAAAACATAGGCAGAACACTCTGTGACATAAATCACAGCAAGATTCTTTCTGACCCACCTATAGAGAAATGGAAATAAAAATAAACAAATGGGACCTAATGAAACTTCAAAGCTTTTGCACAGCAAAGGAAACCATAAGCAAGACCAAAGACAACACTCAGAATGGGAGAAAATATTTGCCAATGAAGAAACTGACAAAGGATTAATTTCCAAAATTTACAAGCAGCCCATGCAGCTCAATAACAAAAAAACAACCCAATCCAAAAATGGACAGAAGACCCAAATAGACATCTCTCCAAGGAAGATATACACACTGCAAATGAACACATGAAAGAATGCTCAATGTCATTAATCATTAGAGAAATGTAAATCAAAACTACAATGAGGTATCATCTCACACCTGTCAGAATGGACATCATCAAAAAATCTAGAAACAATAAATGCTGGAGAGGGTGTGGAGAAAAGGGAACACTCTTGCACTGCTAGTGGGAATGTGAATTGGTTCAGCCACTATGGAGAACAGTATGGAGGTTCCTTAAAAAACTACAAATAGAGCTACCATATGACCCAGCAATCTCACTACTGGGCTTATACCCTGAGAAAACCAAAATTCAAAAAGAGTCATGTACCAAAATGTTCATTGCAGCTCTATTTACAATAGTCTGGAGATGGAAACAACCTAAGTGTCCATCATCGGATGAATGGATAAAGAAGATGTGGCACATATATACAATGGAATATTACTCAGCCATAAAAAGAAACGAAATTGAGCTATTTGTAATGAGGTGGATAGACCTAGAGTCTGTCATACAGAGTGAAGTAAGTCAGAAAGAAAAAGACAAATGCCGTATGCTAACCCATATATATGGAATTTAAGAAAAAAAAATGTCATGAAGAACCTAGGGGTAAGGCAGGAATAAAGATGCAGACCTACTAAAGAACGGACTTGAGGTTATGGGGAGGGGGATGGGTGAGCTGTGACAGGGCGAGAGAGAGTCATGGGCATATACACACTAACAAATGTAGTAAGGTAGATAGCTAGTGGGAAGCAGCCGCATGGCACATGGATATTGGCTCGGTGCTTTGTGACAGCCTGGAGGGGTGGGATAGGGAGGGTGGGAGGAAGGGAGATGCAAGAGGGAAGACGTATGGGAACATATGTATATGTATAACTGATTCACTTTGTTATAAAGCAGAAACTAACACACCATTGTAAAGCAATTATACCCCAATAAATATGTTAAAAAAAAGAATATATTTTGCTATCAATAAAATTATCATGTGACTTACTAATTTTCTGGTAAGAGCAACTTATTTGGTGAATTTTTTTTTTGCAAAGTGTTATCCAATATGGAAATAGGGCTGTTAGTAAAAGCAAACAGTGGACATAAAGTATATATTTCACTTTAAATATTAGACAACTTTTGTATGATTATTACAGATGTAATATTCCTATTTTTCTTTAAAATATCATACTCACTGGGTAGGCTGATAATTTATCCTCCATAAATGTACAAATCTCTCTCTCTCTCTCTGTAGTGGTGGTGGTTATAGTCCATTTGATTTTCTGTTGGAGATAGTGTACATTATTTCTTTTATTACAGAAAAAGCAAGGTTTATCACTCAGGAGAGCAGGAAACTTCCAAACCAGTCACATAAGGGTTAAATAAGGAGAAAAGCTTCATTTTAACAAAGGAGTATTCTAGTTGGAGAGTTAATGACCTATCATGATGAGACGAACACCTGGGCATTTGTGTTCAGCTCCACTTTCACCCAAAGTCAAGACATATCTCATTGTACTTCTTTCTGGAAGAGAGCTGTTCAGGTGTCATCTTCTTATTATGGAGGGATATTAGGGCATGGGCAGGTTTTTGGCCATGAGCCACCATCATTTAAATAACTGGTGGTTAAGTTGGGAAATAAACTCAGATATATTTGAATTCCAAGGTTTAAATAAACTTTGTGGTTACAGACGTAAGAAATTCAAGATAGAATATTCACCATTTTGAAATTTGATAGGTTTATAAAAATTCTATTCAACTGCTAAAAAAAATGGTACCTTCATTTTTCACCAGTGTCAACTAAATTATTCACATTATTTTATGAAGGCTGCTGGGTTTCCATAAGTTCATACTTAAAATATAACAGGCTCCTTCCTGGAAGCAAATATATGCAGACTTCCTCCCAAATAGTCCTATGAAACATAGTTGTAGACTTTAAAAGGTAAATTTTATAGTATGTGAATTATGTCTCAATTAAAAAATATGCAAGTAGGAAGTAGAAGAAATATATAAGATTATTTTTTAACAGACAGGCTGTTATGGGCTGAATTGTATCCTTTCAAAACTCATATGTTGAAGTCCTAACTTCCAGTACCTCAGAATGTGACTGTATTTGGAGATAGGGCCTCTAAGGAGGTAGTTAAGGTAAAATGAGGTCATATTGATGGGCCCAAATTCACTATAACTGGCTTCCTTATAAAAAGAAAATTAAGACTCAAATACAGAGAGGAGACCATGTGAAGACAATGAAAGAAGATGTCTATCTACAAGCCAAGGAGAGAGGACCTCAGAAAATATCAATCCTATCCCCACTTTGACCTCAGACCTCTAGCCTCCAGAACTGTGAGAAAATAATTTCTTGTTGTTTAAGCATCCTAGTCTGTTGTACTTTGCTATGGGGGCCCTAGAAAACAAATATACATGCTATCCCAATTTTAATAGTTTTAGCTTGATCTCTTTTATAAGGCAGCATATATTTTTATGCTAAATAGCCTAAGGTGTCAGAAATCATTTCCCTCCTCTTTTTCAGGTGTTTTATTTGTTTATATCTGTTCAGATAGTGCAAGTGATATGAGAGCCACTTGTTTAACTTTTAATTTCCTTATTGTATTATTCTTAATTTACTTGAAATGATTTCTTTAGTGATCTCTTTTTCTTTGTTATTAGATGTAGTGATTGGATTTTACAGTAAACTCGAAATTTCTACTTGAAAGGTGCTTTGTTTCCTACTCATTTTCATCTTTTAAAGTGCCCTGATTAGTGATAAAAACAAAGAAATTGGAAGCATAGTATTAGCATTTGAACATAGCACAGTAACTGTTTACCTTACTCTTCCCATGTACACACACAACATTTTTTGGAATGGTTGTCAGATTCCACTAAGCTCGAATGGCTTTCAACAGCCTTAGTTTGGGCTTGCTTATAAACAATGTAAAAAGAAGTGAGGCCTCCTGACAGCACCTAACCTTTACTTAAGGAGACTCTTAGAATTTGTCATGTGATGGTTTCTTTAAAGAAAACTCAGCCGAAAGTGTTATACTCAGGCTCTTTTCTTTGAGAAGAAAATATGGAGGTCTGATTTTCTTGACTTTACTTATTTCCTACGTAAGTTTTTTAAAAATTAAGAAATATGCTAACCAGCTGTTCTCAGAATTTTCTCAAAATTTTCTTCTCAGTGTGTGACTTTGAGACATATTGGCAGGAGAAGGTGTGAATATTCAAATGAATTTTCCTAGAAAGGATCTAAAATCTACTGAAATTTTGAAAAATCTCTTTAGCACAATTTTTTTTTTTCCTACTGGAAAGTGCAAATGCATTAGGTGGAAGCAAATCCTCATTGTAAAAGCTACTTTAGGGGAATTCACAAATATTCATACACATTTTCCTTTTATTTATATAGTAAATATTTCTCTTCTATCTCATAAATACAGGCATTGCCTAGGCCCTGGAAATGTAGCTGGGCAGAAACATAGATAAGCAATTAGGTTTATGAGCAGTTTACAGTTTAGTAAGGAAGATGGACATTAAACAAATAATGACACAAATAATCACATGCATTATGACATAAATGATTAATTATTGGTTCGATGTGGTACTAAAGGAGAGAAACAAAGAGTTCTGAGAATGTAGAATACTGAGATTTATCTTTGTCTGTGTAGCCAGTAAGTCTTCCCTAAGACTGGTGAGGGGAATGACCAACGCATTCCAAAGTCTCTTCACTTCACACACTCAACCTTGGGGTTGCACCACCTGTAGGGTACTGGGTTAAGATGGCTCCCTGTTCCAGGTGTGGTAGCAGCACTGTACCTGGAAAGATTCTTCATTTCCATCTCACAGGACTCACATCTGTCAACTCCAGGTAACCATTCACACTCCTTCCTTTTTTGCTGAATTCTTTTTCAGGGGCTTTGTTGTAACTTTGTGCAGCATGGTTTATATTTGGGGCTCCCCAAGTCTATCAGAAATGTTCATGTATCATGCATTTTCTTCTCCATAATGGCAAGTTCCAGTCTCTTTTCCTTAGTGTCCACACTCCTCCTCAAGTATCCTTGGACTATTTATAAATAAATACATGCAGTTAGATCTTGAGAGAATGAGTGACCTGACTCAATATGGCTCTATAGTTGTGAGATAATTATAAATTATATGAAAGTATTTTGCTTTTTAATTTCTCATATCGAATATTTGAAGACAACATAAGGCTCACAAAAGACAGTTGAACTTCACTGACTTTATTTTTAAATTATTTTTATTTTTTTTTTATATGGGAGTATAGTTGAGTAAAAATGTTGTGTTAGTTTCAGGTGTACAGCAAAGTGATTCAGTTATACATATATGTGTATCTATTATTTTTCAAATTCTTTTCCCATTTATGTTATTACAGAATATTGAGCAGCATTCCCTGTGCTAAACAGTAGGTCCTTGTTGTTGGTTATCTATTTTAAATATAGTAGTGGGTACATGTAAGACTTTAAAATAATAATTCTCAATAAAGGGGTGGGTATGTGGGTGGGTAAGATACCACTTCCTGGTATGGGAAAATAGGTAGCAACAGAATGTATCCAGTAAAATCAGGGAAACTTTTCAGGCTACACATGTACCCAAGGCACTCCTAGATCTTCTTTCAGACTCTGCTAATAAGGATAATGTTTTAAACTTATATATCAGCTCACCACAAGAAATTTTTTTTTCTATGCTACATGAATTTCTATGAGTTTGTCATGATGAATTTGGTTTTTAATCACTATTTTGGGTACTAGTTTTTCTTGGATATTTTGAACTGGTTTTGGGTAGAAAGTTGTATTTTCATGTCTTAAAATATGGGAGGTGCCACAGAGCCTGTAGAAATATTCAATTATTGATTCTGTGGGATTATTACAAGATTACATTTCTTTTGGCATTTAAAAAGACAGACACAGCAATTTATATTTATAATGGAAAGAGTCTCAGCATTAGGTAACTCATTAACTTGTAAATGTTTAACCAACTCACAGGAAGCTGTAGAATTAATAATTATTGTAAAAAAGTAGTTTTTGTAAGTCTGGAAGATTTAAAAATTTTTGAAAATGTAATTTTATTCCTATTATATTTAACAAGCATTTATGTAACTATAATTATTATATAATGTTCTTAATACTTTTATAGCAATTGATATAGAAGTATCTCTATAGCTAAAATAATCACATTCTTTTGAAAACAAATATAATTTTTCCCTATTTCAGATCTTTTATACAGTTTAGAACTCTATATTATTTATTCTTTAGTATAGGTTTTTGGGAGAGAGCAATATATAGTGTCTTTTCACTACTACTTTAATTATACATTTATTTTGTTTGAATTATATGGGGAACATCTACAATGATTCCTTACAACAACTGTATTTCAACAGAATTACACAGTAATAACTAAAGTTCCTGGGTAGTTATAGAGAAAAATATAGAAGAGTATAGTGGCATGCATGTGCCATGTTGGATAAATTGAAATTAAAATATTAATTTAAATTTAAGATTTTGACTGAGTATAGTTTAATAGTGTTAAAACTAGGGTTGCCAGATAAAATAAATAATATTAATTTAAATTTTAGATAAATAGCAAATCCTTTTTTTTTTTTTAGTATAAATATGTCCCCCAATTGCATGGGACACACAAAAAAGGAGGATGAGTAAAGGAAAAATTCAGTTGACATATTTTCTAAATAATGAAAAATGAAAGGTTATATTACCTGTAATATATTTCTTATCTCATCTATCTCTTTATTCCCATCCATCCACTACAGGTGCACACAACTTTATGCAGTAGCTACCATAACAAAGTTCCTCATACAATCAATGTTGAGCAACACTTTTAAAAGCAATAATGCATTCTACTATTTCTTCCTCTTTTCAATGTAAAATTTCAAACAGTTTATCAATGTCAGGCTGCGTGAAACACACTCTTCCACAAATATATCACATAGAAAAGTTGTCTGGCTCAGTCTCCTAAGAAATCAAGGAGGAAAGAGCTCATAATTTTCTAGAAATTGTAGTTTATTTTGATAAGCAGTTGTATTTTTCTCCTTATCCAAAAATTCATCATACATCTATGTTCTTAATATTTCCTTTAACTGTCAGTTGGCTATATTTTTTGGAGATGATAACATTGAGCAAGATTTAATTAATGCAGCAGACATGAGAACCTACTATAAGAAGATAGCACTTTTTAAACTACTGTGGTTAATTTAAGTATGTACATTTAATTTTTGCTCTCAAGGCATTTATACTGCTCAGGTGGCAAGGCATGTGATTAAGTGTGCTGAAATATAAAATGCCATACATTTTAGAATTAAAGGAATAATGTAGTACTATGCATGCAAGGATTACGGAGAAGTGAATCAGGGTTGAGATAAGGAATTTAGGGAGGCCCCCTGGAAGGCAGTCTACTTGGTAGAGCCTTTATGAGTACAGATAGAATTTGTTGAGAGAAATTTTCCAGACATAAAAAAATAGTATGTAAACAAAGGTGTAGAGATAGAGAAATAAATGAGTGTGGGGAAGTGAGCACTCTAGTTTGTCTAAAGTTTTAGATGAAAGCATGAGTTAATGAGAGATAAGACTAGATCAGTAGGTAGGAGTAAGTTTGTAGAGAGTCTGAAAGTCAAGCACTTTAGACTTTATTAACCAGGCTACTTCAGGGCTTGAATAGGAAAGTGACATGAAGGAAAGTGAAAAGGGCAACAGTGGAGAAGAATCAGTTGAAGAATAAGCAGGCTAGATTAATAAATATTTCTATTACTTTTTCTTGTTGTTATTCTCCTCCTAAATTCACCTCAGGAAAGCAGATTTAAGAGCTGTTGGGTTCTGCCCACACCTATGTGAATTTATGCTCCGTACTTTTTAAATGGAGTCATAGAAAAATAAATAAATAAAAGTGTATCCAATTTCCCTCTCTGCACATGTCCTGTGCATTCTGATTTTCCTGTGGCTATTTCTGTTCTCTTCTGAGCACTGGGATTGGAGAGAACAGCCTGGCTAGCACATGATGTTCCTCCTTGCCTGATTATTTAGTTGTTTCTGCAAAACCAAATCCTTCTTAGCTTTCTAGAATTTACTGCCCTATCATGTTCCCTGGTCAGGGCCTGAAAGAATCCTGAGTAAAACACAATCCGTAGTCAGTGGATGAAATAATGTGTTAAGAATTCATCTTTGTTTTATGTAGCTGGAAAGTCATGCAGTCAAATTAAATTTCAGAAAAATACTTTAAAAAGAGGATTGATAGGTTTTTATTTCCCTAATTCACCCACTGATCTTTAGGGATATTTGATATGATAATTCATTATTTACTATTTTTCTGCAGTAACAGTGTTCTCTGAATAGAAGATGAGAAAGAGAATAAAAAATTGCATTTTATTAGGGCTGCTCACAATTGCAGTAGTGACTAGCTGATATTTGACTAGGGATCTGCCAGTATTCTTTTATCAGGGGTTAGGATTGGCTCTTAAAATAATGCTACATAAAAACTGGAGAAATAAGGTTTTATATCAGAAGTGCTTTTTGAGAAAAATAAGTTACTTTAAACGGATTGCTTTGGTATATATTTTCAAAGTGGTGGCTTTAATAGAATTATTGAGTGGGGAATTAAATGCTTTTTCATTTTTAAATAACTACCATTAAAAGTTGTGGTTTTAGGCTTCCCTGGTGGCGCAGTGGTTGGGAGTCCGCCTGCCGATGCAGGGGACACGGGTTCGTGCCCCAGTCCAGGAGGACCCCACGTGCCGCGGAGCGGCTGGGCCCGTGAGCCATGGCCGCTGAGCCTGCGCGTCCGGAGCCTGTGCTCCGCAACGGGAGAGGCCACAACAGTGAGAGGCCCACATACTGCAAAAAAAAAAAAACCCAAAACCCCAAAATAGTTGCGGTTTTTCAGGTGGCTTTTTACTTCCTCTGCAACAAATTTGGTGCTTTCTGTAGAAATGCTTTGTGGGTCAGCATTTCCTTTGTAGATTATTAATGAGGTCTGAAAGTTTAGTATAAAATAAAAGCATGTTTCCTGGAAAGATAGAATTGAATTTCTATTTTCTTTTAAAAAAATGGGATATGGAGGAAGGCACATATAATGACTTTGTGGTACTAACTAATATATCTCTAATAAAGCCACAAGTTGAACACTATAGTTTAAAAGTCACTTCTGCTACATATTATCTTTGCTTCTCTATTTTAAAGGTGGCCTTAAAGTTTACTTGGGCATATGTATTGTGAAATTTTGAAACAGACATCTTTATCCACTCAGATTTACTTACCTAATTTTGTTTAATAAAATATTGGTACAAGCAAAGCCTTCATGCTAATAAAATTTATAAAAGAAAAATTTACATGTTAGTGTGAAAGTTAAGGACATTTGCTAATTTGCCTTGTTATTGGTTAATACATATTTTTTGTCTATGTTCACTTTTATTTTTAATTAGGAGGGCAAGTGTTATTTTTGTACTGTATAGATGAAGAGACTGAGACTAAAGAAAATTAGATGATTGTGCCAACATCACACTAACAATAAATGATTGAACTTAGAATTCAAATCTTTAGATTCCTGGTTCAATACTCTGAAAAATGCTGCCTCTTGCCACTAAATCTAATTTACAGTATAATTTGGCACAATACCATAGACACTGTTTCTGGGAAAAAGAAGAATGATATTATTATAGCAAGTTCTGAAATATAGATTATTCTGTTGACATGAACACTGAGAACTATGATACCAGGTTGTAGTGTATTGATGATAAGAGCAAAGCATACTGGTGGACTTAATTAGGTACAATTATTGGAGTTCTGAGGCTTAACTGTAGCCAAAATGTGTGTGTGTGTATATGCATATCAATTTAATAACATTACATAAATTTCTTTTCTTTCCCCTCTCTTCCTCCCTCCCTTCCTCTTCCTTCCATCTTGCCCTACATAAAAAGTGAACTATTTGTTGGGGAGCAGTAATCCTTGATGATGTTATTCTTCATCTCTTAACCCTGGTGCCTAATGCAGCACCTTTGTCAGTAGTCCTTCAGTAAAAATCTATTGAATTAATTAATAAATCTTTATTCAGAGTGAAGGGAGCTGTTTGGTTTCCTTTTCTCCCTAAAACTCTTATATAAGTACTTTTAATATCTATATATAATAGTATGACTAGAATGGAGCCTTTTATAGAGTAACTTAACCTACAAAAAAACCTTTGATGTTTGATGCCCTAACATTTCTTAAAAGGAAATATAAAATTAGACAGAGGAACTTTTCCTTTCTACAGTCTAAGGCCTCAGCCAAATTTCTGCCATTTTCCCCAATGCATGTTAAATAGCATAGAGATCCATTTTTACAATAGATTAAATATTTGACATTTTTCACTAGTTCATATTCATATTTTGAAAGAGATCCCATACCATCCAGACATGCACTTAAAAGTGTTTCAGTTCCATATGTTCATTCTTCACAGGGTAGGTATTCCATTACTCACAATCAAAAATGTAGAAAATATGCAAATCCCTCATATAAAGCCCTTAGCCAGAAAGAATTCTATCTCCATGGAATTTCATAAATCTCTGGCAATTTATAAGCAAGAATTATACAACATTCCAGTAATATTTCCAAATAAATTCCTTTTCTTTTTCTGAAATTTCTTTCTCAGTAGTTTTAATATTTCCAAAAGGCTCAATCAATGTTCCCAATCACTAGTCCTTAGACAATTTTAAAATACAGTAAATGCCATATTATTTAAAGTGTGTAAAGGTGCTATCATCATCACAGAGAGAAAATAAAATCATGTGCAGCCTGATTTGTCTCTTCAAACTTTGAAATGCTTTAAAACCTATCTGGTTGTCCTGATGAGAAGAGATTCTTTGAGTCTGGTGTAAGAGATACCTGTTGTAGATAACATAAAGGGAAGATACAGAGGAGACAAATTTTCCATCAAGGCTTAGGGCCAGTTCTGGCAAATATTCTTATAAAAGGTAAAGTTAGATAGACTGAACTGGATGGAATATAGATATATAAAGGAGTAAAAATTCAATAAACATTCAATAAATGGATAAAGAAGAAAGAAAGGAGGGGAAGGAAGGAAGGAAGGAAGGAAGGGGGAAGGAAGAAAGAGCGGGCTAATGAAATGTATGAATGTGTCATCTCACAGAGAAGGCTTTGGCTTTTATGTCTTTTCTTTGCCACCTCCTAAAATATCGTCTCAAATTAATTGTTATTGATTTTTTTGAGAATACTTTAAGTACCCTTTAAAAAGCCTCAGTAGCCTTAAATGATTTTTTTAAAAATTTCCATCATAGATGTGCTTGTCCCTTTAAGTAAAGAAACTTGCCTTCACTGGCGCTAGATGTGATATCAACTTTCAAGAAGTGTGAGTGTATTTCAAGTAACCCCTGTAGAGCACAGTTAAATTCTAGAGGTTTCATTTATAATAAAAAGTTCTGTATTTTTAAGAAAGAGTAATAAGTAATTCTTTTATGATTTTAGAATAGATGATGGTAGTCATGATCTTAAGATATAGATAAAAACATTATATGGTATTATTTGTTTGTTTATTTATTGAAATTGAAAGTTAAAGACAGAGACAACATAGAAAGAAATATGTGTATTTTTCTCATATAATTCAGTATTTCTGTTAGATGAGAGAGGAAGAGATTAGATTCAGTGTTTTGATAAATTCTAAGTTGAAAAAAATTGTCCACTGAAGTCATACTACCATTGACAGGGAATTAAGTTGCATCCTGCAGGGTCCCTTATCACTGAACAACTTGAAAATCAAGGAAGACCACATAACCCTTGGGATATCAAGTTTTATATAAAATCTTTGAACTGAGAATAAGCTCCAGAAGGAATGTGATTACAAAACCGATTTCAGCAGAAGTTGTACAAGTATTAAATCTAGTCTAGTAGTTTGATTTTTTTAATATTTAGAATTAAATATTATAGTTTTCAAATATTTAATTATGTAGGTTACATGCATATATAAATCTATATTATACAACAATAAATATATATTATATATTATACATATTTAATTATGTATATGTTACATGTATATATAAATCTATATTATATAATACACTCAATTCTCATTAGCTACAGTAGTTATGTTCCATGTCATGATGAATATTGATTTAGAGAATATTGAACCGTTTCGCCTAGGGAAAATCCTCTGAGCCTCTGATCACAACATTTTCATCAATTGACCAATACATATCCTTGTTTCATGTGTGTTTCTGTTTAAAGACACCTTATTTAATAGTTATGGTTGATTCATGGATAGATATGGAACTCATGGACAACAGCACTATAACTCATGCCTCAGTAAAGCTTATCTCACACACATATTTTCCCTTTAAGGCACATTACAGTCTTCTTGCACTTAGGAGCACTAGGCAGCACTGCAACACTATACTTGGTGGCCATTTAAAATAGCAAATTCACCAAAAAAAAAAAAAAAAGTACAAGATGTGAATGACATGGCACTAATTATACCACAAATAGAACACTCACTTACAGTATGAAAGTTGATATAAGAAGGCAAAGCATTGTCTTCTTCCATCTCAGCTGGGAACAGTGCATGTCAGGTGATTCAAATTTTTCACAACCCTACACATACACATGCCCACAAATGATTGTGAAGCATCAAAAGCACTGATTTTGAGGTTACAAATAAATTTTAGCTATCAGGTGAATTTGCAAATATGCAATCCATGAATAGTGAGGAAAAACTGGGTATGTGTGTATGTATGTATGTGTCCATGGGTGTGTATGTGTGTGTATATATTTGCTTAATAAATTATTCATTCTTCAGTGGTAACTCTTTCTGCCATTTTGTTAAAAAGGAAAAAACAAGATGTTTTTAAACAGACTTTTCTATAGATTTTGGAAAAATCATAGTGTCATATGTCTACAACCACAGTTCCATACAAAACATTTCTACCCCAAAAAACTTCCTTCATGATAATCCAGTATAAGCAACCTCTCTTCCTACCTCACAATCCCTAGCAACCACTGATTTGTTTTCTGTACCTATAATCTTGCTTTTCTAGAATGTCATCTAAATGGAATCATATCTTATGAAGGCTTTTGAGTCTGGCTTCTCTCACTTAGCATAATGCTTCTGATATTTACCCATACTGTTGTATGATTCAGTCATTTTTTCTTGTTATTACTGAAAAGTATTCTATCATATGGATGTACTAAAGTTTGTTTATTCATGTACTTGTTGAAGAATACATGAATTACTTCAAGTTTTTAGCAGTTATTAAGAAAGCTGCTTTAAACAGTCATATACAGGTTTTGTATGAACTAAAGTTCATTTATCTTGAATGAATGCCTGAGAGTGGAATTGCTGTCCCATTGCATTCTCACCAGCATTGTATGAGAGTTCTAGCTGCTATATATTCTCACTGGTGCTTGGTATTATCAATTTAACTTTGTTTTACTTAAAGTTTAGCCATTTTAATGAGTCATTTGTGATATCTCATTGTGATTTTAATTTACATTATCTGAATTGTGATGTCAAACATATTTTCATAGATTTGTTTGCTATCCATATATATATATATTTTAGTGAAGTGACTTTTCAAAACTTTTACCTATCTTTAAAACCAGTACTGTTTCTCACTGGATTAAGGTTGAAAGTAATTTACATATTCTGAGCACTAGTTTTTTGTCAGAACTGTGACTGCTCTTTTCATTCTCTTTCAGAGAGTATGAGTTTCAAATATTGGTGAAATCCAATTATCAGTTTTTTTTCTTGTCATATCTAATAATTTTTGCCTAATCTAAGGTCATAAAAATTTTCTCCCATGTTTTCTCCTAGAGGTTTTATAGTCTATGTTTCACATTTAATTTAAGGTAATTATCAATATGTATGTTCCTATTACCATTTCTTTTTTGTTTTGAGTTTGTTTTTGTAAGTCTTTTTCTTCTTCTTCTCTTGTGTTTCCTGCCTAGAGCAGTTCCTTTAGCATTTGTTGTAAAGCTGGTTTGGTGGTGCTGAATTCTTAGTTTTGCTTGTCTGTAAAGCTCTTGATTTCTCTGTCAAATCTTAATGGAAGCCTTGCTGAGTAGAATATTCTTGGTTGTAAGGTTCTTCCCTTTCATCACGTTAAATATATCATCCCACTCTCTTCTGGCCTGCAGAGTTTCTGATGAGAAATCAGCTGATAATCTCATGGGAGTTCACTTGAACATTATTAGTTTCTTTTCCTTTTTTGCTTTTAATATTTTTTTCTTTATTTTTAATTTTTGTTAATTTGATTACTATGTGTCTTGGTGTGCTCCTCTTTGGGTTTATCCTGCCTAGGACTCTCTGTGCTTATTGGACATGGTTGACTGTTTCATTTCCCATGTTACAGAAGTTGTCAGCTATTATTTCTTCAAATATTTTTCTCAGGTCCTTTCTCTCTCTCTTCTTCTGGGAGCCCTATAATGCAAATGTTGGTGCTTTTAGTGTTCCCCAGGGGTCTCTTATACTGTCTTCATTTTTTTTTCATTCTATTTTCTTTATTCTGTTTTGTGGCAGTGATTTCCACCATTCTGTCTTCCAGGTCACTTATCTGTACTTCTGTCTTAGTTATTCAGCTATTGATTCCTTCTAGTGTATTTTTCACTTCAGTTACTGTACTGTTCATCTCTGTTTGTTCTTTAGTTCTTCTAGGTTTTTGTTAAATATTTCTTGCATTTTCTTGATCCTTGCCTCCATTATTTTTCTGAGATCTTGGATTGTCTTCACTATCATTATTCTAAATAAAACTCTTAGAGGAAAACAAAGGCAGAACACACTTTGACATAAATTGCGGCAATATCTTTTTTGATCCATCTCCAAGAATAATGGAATTAACAACAAAAATAAACAAAAGAGACCTAATTAAGCTCAAAAGCTTTTGCACAGCAAAGGAAACCATAAACAAAACAAAAAGACAACCCACAGAATGGGAGAAAATACTTGCAAGTGATATGAAAAATAAGGGATTAGTCTCCAAAATTTACTAACAGCTCATGCAGCTCAATATCAAAAAAAAAAAAAACCCAATCAAAAAATGGGCAGAAGACCTAAATAGAAATTTCTCCAAAGAAGACATAGAGTTGGCCAAGAGGCACATGAAAAGATGCTCAACATCAATAATTATTAGAGAAATGCAAATCACAACTACAGTGAGGTATCACCTCACACCAGTTAGAATGGCCATCATCACAAAATCTACAAACAATAAATGATGGAGTGGTTGTGGAGAAAAGGGAACCTTCCTACACTGTTGATGGGAATGTAAATTGGTACAGCCACTATGGAGAACAGTATGGAGCTTCCTTAAAAAACTAAAAATAGAACGACCATAGACCCAGCAATCCCACTACTGGACATATATCCAGAGAAAAGCATGGTTTGAAAGGATACATGCACCTCAGTGTTCATTGCAGCACTCTGTCCAAAGGCCAGGACATGGAAGCAACCTAAATGTCCATCAACAGACAAATGAATAAAGCAGATGTGATACATATATACAATGGAATATTACTCTGCCATTAAAAAGAATTAAATACTGCCATTTTTAGCAACATGGATGGACCTGGAGATTATCATACTAAGTGAAGAAAGTCAGACATTTGATATATCATATCAAATATCATATGATACCCCTTATATGTGAAATCTAAAAAAAAAATACTAATGAACTTATTTACAAAACATAAACAGACTCACAGACTTACAGAATGAACTTATGGTTGCCAGGAGAATAGGATGGTGGGGAGGGATAAATTGGGAGTTTGTGATTGACATGTCCACTGAGCTATATTTAAAATAAATGCCTGTTTAAAAAAAAAAAAGTTATCCACCCTGAAGCGAAAAAAAAAAAGAAAGAAAGAATTCTTAATGAAGAATGAGGTGAGAGTTCAGAAATTTTCCATATGGATTTAATTCTGGAAGAATTACTTGGGCTTTGAAATGTGGAATCTATGCATTTGGAAACTCATTTAATTTCTCTGAGTCTGAGTTACATATAAAATTCATTTTTCCTACTTAATTTGATCAGTTATCTTCATTATGTGTCAAATCTTGCTTTTCTTCACCCATGATTCCCCTGAAACCACATACATGTGCAAGTGTCTGTGTATGTGTGTGTATGCAATACAGTGTATAGAGTGTGATTATTCAATAGTCACTTATGTAATAAATGAAAATACATAAATAAATATATATTCTGTGTAATCAGGAATATCAATATGAATCAATGAATATTGAAATATATATGTATATGCTACATAATCAGGTAGTCTACATTTAACTGCAGTATGTAATCATTGATGGAACTTATCAACTCACTGTGATTTTTCTATATTATAAAGTGTTTGATGGTGGCACAGTGGTTAAGAATCCACTTGCCATTGCAGGGGACACAGATTCAAGCCCTGATCCAGGAAGATCCCACATGCTTCAGAGCAACTAAGCACATGTGCCACAACTACTGAAGCCTGCGCGCCTAGAGCCTGTGCTCCGCAACAAGAGAAGCCACCACAATGAGAAGCCAGCATACAGCAATGAAGAGTAGTCCTGCTCGCCACAACTAGAGAAAACCTGCGGACAGCAACAAAGACCCAATGGAGACAAAAATAAATAAATAAATAAATAAAGACACCACACAAACAGCACCCAAAAGAAAGGTGAATACATATATATATGAATATATATTCCACATGAAATATAATAAAGTCAGAAATGATTATCAGAGATTAGAATAGATACTACATAGTGGGAAAAAAAGCTATAAGAAAGGGTATAATTTGAATATGTATAACTTATATACTTTGCTGTACAGCAGAAACTAACACAACATTGTAAAGTAACTATACCCTAATAAAAAAAAAAGAAAAAAAAAGTAAAAAAATAAATAAAGTTTAAAAAAGTAAAAAAAAAAAAAAGTGTTTGCCATGCCAATATTAAGAGAAACTGAGCTGTGCATGAACACTGATCATCAAAAATTTTGGTGTGAAGATATGGGACTTGTACTAGAAGGACATTTCTAGGCAAGCTCTCTGCTCTAACCCAGAGAAAAGACTGCAATGAGGTTCAAACCCAGAAACACGATAACTCCTGCCACCAGGCTGGTGAGTCCCACTGCTGGAAGCCTGTTCCTCTGCATTTTAACAGCAAACATAAAGCAGAGGAATGATAACAAATGAAAACTTGCAGGTTGGAGGGATCTTCAAGATGTCAGAGGAGTAAGATGTGGAGGTCACCTTCCTCCACACAAATACATCAAAAATATTTCTACATGTGGAACAACTACAGAACACTTACTGAATGCTGGCAGAAGACCTTAGACTTCACAAAAGGCAAGAAAATCCCCATATACCTGGCCATATGGATAACAGGGTCTTGGTGATCTGGCCTGGTGTCAGGCCTGAGCTTCTGAGGTGGGAGAGGTGAGTTCAGGACACTGGACAACCAGAGACCTCCGGACCCATTTAATATCAATAGGCGATCACTCTCCCAGAGATCTCCATCTCAACACTAAGACCCAGCACCACCCAATAGCCTACAAGCTCCAGTGCTGAGCACCCCATGCCAAAAATTAGCAAGACAAGAACACAACCCCACCCATTAGCAGAGAGGCTGCTTAAAATAATACTAAGTTCACAGACACCCCAAAATACACCACCAGACGCAGCCCTGACCGCAAGAAAAACAAGATCCAGACCCACCCACCAAAAAAAATGGTACCCGTCCCCTCCACCAGGAAGCCTACACAAGCTGCTGAACCAACAATAACCACTGGGGGCAGACACAAAAAACAATGGGAGCCATGAACTTGCAGCAGGCAAAAAGGAAACCACAAACAAAGTAAGTTAAGCAAAATGGGAAGATAAGGAAATATGCAGCAAATGAAGGAGCAAGGTGAAAACCCAACAGACCAAACAAATGAAGAAGAAATAGGCACTCTACCTGAAAAAGAATTCAGAGTAATGATAGTAAAGATGATCCAAAACCTTGGAAATAGAATGGAGAAAATACAAGAAACATTTAAAAAGGACCTAGAAGAACTAAAGATGAAACAAACAATGATGAACAACAACAAAAAAATGAAATTAAGAATTCTCTAGAAGCAGAATAACTGAGGCAGAAGAAATGATAAGTGACCTGGATGATAAAATAGTGGAAATAACTACTGCAGAGCAGAATAAGGATAAAAGAATGAAAAGAACTGAGGTCTGTCTCATAGACCTCTGGGACAACATTAAATGTACCAACGTTCAAATTAGAGGGGTTCCAGAAGAAGAAGAGAAAAAGAAAGGGAATGGGAAAATATTTGAAGAGATTATAGTTGAAAACTTCCCTAACATGGGAAAGAAAAAAGTCATTCAATTGCAGGAAGCACAGAGAGTCCCATACAGGATACATCCAAGGAGAAAAACGCCAAGACACATATTAATCAAACTATCAAAAATAAAATACAAAGAAAAAAATATTTAAAACAGCAAGGGAAAAATAAAACAAATAACATACAAAGGAATCACCATAAAGTTAACAGCAGATCTTTCATTAGAAACTCTTCAAGCCAGAAGTGACAGGCAGGACATATTTAAAGTGCTGAAAGGGAAAAAAAAACTACAACCAAGATTACTCTACACAGCAAGGATCTCATTCAGATTCGAAGGAGAAATTAAAACTTTACAGACAAGCAAAAGCTAAGAGAATTCAGCACGACCAAACCAGCTTTATAACAAATGCTAAAGGAACTTCTCTAGGCAGGAAACACAAAAGAAGGAAAAGACCTGCAATAACAAACCCCCCAAAATTAAGAAATTGGTAATAGAAACATACATATCAATAACTACCTTAAATGTAAATGGATTAAATGCTCCAACCAAAAGAAATAGACTGGTTGAATGGATACAAAATCAAAACCCATATATATGCTGTCTACTAGAGACCCACTTCAGACCTAAGGACACATACAGACTGAAAGTGAGGGGATAGAAGAAGATATTCCTTGCAAATGGAAATCAAAATAAAGCTGGAGTAGCAATCTCATATCAGACAAAATAGAAATTAAAATAAAGATTATTACAAGAGACAAAGTAAGACACTGCCTAATGATCAAGGGATCAATCCAAGAAGAAGATATAACAATTGTAAATATTTATGCACCGAACATAGGAGCACCTCAATACATAAGGCAAATGCTAACAGCCATAAAAGGGGAAATCAACAGTAACACAATCAGTAGGGGACTCTAACACCCCACTTTCACCAAAGGACAAATCATCCATAATGAAAATAAGTAAGGATTCACAAACTTTAAATGACACATTAAACAAGATGGACTTAATTGATATTTATAGGACATTCCTTCCAAAATCAACAGAATACACTTTCTTCTCAAATGCTCATGGAAAATTCTCCAGTATAGATCATGCCTTGGGTCACAAATCAAGCCTTGGTAAATTTAAGAAAATTGAAATCATATCAAGTATGTTTTACAACCACAATGCTATGAGACTAGATATCAAGTACAGGAAAGAAACCGTAAAAAATACAAACATGGAGGCTAAACAATAAGCTAACAAATAACCAAGAGATGATGGAAGAAATCAAAGAGGAAATCAAAAAGTACCTAGAAAGAAATGGCAATGAAAACACAAAAACACAAGACCTATGGGGTGCAGTGAAGGCAGTTCTAAGAGGGAAGTTTATAACAATACAATACAATCTCAAGAAACAAGAAACATCTCAAATAAACAACCTAAATGTACACTTAAAGCAATTAGAGAAAGAAGAACAAAAACCCCCAAACTTAGCAGAAGGAAAGAAATCATAAAGATCAGATCAGAAAAAGCCACAGACATAGAGAATGGACTTGAGGACTTGGGGAGTGGGAAGGGTAAGCTGGGATGAAGCGAGAGAGTGGCATGGACATATATACACTACCAAAGGTAAAATAGATAGCTAGTGGGAAACAGCCACATAGTATAGGTGGGTCACCTCGGTGCTTTGTGACCATCTAGGGAGGGTGGGAGTGAAACACTGAGGGAGTAGATATGGAGATATAAGTATAGCTGATTTACTTTGTTATAAAGCAGAAACAAACACATCATTGTAAAGCAATTATACTCCAATAAAGATGTTTTAAAAAATATGATAATCCAAATTAATGCAGGAAAAGATTCCGACAAAATTCAACACCCATTTATGATAAAAACTCTCCAGAAAGTAGGCATAGAGGGAACCTACCTCAACATAACACAGGCCAAATATGAGAAACCCACAGCCAACATCTTTCTCAGTGTTGAAAAACTGATATCATTTCCTGTAAAATACGGAACAAGACAAAGATGCCCACTTTCACCACTGTTATTCAACATAGTTTTGGAAGTTTTAGCCACAGCAATTAGAGAAGAAAAAGAAATAAAAGAATACAAATCAGAAAAGAATAAGTTAATCTGTCACTGTTTGCAGTTGACATGATACTATATATAAAGAATCCTAAAGATGCTACCAGAAAACTACTAGAACTAATCAATAAATTTGATAAAGTAAGGGATACAAAAATAATGCACAGAAATCTCTTGCATTCCTATACACTAATGATGAAAAATCTGAAAGAGAAATTAAGGAAACATTCCCATTTACCACTGCAACAAAAAGAATAAAATACCTAGGAATAAACCTACCTATGGAGACAAAAGACCTGTAGGCAGAAAACTGTAATACACTGATGAAAGAAATTAAAGATGATGCAAACAGGTGGAGAGATACACCATGTTCTTGAATTGGAAGAATCAACATTATGAAAATGACTATACTACCCAAAGCAATCTACAGATTCAATACAATAACTATCAAACTACCAATGGCATTTTTCAGAGAACTAGAACAAAAAATTTCACAATTTGTATGGAAGCACAAAAGAACCTGAATAACCAAAGCAATCTTGTGAAAGAAAAATGGAGCTGGAGGAATCAGGCTCCCTGTCTTCAGACTATACTACTAAGTTACAGTTATCAAGACATTATGGTACTGGCACAAAAATAGAAATATAGATCAGTGTAACAGGATAGAAAGCCCAGAGATAAAGCCACACACATATGGTTACCTTATCTTTGACAAAGGAGTCAAGAATATACAATGGAGAAAAGGCAGTCCCTTCAATAGTTGTTGCTGTAATAACTGATAACGCCATACAAAAAAAAAAAAACAACCCTCAAAATCGATTGAAGAGGTAAATGTAAGGTCAGACACTGTAAAACTCTTAGAGGAAAACATAGGAAGAACACTCTTTGACATAAATCACAGCAAGATCCTTTTTGACCCACCTCCTAGAGAAATGGAAATAAAAACAAAAGTAAACAAATGGGATCTAATGAAACTTAAAACTTTCACAGAACAAAAGGAAACCATAAACAATACGAAAAGACAAACCTGAGAATGGGAAAAAATATTTGCCAATGAAGTGACTGACAAAGGATTATCTCCAATATATATAAACATCACATGCAGCTGAGTATTAAAAAAACAAACAACCTAATCCAAAAAAAGGAGAGAAGATCTAAATAGACATTTCTCCAAAGAAGATATACAGATTGCTAACAAACCCATGAAATGATGCTTGACATCACTTATCATTACAGAACTACAAATTAAAACTACAATGTGGTATCACCTCACTCTGGTCAGAACGGCCATCTTCAAAAATCTATAAAAAATAAATGCTGGAGAGGGTGTGGAGGAAAGGGAACCCTCTTGTACTGCTGATAGGAAAGTAAATTAATACAGGCACTATGGAGAACAGTATGGAGGTTCCTTAAAAAATCTAAAAATAAAACTACCATATGACCCAGCAATACCACTACTGGCATATACCCTGAGAAAACCATAATTCAAAGAGTCTTGTACCAAAATGTTCATTTCAGCTCTATTTACAATAGCCAGGAGATGGAAACAACCTAAGTGTCCATCATTGGATGAATGGATAAAGAAGATGTGGCACATATATACAATGGAACATTACTCAGCCATAAAAAGAAACGAAATTGAGCTGTTTGTAATGAGGTGGATAGACCTAGAGTCTGTCATACAGAGTGAAGTAAGTCAGATCACCCAAACAGAAAATAAGGAAATACAAGATTTAAATGACACAATAGACCAGATAGACTTAATTGGTTTTTATTGAACATTCTACCCAAAAGTGACAGAATACACTTTCTTCTTAAGTGCACACTCAATGTAGAAAACCTGAAAACATTTCCTCTAAGATCAGGAACAAGACAAGGATGTTCAATCTAGCCACTATTATTCAGCATAGTTTTGGAAG
This sequence comes from Aethalodelphis obliquidens, assembly GCF_003676395.1. Classification (NCBI taxonomy): domain Eukaryota; kingdom Metazoa; phylum Chordata; class Mammalia; order Artiodactyla; family Delphinidae; genus Aethalodelphis; species Aethalodelphis obliquidens. The sequence goes on from NW_020838012.1 coordinate 369,537, forward strand.
TCCTAGCCTTGGAAATCAGAGAAGAAATAGAATACAAATTGGAAAAGAAGAAGTAAAATTGTCACTGTTTTCAGATGACATGATATTATGTATAGAAATCCTAAATATGCTACCAGAAACTACTAGAGCCAATGAAAGTAAGTGTCTTATATTCTGATACACTAACAACAAATGATCAGAAAGAGCAATTAAGTAAACAATAACATTTACCATTGCAAAAAAAGAATAAAATACATAGGAATAAACCACCTTAATGAGGCAAAAGACTTGTACTCAAAACCCTATAAAAAACTGATGAAAGAAATCAATGATGACACAAACAGATGGAGAGATATATCATGTTCTTGAATTGGAAGAATCAATATTGTGACAATGACTATGCTACCCAAAGCAATCTATAGATCACTTGAATCCCTATCAAATTACCAATGGCATTTTCTCACAGAATTAGAACAAAAAATTTTACAACATGTATCAAAACACAAAAGGCCCTGAATAGCCAAAGCAATCTTGAGAATGAAAAACAAACCTGGAGGAATCAGGCTCCCTGACTTCACACTATACTACAAACCTATAGTAATCAACACAATATGGTGCTAGGACAAAAACAGAAATATAGATAAATGGTACAGGACAGAAAGCTCAGAGATAAATCCACACACCTATGGTCACCTAATCTATGACCAATGAGGCACGAATATACAATGGAGAAAAGACAGGCTCTTCAATAAGTGGTGTTGGGAAAACTGGACATGTAAAAGAATGAAATTAGAAAATTCCCTAACACCATACAAAAAATAAACTCAAAATGGATTAAAGACCTAAATGTAAGTCTGGACACTATAAAACTCTACGAAGAAAACATAGGAAAAACACTCTTTGACATAAAACACAGCAAGCTATTTTCTGACCCTTCTCCTTGAGTAATGAAAATAAAAACAAAAATAAACAAATCGGACCTAATAAAATTTAAAAGCTTTCGCACAGCAAAGGAAACCATAAACCAGAAGAAAAGATAACACTCAAATGGGAGAAAATATTTGCAAATGAAGCAACTGATGAAGAATTAATCTCCAAAATATACAAATAGCTCATGTAACTCAATATCAAAACAAACAACCCAATTAAAAAATGGGTGCAAGACCTAAATAGACATTTCTCCAAAGAAGACATATAGATGGCCAACAGGCACATGAAAAGATGCTCAACATCACTAATTATTAGAGAAATACAAAACAAAACTAGAATGAGGTATCACGTTACACCAGTCAGAATGGGTATCATCAAAAAATCTACAAACAATTCATACTGGAGAGAGTGTGGAGGAAAGGGAGCCCTCTTGCACTGTTGGCGGGAATGTAAATTGATACAGTCACTATGGACAACAGTATGGAGGCTCCTTAGAAAACTAAAAATAGAACTACCATATGACCCAGCAATCCCACTACTGGGCATATGCCCTGAGAAACCATAATTCAAAATGAGTCATGTACCACAATGTTCACTGCAGCACTATTTACAATAGTCAGGACATGGAAGCAGCCTAAGTGTCCATAGTCAGATGAATGGTTAAAGAAGATGTGGCACATATTTACAATGGAATACTACTCAGCCATAAAAGGAAATTAAGTTGGGTTATTTGTAATGAGGTGGATGGATCTAGAGTCTGTCATACAGAGTGAAGTAAGTCAGAAAGAGAAAAACAAATATATTTGTATATTTATATATTTATGCCCATATGTGTAATCTAGAAAAATGATACAGACATAACTATTTGCAGAGCAGGAATAGAGATGCAGAGGTAGAGAACGGATCTGTGGACACAGGGGAAAGTGGGATGAATTGGGAGATTAGGATTGACATATATACACTACCATGTACAAAATAGATAGCTAGTGGGAACCTGTTGTATAGTACAGGGAGCTCAGCTCTGTGCTCTGTTATGACCTAGGTGGGTGGGTTGAGGGGGGCATGAGAGGGAGGGCCAAGAGGGAGGGGATATATGTATACATAGAGCTGATTCACTTCACTGTACAGCAGAAAAGAACACAACATTGTAAAGCAATTATACTCCAATAAAAAATAGACTATAAGTGGTCACATATGCATACATAGAGAATTTTTAATATCATTTCATGTGACATGTATTTACATTAATTGTATTATGTTTTTACACCATTGAACAACTGTTGCTTTTCCTCAAGAATTATTTTTTTGGTTTATCTATGTTGAACTGGCTCCTTTATTTTACTCATCTATTGTTTTATATATACATGCTACTTTTGTTTATCCAGTCCTCTTTTGATAGATACTTTGGTTGTTCCCATTATTTCACAATTACAAGGTGGCAGTTAATTTTCCATGTACATGTTTCATTATTTTATGTGCTAGTGATCTCTCTAGGAGCAGATACTAACAAGAGGAACTGTTAGGTCACTTAATTTCTTTACACAGTAGTCCCATTTTCACCTTTTATGTGTGTTGCCTAATTGCTTTCCAAATGGTTGAACAATTCCCCTTCTTTCAGGGAATACCTGTCAGCATTTGACAATATACAGTGGATGCCCAAACAACATAGGGGGTTGTAGACACTCTCTGCAGTCAAAAATCCATATATAGGGCTTCCTTGGTGGCGTAGTGGTTGAGAGTCCGCCTGCCGATGCAGGGGACACGGGTTCGTGCCCCAGTCCGGGAGGATCCCACATGCCGCAGAGTGGCTGGGCCTGTGAGCCATGGTCGCTGAGCCTGTGCGTCCGGAGTCTGTGCTCCACGATGGGAGAGGCCACAACAGTGAGAGGCCCGTGTAACGCAAAAAAAAAAAAAAAAAAAAAAAAATCCACATATAAATTATAGTCAGCCTTCTGTATCCATGGTTCCTCCATATCCCAGTTCCACTACCATGGATTCAACTAACTGCAGCTTGTGTAGTCTTTACTAGTGAAAAAAATACACATATAAGTGGACATGTGCAGTTCAAACCCACGTTATGGTTTAACTGTACAGACTTCTTAATTTTTTCAGTCCAATGGGAAAAATGTTATCAGTTTTAATTTTCACTTGCCTGGTTGTTGGTAAGATTGAGAATCTTTTCATTTATTTATTAGTGTTTGAATTAGATTTTCAAAAATTGTAAGTTTACATACTGTCCATAATTTTTGATTAGATGATTTGTAATTTTCATGTTTATATGTAGGATTAGAACAATTATTCACAGGTCATCTATGAGGCAAGTATTTTCGCCTAGCATGTGGTTTCTTTTAAAACATAAAGTTGACTTTATTGTTAGTAAAGTTTTAATCACATTTAGATGTCTTTTTCTTTATTATTATACTTTTCAGTTCTTTTTTTTTTAACGTTTTATTGGAGTATAATTGCTTTACAATGTTGTGTTTCTGCTGTATAACAAAGTGAATCAGCTATATGTATACATATATCCCCATATCCCCTCCCTCTTTCATCTCCCTCCCATCCTCCCTATCACACCTCTCTAGGTGGTCACAAAGCACCAAGCTGATCTCCCTGTGCTATGCGGCTTCTTCCCACTAGCTATCTATTTTACATTTGGTAGTGTATATAGATAGGTTCATTCCACTCTCTCACTTCATCCCAGCTTACACTTCCCCCTCCCCATGTCCTGAAGTCCATTCTCTACATATGCATCTTTATTCCTGTCCTGTCCCTCGGTTCTTCAGAACCATTTTTTTTTAAGATTCCATATATATGTGTTAGCATATGGTATTTGTTTTTTATCTTTCTGACTAACTTCACTCTGTAGGACAGACTCTATGTCCATCCACCTCACTACAAATAACTCAGTTTCATTTCCTTTATGGCTGAGTAATATTCCATTGTATATATGTGCCATATCTTTTTTATCCATTCAGCTGTCGATGGACACTTAGGTTACTTCTATGTCCTGGTTGTTGTAAATAGAACTGCAGTGAACATTGTGGTACATGACTCATTTTGAATTATGGTTTTCTAAGGTTATATGCCCAGAAGTGGGATTGTTGGGTCATAAGATAGTTATACTTTTAATTTTATAAGGAACCTCCATACTGTTCTCCATAGTGGTTGTATCAATTTACATTCCCACCAACAGTTCAAGAGAGTTCCCTTTTCTCCACACCTCTCCAGCATTTATTGTTTGTAGATTTTTTGATGATGGCCGTTCTGACTGCTGTGAGGTAATACCTCATTGTATTGCATTTCTCTAATGATTAGTGATGTTCAGCATTCTTTAATGTGTTTGCTGGCAATATGTAAATCTTCTTTGGAAAAATGTCTATTTAGGTCTTCTGCCCATTTTTGGATTGATTTGTTTGTTTCTTTGATATTGAGCTGCATGAGCTGTTTGTAAATTTTGGAGATTAATCCTTTGTCAGTTGCTTTATAGGCAAATATTTTCTCCCATTCTGAGGTTGGCTTTTCATTTTGTTTATATTTTCCTTTGCTGTGCAAAAGCTTTTACATTTCATTAGGTCCCATTTTTTTTTTTTTTTTCTAATTCCATTTCCTTAGGAGGTGGGTCAAAAAGGATCTTGCTGTGATTTATGTCATAGAGTGTTCTGCCTATGTTTGCCTCTAAGAGTTTTATAGTGTCTGGCTTTATGTTTAGGTCTTTAATCCATTTTGAGTTTATTTTTGTGTATGGTGTTAGGGAGTGTTCTAATTTCATTCTTTTATATGTAGCTGTCCAGTTTTCCCAGCATCATTTAGTGAAGAGCCTAATTTTCTCCATTGTATATTCTTGCCTCTTATATCAAAAATAAGGTGACCATATATGTGTGGGTTTATCTCTGGGCTTCCTATCCTGTTCTGCTGATCTATATTTCTGTTTTGTGCCAGTATCATACCGTCTGGAATACTGTAGCTTTATAATACAGTCTGAAGTCCAATAGCCTGATTCCTCCAGCTCCATTTTCCTTTATCAAGATTGCTTTTGTTATTTGGGGTCTTTTGTGTTTCTATACAAATTGTGAAAATTTTTGTTCTAGTCTGTTAAAAATGTCATTGGTAGTTTGATAGGGATAGCATTGAATCTGTAGATTGCTTTGGGTAGTAGAGTCATTTTCACAATGTTGATTCTTCCAATCCAAGAACATGGTATATCTCTCCATCTTGTTAATTTCTTTGTATCATTGTTAATTCTTTCATCAGTGTCTTATAGTTTTCTGCATACAGGTCTTTTATTTCCTTAGGTAGGTTTATTTGTAGGTATTTTATTCTTTTTGTGGCAATGGTAAATGGGAGTGTTTCCTTATTTTCTCTTTCACACTTTTCATCATTAGTGTATAGGAATGCAAGAGATTTCTGTGCATTAATTTTGTATCTTGCTACTTTGCTAAATTCATTGATTTCCTCTGGTAGTTTTCTGGTGGCATCTTTAGGATTCCCTATGTGTAGTATCATGTCATCTGCAAACAGTGACAGTTTTACTTCTTCTTTTCTGATTTGGATTCCTTTTATTTCTTTTTCTTCTCTGATAGTTTTGGAAGTTTTAGCCACAGCAATGTTGAATAATACTTGTGAGAGTGGACAACCTTGCCTTTTCCTGATCTTAGAGGAAATGGTTTCAGTTTTTCACCATTGAAGATGATGTTGGCTGTGGGTTTGTCATATATGGACTTTATTATGTTGAGGAAAGTTCCCTCTATGCGACTTTCTGCAGGGTTTCTATCATAAATTGGTGTTGAATTTTGTCAAAAGCTTTCTCTGCATCTATTGAGATGATCATATGGTTTTTCTCCTTCAATTTGTTAATATGGTTTATCACATTGATTGATTTGTGTATTTTGAAGAATCCTTGCATTTCTGGGATAAACACCACTTGATCATGGTGTATGATCCTTTAAATGCGCTGTTCAATTCTTTCTGCTAGTATTTTGTTGAGGATTTTTGCATCTATGTTCATCAGTGATATTGGCCAGTAGTTTTCTTTCTTTGTGACATCTTTGTCTGGTTTTGGTATCAGGGTGATGGTGGCCTCATAAAATGAGTTTGGGAGTATTTCTCCATCTGCCATATTTTGGAAGAGTTTAGAAGGACAGATGTTAGCTCTTCTCTAAATATTTGATAGAATTTGCCTCTGAATCCATCTGGTCCTGGGCTTTTGTTTGTTGGAGGATTTTTAATCACAGTCTGAATTTCAGTGCTTGTGATTGGTTTGTTTATATTTCTTCCTGGTTCAGTCTCAGAAGGTTGTGCTTTCCTAAGAATTTGTCCATTCCTTTCTTTAAAAAGAGGGAAGTTCTTCCCTCTCTCCTGGTCAGCAGTGTGCTTAAGAGCTCAGAAATTAAGGTAAGAAAATTGAATGCCTATATTTGAATCCTGAATCAGTCCCTTGACCCTAACCCTAATCCTATCCATAACTGTGATCCTTCAGTAAGTTTAATAAACTCTCTGTGCCATAATTATCTTCTCTGTAAATTAAATAATAATAAAAATAATAATTGGATTTACCTCCCTAAAGAGGTTATTGATAAAATTAATGTCTGTATTTTATTTAGAAGAATGTCTAAACTATGGCAAGCACTATATAACTGTTAAAAAGGTATATTATTTTCTAATCACTTAAAAGCTTACTCTTCCTTTTTTTAGGACATTAATTCATTGGAGTATATTTTTGGATATGTTGTGTTATAGTCATATAGTTTTTCTTTTCCATATGGATAATCAATTTTCCTAATAGCATGTTTTAACTAGCTTATTTTATAACCACTGCTTAGTAAATCCTATTCTGTTAGTCATTACAATTCATAGATAAATTTTGGATTCCCTATCCTATTCCATAAATCTATTTGTCTATTGCTGTGGTAATATCACACTGCCTAAATGGTTAAAACTTTATAAAGTATTTTGATATCTGGCAGGGCACTGTTGTGTCATCCTCAACAAACTTTGTTTTTATTTTTCAGAAATGCCTTGCCATGTATTACATTTTTATATTTATTTCTATATATTTATATATTTTATATTAATTTCCACATAAATCTTATAATCTACATAATTTTATGTTTTGTAATTTCATAATAAATATTATATTTACAGAGTGACTTGGAGAGAATTGGCTTTTTACAATGTTTTCTTCTCATAAATGAATATGTTAACTATGTACAAAACTTAAAAAAAATTAGGCTTAAAACTTCAACTCAATTACTGAATTATATGTGGATGTGCAGAATAAAACTTGGAGAAAAACCTTAGAAGATACCTAGTCCTTTTTTGATAGATGAGGAAATTGAGGCTGAAGAGAAGTATAAAGTTGTTTTTTTCAGGATCAATAAGGTAGTAATTTGTGGCATAAATCTTTGTCATCTGATTTACTTTTAATTCTTTGGATTTTTTGGCATATATTTGGCCAAACTCTCCTGCTTCTTATTTAACATCCCATGCTCAATGATGAGTGAGAGGGTCCACACACAGCAGATGAATAAAATACTATCCTTGCCATTGAGGGGCTTAGAGTAGAAGAGATAAATGGAAGAAGCAGGCAGATACTTTCACTGCTACATGATAACTAATAACAGCAACTATGAAAGGGAATCGAACAGGGAGTGAGCAAGCAATCATTTGTGGAGTAAGGGGGAAGGAGATGTCAGTTAATGTGAAAGTTAAACAATGAATATGCTTTCTTCAAGGAGAAGGTAGGAGGAAAGACATTTTAGATAGATAGTATACCATGAATAACATTGAGGCTACATGGGCAAATGTGCTGTGCTCAGAGTTAGAGGAAAGTTTTTCCAAAGAATTAAGTGAAGTGTGGAGGAAGGAGATAGGCTTGGGCCAGATGGAGATGCCTAATGTGTGTTTTTAAAGAGCTTGAATTTTTTTCTGTAGTTATTGAGAAGATATTAGACATAAAAGACAGTGGCATAGATTTGCAGTTTAGGAAAGTAGGAGGTCATAGAGTTGGTGGGTTAGAGAGAATAGACTGTAGGTGAAGAGGTAAGTTAAGTGAGAAGTAATTAAGTCCTTATCTATGGCAACTGTAGTAGAAATGGGGAAGAATGTGTTTTGATCCAAGCAGAATACACTATTTACAGATCTTGAGCATAGATAGAGTGTCTGTGTAGGATGGTAGTATATGGGTTGAGCGAATTTTTATTTAATAAATTGGGAACTATATGAAGAATAAATTATAAGAAGGAAGAAGGGAAGAGAATAATGAAATTCACTGAATACAGAGTGTGAAGTACCTTTGAACCTTTCAAGGTTGTGGTTCAAGTAGGCAACTGGTTAAATGGATCTGGAAGATTCACCTGGGGTAATATCAACATAGAGATGGATTTGAAATCAAAGGTAATTCACACTGTCTCAGGGAAAGGGTTTATGGCAGTAAGAAAAGTGATCTGAAAATTGAATCCCAGAAAAATCCTTAGCATGTAGGGACAAGGCAGAGGAAGATAAACCTATTAATGAAGGCCAATCAGAGAAGTAGAAGGAGTAACAGGTAAAATTGCAATTGCAGAAGGCAATAAAGCAACAACAGTTTTATTATTATCTCCCTTTTTTTAAAGGGCTCACACTTTATGCACTGAATATATTTGGAATGACAGACTTATTGAGTCAGACAACCTGCATAGAAAGTTCCCTTTAGAGTTCAGTGATATGAATTTTGGGAAATTTTAATTCTAGGCTTGTTCATAAGATGACTGTAACTTGTCTTCTTAATTCTTCCCTTGTATCAGTAGAATGTTTCATTTCCCTTAATAATCATGTTTCATACTTTCATTCTTGGCCCATGTTACCAACTAATACCATGTTTCCTATTCAATTTTCATATTTGATGTAGTCACATAAGGATACTATAAATTTTATATATATATATATATATATATATATATATATATAAATCTAGTGTATGACATTACTGTTGTCATTATGTTGCCAGTAATTTATGCCTTCTTGCAGTTGGAGGAATTCTGTCATAGCACAGCTGAGCAGCTTACTATTGGTGGCAGGGGGTGGATGACAGAGCCCAGTGGGCTTTTAATCCAACAGACTATGCTGTCTCTATTGCTCTTTTCCTGGTCATTGGGCATGTAGCACCATCATTTCAAGCACATCAGTCTTTAAATATGCAATTAGAAGCACACTAATAGACACAAAAAACATCATTACTCAAAAGCACTTAAATCATTTCTCTAATAGCTCCTCTGCAGTGCAGTAATAAGCCAGTGCTGGGCAGTGAATAAACATCTTAAAGTTTTTGAAAATTCCCATTAAAAAATTCAGACAATTTTATTTCTCTCTAATGAATATGTTTCAGCACATTCAGAATCACATTATCCTATTTCTTCTGGCAATCCTTACAAGCTAAGTCCCCACAGGCAGACCCACTGAGAAAAGTCTCAGTGCCTTGAGAGTTAAACAGCCCTTTCTCCATAGCCTGCTAGGCTATTACTTGGGACATTCAGGGGTACCAGGTTGGATGGCTTTCTAGATAACTGTCCTTCTCTGTTATTTAGTTTAAGAACAGCCTGTTGTTCTCCCTCTCGTGGCAGTAGCTGATTAAGTCAGCCTACACCAGTATGAACTGCTGACTTGTTAAAGCTCCTTCAGAACATTGCTTTGCCATTCGTTTTGATTTTCATGAAATTATTGGAACTGTGATCGTAATAGTCCCATTTAGGCTAGTTATTTATTTTTAGTCATTTCAAAGTGGTCCCATTTTTCCATGTTGTAAAACTTAAATTAGAACAACCCTGGGTGCTTAATATAAGAAGTGACAGAACAGCTCTGATAAAATCTAGGTATAGTGTAGAAACTGTCAGTGAGAGGGTTTCTGCTCAGCTCTGCCAGGCCAGAGGAGTGGAAAGAGACATGATCTTTTAGAGTTTGAATATATAATATTTAAAATCAACTCATATCTTGATACATTGAAAAATTTCTGAAATGAAAGTCAGAAGATATGTCAAAAATTGTTTCCAGCAAAAACTGTCACACGGGGGATTTGAGAAGATGGCAGAGGAGTAAGATGCGGAGATCACCTTCCTCCCCACAGATATATCAGAAATACATCTACACGTGGACCAGCTCCTATATAACACCCACTGAACACTGGCAGAAGACCTCAGACCTCCCAAAAGGCAAGAAACTCCCCACATACCTGGGTAGGGCGAAAGAAAAAGAAAAAAAACAGACACAAAAAAATAGGGACGGGACCTGCACCAGTGGGAGGGAGCTGTGAAGGAGGAAAAGTTTCCACACACTAGGAAGCCCCTTCATGGTTGGAGACTGTGGGTGGCAGAGGGGGGAAGCTTCAGAGTCACGGAGGAGAGTGCAGTAACAGGGCTGCAGAGGGCAAAGTGGAGAGATTCCCGCATAGAGGATCGCTGCCGACCAGCACTCACTAGCTCTGCTCACCTGTTGGGGCGGGCGGGGGCTGGAAGCTGCGGCTCGGGCTTCGGTCGGATCGCAGGGAGAGGACTGGGGTTGGCGGCGTGAACACAGCCTGAAGGGAGCTAGTGTGCCATGGCTAGCTGGAAGGGAGACTGGGAAAAAGTCTGGACCTGCCGAAGAGGCAAGAGACTTTTTCTTCCCTCTTTGTTTCCTGGTGAGCGAGGAGAGGGGATTAAGAGTGCTGCTTCAAGGAGGTCCAGAGACTGGCACGAGCACGGCTATCAGTGCGGACCACAGAGGTGGTCATGAGACGCTAAGGCTGCTGTTGCCAACACCAAGAAGCCTGTGTGTGAGAACAGGTCACTCTCCACACCTCCCCCACCGGGAGCCTGTGCTCCCCGCCACCGCCAGGGCCCCATGATCCCGGGACAACTTTCCCGGGAGAACACATGGCGTGCCTCAGGTGGGTGCAATTTCACACCGGCCTGTGCCACCGCAGGCTCGCCCCGAACTCTGTACTCCTCCCTCCCCCCCGCCTGAGTGAGCCAGAGCCCCCGAATCAGCAGCTCTTTTAACCCCGTCCTATCTGAGCGAAGAACAGATGCCCTCAGGTGACCTACAGGCAGAGGCGGGGCCAAATCCAAAGCTGAACCCTGGGAGCTGTGTGAACAAAGAAGAGAAAGGGAAATCTCTTCCAGCAGCCTCAGGAGCAGCGGATTAAATCTCCACAATTAACTTGATGTACCCTGCATCTGTGGAATACCTGAATAGACAACAAATCATCCCAAATTGAGAAGGTGGGTGTTGGGAGCAAGATATATTATTTTTTGCCCTTTTCCTCTTTTTGTGAGTGTGTATTTGTATGTTTCTGTGTGAGATTTTGTCTGTATAGCTTTGCTTTCACCATTTGTCATAGGGTTCTGACATTATATTTTTCTTTTTTTTTAATTTAAAAAATTTTTTTCTTAATAATTATTTTTTTAATAACTTTATTTTTTCTTGCTTTATTTTATTTTATCCTCTTTCTTTCTATTTTTTCTCCCTTTTATTCTGAGCCGTTTGGATGAAAGGCTCTTGGTGCTGCAGCCAAGAGTCAGTGCTGTTCCTCTGAGGTGGGAGAACCAACTTCAGGACACTGGTCCACAAGAGACTTCCCAGCTCCACATAATACCAAATGGTGAAAATCTCCCAGAGATCTCCATCTCAACACCAATACCCAGCTTCACTCAACGACCAACAAGCTACAGTGCTGGACATCCTATGCCAAACAACTAGCAAGACAGGAACGCAACCCCACCCTTTAGCAGAGAGGCTGCCTAAAATCATAATAAGTCCACAGACACCCCAAAACACACCACCAGACGTGGACCAGTGATCAGAAAGACAAGTACCAGCTTCATCTACGAGAACACAGGTACTAGTCCCCTCCACCAGGAAGCCTACAAAAACCACTGAACCAACCTTAGACACTGGGGACAGACACCAAAAATAACGGAAACTACGAATCTGCAGCTTGAAAAGGAGACCCCAAACACAGAGAGATAAGCAAAATGAGAAGACAGAAAAACACAGAGCAGATGAAGGAGCAAGGTAAAAACCCACCAGACCTAACAAATGAAGAGGAAATAGGCAGTCTACCTGAAAAAGAAGACCCAAAATCTTGGAAATAGAATACAGAAAATGCAAGGAATATTTAACAAGGACCTAGAAGAGCTAAAGAGGAAACAAGCAATGATTAACAACACAATAAATGAAATTAAAAATACCCTAGAAGGGATCAATAGCAGAATAACTAAGGCAAAAGAACGGATAACTGACCTGTAAGATAAAATAGTGGAAAAAAACTACTGCAGAGCAGAATAAAGAAAAAAGAAAGAAAAGAAATGAAAGCAGTCTCAGAGACCTCTGGGACAACATTAAATGCATCAACAATCGAATTATAGGGGTCCCAGAAGAAGAAGAGAAAAAGAAAGGGACTGAGAAAATATTTGAAGAGATTATAGATGAAAACATCCTTAATATGGGAAAGGAAATAGTTAATCAAGTCCAGGAAGCACAGAGAGTCCCATACAGGATAAATCGAAGGAGAAACATGCCAAGACACATATTAGTAAAACTATCAAAAATTAAATACAAAGTAAACATATTAAAAACAGCAAGGGAAAACCAAAAAATAACACAAAAGGGAATCCCCATAAGGTTAACAGCTGATCTTTCAGCACAAACTCTGCAAGCAGGAAGAGAGGGGAAGGACATATTTAAAGTGATGAAGGAGAAAAAACTACAACTAAGATTACTCTACCCAGCAAGGATCTCATTCAGATTTGATGAAGAAAGTAAAAACCTTAGAGAAAAGCAAAAGCTGAAAGAATTCAGCACCACTAATCCAGCTTTACAAAAAATGCTAAAGGAACTTCTCTACACAAGAAATACAAGAGAAGGAAAAGACCTACAATAACAAATACAAAACAATTAAGAAAATGGGAATAGGAACATACATATTGATAATTACCTTAAATGTAAATGGATTAAGTGCTCCCACCAAAAGACATAGACTGGCTGACTGGATACAAAACCAAAACCTGTATATATGCTGTCTACAAGAGACCCACTTCAGTCCTAGGGACACATACTGACTGAAAGTGAGGGGATAGGAAAAGATATTTCATGCAAATGGAAATCAAAAGAAAGCTGGACTAGCAATTCTCATATCAGACAAAATAGGCTTTAAAATAAAGACTATTACAAGAGACAAAAAGAACACTACAAAATGATCAAGGGATTGATCAAAGAAGAAGATATAACAATTGTAAATATTTATGCACCCAACATAGGAGCACCTCAATACATAAGGCAAATACTAACAGCCATAAAAGGGGAAATCGACAGTACCACCATCATAGTAGGGGACTTTAACACCCCACTTTCACCAATGGACAGATCATCCAAAATAGAAATAAATAAGGAAACACAAGCTTTAAAAGATACATTAAACAAGATGGACTTAACTGATATTTATAGGACATTCCATCCAAAAACAACACAATACATATATTTCTCAAATGCTCATGGAACATTCTCCAGGACAGATCATATTTTGGGTCACAAATCAAGCCTTGGTAAATTTAAAACAATTGAAATCATATCAAGTATCTTTTCCAACCACAATGCTATGAGACTAGATATCAACTACAGGAACAGATCTGTAAAAAATACAAACACATGGGTGCTATCCAATACACAACTTAATAACCAAGTGATCACTGAGGAAATCAAAAAATACCTAAACACAAATGACAATGAAGACACAATGACCAAAAACCTATGGGATGCAGCAAAAGCAGTTCTAAAGGGAAGTATATAGCAATAAAATCCTACCTTAAGAAACACGAAACGGCTCAAATAAACAACCTAACCTTGCATCTAAAGCAATTAGGGAAAGAATAACAAAAACCCCCCAAAGTTAGCAGAAGAAAAGATATCATAAACATCATATAACAAATAAATGAAAAAGAAATGAAGGAAATGATAGCAAAGAACATAAAACTAAAAGCTGGTTCTTTGAGAAGATAAACAAAATAGATAAACCATTAGCCATACTCCTCAAGAGAAAAAGGGAGAATACTCAAATCAAAAGAATTAGAAAAGAAAAAGTAGAAGTAACAACTGACACTGCAGAAATACAAAGGATCATGAGAGATTAGTACAAGCAACTCTATGCCAATAAAATGGACAACCTGGAAGAAAAGGGCAAATTTTTGAAATGCACAACCTTCAAGACTGAACAAGGAAGAAATAGAAAATATGAACAGACCAAACAAAAACACTGAAATTGAAACTGTGATTAGAAATCTTCCAACAAAAAAAGCCCAGGACCAGATGACATCACAGGTTAATTCTATCAAACCTTTAGAGAAGAGCTAACACCTATCCTTCTCAAACTCTTCCAAAATATAGCAGAGGGAGGAACACTCCCAAACTCATTCTACAAGGCTACCATCACCCTGGTAACAAAACCAGACAAAGTTGTCACAAAGAAAGAAATGTACAGGCCAATATCACCAATGAACATGGATGCAAAAGTCCTCAACAAAATACTAGGAAACAGAATCCAACAGCACATTAAAAGGATCAGACACCATGATCAAGTGGGGTTTATTCCAGGAATTCAAGGATTCTTCAATATATGCAAATCAATCAATGTGATACGCCATATTAAAAAATTGAAGGAGAAAAACCATATGATCATCTCAATAGATACAGAGAAAGCTTTCATCAAAATTCAACACCCATTTATGATAAAAACCCTGCAGAAAGTAGGCATAGATGGAACATTCCTCAATATAATAAAGGCCATATATGACAGACCCACAGCCAACATCATCCTCAATGGTGAAAAACTGAAACCATTTCCACTATGATCAGGAACAAGACAAGGTTGGCCACTCTAACCACTATTATTCAAGATAGTTTTGGAAGTTTTAGCCACAGCAATCAGAGAAGAAAAAGAAATAAAAAGAATCCAAATCAGAAAAGAAGTAAACTGTCACTGTTTGCAGATGACATGACACTATACATACCAAATCCTAAAGATGTTACCAGAAAACTACTAGAGCTAATCAATGAATTTGGTAAAGTAGCAGGATACAAAATTAATGCACAGAAATCTCTGGCATTCCTATACACTAATGATGAAAAATCTGAAAGTGAAATTAAGAAAACACTCCCGTTTACCAAGGCAACAAAAATAAAAAAAATCTAAGAATAAATGTACCAAAAGTGGCAAAAGAACTTTATGCAGAAAATTATAAGACACTGATGAAAGAAATTAAAGATGATACAAATAGATGGAGAGATATACCATGTTCTTGAATTGGAAGAATCAATATTGTGAAAATGACTCTACTACCCAAAGCAATCTACAGATTCAATGCAATCCCTATCAAACTACCACTGGTATTTTTCATATAACTAGAACAAAAAATTTCACAATTTGTATGCAAACACAAAAGACCCCGAATACCCAAAGCAATCTTGAGAATGAGACACGGAGCTGGAGGAATCAGGCTCCCTGACTTCAGACTATACTACAAAGCTACAGTAATCAAGACAGTATGGTACTGGCATAAAAACAGAAATATAGATCAATGGAACAGGATAGAAAGTCCAGAAATAAACGCACGCATGTATGGTCACTTTATCTTTGATAAAGGATGCAGGAATGTACAGTGGAGAAAAGACAGCCTCTTAAACAAGTGGTGCTGGGAAAACTGGAAAAGTACATGTAAAAGTATGAAATTAGAACACTCCCTCACACCATACACAAAAATAAACTCAAAATGGATTAAAGACCTAAATGTAAGGTCAGAAACTATCAAACTCTTAGAGGAAAACATAGGCAGAACACTCTATGGCATAAATCACAGCAAGACCCTTTTTGACCCACCTCCTAGAGAAATGGAAATAAAATCAAAAATACAAAAATGGGACCTAATGAAAGTTAAAAGCTTTTGCACAGCAAAGGAAACCATAAACAATACCAAAAGACAGCCCTCAGAATGGGAGAAAATATTTGTAAGTGAAGCAACTGACAAAGGATTAATCTCCAAATTTTACAAGCAGCTCATGCAGCTCAATAACAAAAAAAACCCCAAACAAATCAATCCAAAATGGACAGAAGACCTAAATAGACATTTCTCCAAAGAAGATATACAGATTGCCAACAAACCCATGAAAGAATGCTCAACATCATTAATCATTAGAGAAATGCAAATCAAAACTACAATGAGATATCATCTCACAACAGTCAGAATCACCATCATCAAAAAATCGTGACACAATAAATGCTGAAGAGGGTGTGGAGAAAAGGGAGCCCTCTTGCCCTGTTAGTGGGAATGTAAATTGATACAGCCACTATGGAGAAGAGTATAGAGGTTACTTGAAAAACTAAAAATAGAACTACCATACAACCCAGCAATCCCACTACTGGGCATATACCCTGAGAAAACCATGATTCAAAAAGAGTCATGTACCAAAATGTTCATTGCAGCCATATTTACAATAGCCAGGAGATGGTAGCAATCTAAGTGTCCATCATCAGATGAATGGATAAAAAAGATGTGGCACATATAACAATGGAATATTACTCAGCCATAAAAAGAAATGAAATTGAGTTATTTGTAGTGAGGTGTATGCTAACACATATATATGGAATCTAAGGAAAAAAAAATAGAGAAAAGGGTCATGAAGAACCTAGGGGTAAGACGGGAATAAAGACACAGACCTACTAGAGTGTGGACTTTAGGATATGGGGAGGGGGAAGGGTAAGCTGTGACAAAGTGAGAGAATGGCATGGACATATATACACTACCAAACATAAAATAGATAGCTAGTGGGAAGCAGCCGCATAGCACAGGGAGATCAGCTTGGTGGTTTGTGACCACCTAGAGGGGTGGGGTGTGGAGGATGGGAGGGAGGGGGACACAAGGGGGAAGAGATATGGGAACATATGTATATGTATAACTGATTTACTTTGTTATAAAGCAGAAACTAATGCACAATTGTAAAGCAATTATATTCCAATAAAGATGTTAAAATAAAAAAAAACTGTCATACTGACATAATTCCGTTTTAATACCTTGTACAGTCCCATGGTCCTGACTTTACATCTCTTAACCTAATAACTCATTCTACATATAAAATTAAGTTCAATAAAGTACAGAAACTTCTATAGGGAGAAAGCAAATATGTTGGAAATAATTTTGAGGATTTCATTTTTATGTAGGAAGTACAGGTTTCCTCTGTTATATTTTTGCTTTCATTAGAAATATTTTCTCCACAGGAATTGAAATTTAATGGAGGCCAGACACCCTGAGAAAGAATACTCATTGATTTTTCTTGGTGATTATCTTGATATGCTGGTTTATAACTTCTAGTTCCATGAAATAATAAAGAAGGATACTTTTTAAAATCAAAAATACTGCATTGCTTTTCAACATTCGTGTATACAGTAGAGATGTGTAAGGGGAGTTGAAAGTTTAATTCACAAAAAACATCAAAGCTCTTTGGGCTAGGTTAAGATTCACAAATAACCCACCATATTGGTCTACATTTTTCTGTCTTTCTTTACCTAAGTTATCTTTTGGAAAGGAAAATCTCAGTGTATATAGAAAATACAAAACAGAACTAATTCTTAAAATTGTTCAATTAAAATAATTCAATGATATCAGTTCTATAAATTCTAAAAACTGTTCTAAGTGGGAAAAGATGGACAAAATGTTTAACTTTTAAGACTCCTTTGTCAACAAAGAAGCTGTATTTCCTTTTTTATGACCTAAAAGTTTCATTTTTCCATTTTGTAGAGCAAATATCAGGAGTAATAAGAAAGAAAAAAGTGTTTTATGACTGAGAAATGCTATTGTGCTACGTTTTAGCAATTTACCTCATCTTCGAGGTTATGGAAAGGAATCTTGAAGAAGTATGTTTTAAAAATAACACCCTAATAACACATACAGGTTTATGCTGGGCCAACTTAGCTGTGCTCTAACAATCTTTCCAAGAATCCCCTTCCCAGCATTGTTCTAGTCTATAGATGACCACAAAAAATTTTGCATGTGATCTGGCAGGCAGAAGTGAGAGAGCATTGACAGTGTTTCATATTTTGAAGGTTGGCTTGGGGCACCAAACACATGGTAATGTCGGCTTACCTTTTTGGCACAGCTCAACATGCAGGTATGCAGCATATTTCTCTCCTGTTGAATGTTCTTCCCTGGATTCTCCAAATCCTGGGCCAGGAGTATGAGCAGATCTATGCTCAAGGGAGTCAACTTCTCCTCCACGGTAAAACTAGCATTGAAGTAGATAGAAGAGACAGATGTAAGTTCCAGCTCATCATCGTGGTTCTGGTTTCTTATTGCTTTCCTCCACATTCAGCTTTCCTTTCGGACCACTGGCCTGGAGAAGTCATACCTTTTGTAGTTTGACCTCAGATTTAGACAATATCCTTGCATACATAGACTTCACCACCTCCATTCCTGCTTAGAGTTGAATCTCTATAATAAATCCCTCATTCTGTATTATTTGTAATGGTTCTTAAGTATTTGTATAGCTCATCTGATAGAACCTTTAGTGACACCAACAAAGTTTTGCAAAAAAATGGATTATCCTGTGTCTGGAGTTAGAATTTGAGGTGATGGTGGCAGAAGTTGAGATAGAAGAGTTAAATATGATACAGGCCATTGAACAGATTATAATTCATGATGAATTTATACACATTTTATAGAGTGAATCTCTTAGAATGAAACATCTTAGGTGAGATGGAATATAAGACCGAGATGGAGTGTGTAGATGTTTTTACTAGTTGTTCCCTAAGAACCAGTTCCCAGTTACTTAATATAAGAATTTGAGTTTTATCTGGACCTGTGGATTGAGGGGGAAAAAAAAACTATCATATTTCTTAGCTACCACCTTCCCCTCCTTCTTAAAGTTAATCTATGACCAATAGACTGTAAGCAGAGATGTCTGTGCAATTTCTAGCAAGTATTCTTAGAATGCGGAAGACACTGTTTTATGTTTTAGCCCTTCCATTTTCCTGCTGCTTAGTATGGAGAAGAGATGGCTGAAGTTGGAGCAGTCATTTTCAACCATAAGATGGAAGCTATATTTCTGAGACTGGTGAAGTAGCAGGAATGAAGGAGTCTGAGTTCCAATAATTTTGTGAAACTTCCTGATCAGTCCTGGAGTTCTTACATCCAAACTTTACACAATAAGGAAATACACATCAAGTATATTTTATTCACTGTTATTTTGAGTGTTGTGTTTCTGTTTGATTCTATCATATACAATCAAAAGGGAATTTTAAGTAAAATTATATATGTCAGGTCTACAACCTGATATTTTGGTATACATATACATATAGTGAAATGATTACTAAGTCAAGCTAATTAATATATTCATCTCCTCACATAGCTAACTTTTTTTTGATAAAAACATCTGAAATCTACTCTTAGCAAATTTCCAGTGTACAGTATACAGTGATATTAAGGATAGTCATCCTGCTGTACATTAGATCTCTAGAACATATTCATCCTACATAACCACAGCTCTGTACTCTTTGACCAACATATCTTCATTTCCTCCACCTCCCTGCCCTTGGTAACCACCTTTCTACTCTCTGCTTCTGTGAATCAACTTTTTAGATTCCAGAGGTAAGCGAAAACATGCAGTATTTTTCTTTCTGTGTTTGTCTTATTTCCCTTAGCATAATGTCCTCCTGCTTCACCCATGTTGTTTCAAATGGCAAGATCTCCTTTTTTAAGGCTGGTAATATTCCTATATATTTACCCAAGAGGAATAAAACAAAGATTTGCAAACTAATCATAGATTTATCATAGTAGCTCCAAAACTGGAAAACAGCCCAGTTATTTCTCAATAGCAGAATGCATAAACACCTTGTGGAATATTCATACACTGGATATCAACAATTCTAAAGAATGCATTTACTATAACAAGCAATGACATGACTGGATCTCAGAAATGTTATCATAAATGACATAAATCAAACACAAGAGTAGATATGTACTGCATGATTCCATTATATGAAACTTCAGAAAAGATAAATCCAATCCATAGTGTATAAAACATATCAGTGTTTGACTATATCTGAGGGTATGGAGGCGATTGAGAATAAGCACAAGTGAACATTTTTGGATGATGGACATATTCTATATCATGATCATGGCAGTGGTTACATATATGTATATGTGTCAATGCTCATCAAACTCTACATTTAAAATGATTTTATTAGATTGATTTTATGGAATTTATATCTCAACAAAATTAAGTCAGAAATTGTAAAGGGTCTGAGTTTTTACCCAACTTGCCAGCATATATATGCTTCTTTCTTAATCAGTTTGGCCTGCTATAACAAATTACTATGGACTGGATAGATTAAACAACAAAACTTTATTTTCACAGTTCTGGAGGCTAGGAAGTCCAAGATCAAGGTGCTGGTAGATGGGATGTCTGGTGAGAACTCTCTTTCTGGTTTTCAGATGGTCTTCTTGTTGTGTGCTCACATGGCAGGGAGCAGAGAGAGAGAGCAAGCTCTCATGTTTCTTCTCATAAGAGCACTAATCCCATTTATGAGGGCTCTACCTTCATGACATTGGGATGAGGATTTCAAAATTTGAATTTTTCGGGGGGAGGACCCAAACATTCAGTCTATAACAATATACATAAAATCATAAGACATCTAGGTGAGAGATAAAGTTTATTACTTACAGCAAAAACATCAGCTAGAGTAAATTCGTAACACCAGTTCCCTGGGTCTCAGTCTCCACAGGGTGATGTACTGAAGGTTGAATGTTACCTGCCATGCAATAGATTAAGGGGGTAAACCTTAGAATTAGGAAACTCTGACCATATATACAGCTGCTGATGAACTATTCATCCACTTTGAGAGAGAGACCTTAACTTTACTTCAGAGTGTAAGCAAATCTCCAGGAAGAGTTCTTTATCTTTACCACTCTGGAATATCTTAAGGGAAGGAGACAACTCCAAACTTTACTATCCCACAATATTAGCTTATATAAAAACATTCTTAAATTGTCTGTAAATACCTTTGCTCAGAAGATCCAGATCAGGCAAAATGTGAGATATTCATGGATAATTATTTCCCAATCTAGAGTTGATTTTAAAATTGACTATAATTAATGACCTGAAATATCTTCTGTTAGTTCAATAAAATATTTCAAAGAATATATACAATTTAAAGATACCAAGTTAATTTCATGCCAATTTTTTGTGCTTCATATTCAGGAAGTTCATATTACCTAATTGCATTTCCATATATTTCAAAATAAAGTTTAGACCATTAGAACTTCAGAAATTCTTTGGATACTTCACTAATTTCATAAGAAATCCTCTTTCCAGGGCTTCCCTGGTGGCGCAGTGGTTGAGAGTCTCCCTGCCGATGCAGGGGACGCGGGTTTGTACCCCGGTCTGGGAAGATCCCACATGCCGTGGAGCGGCTGGGCCCGTGAGCCATGGTCACTGGGCCTGAGCGTCCGGAGCCTGTGCTCCGCAACGGGAGAGGCCACAACAGTGAGAGGCCCGCGTACTGCAAAAAAAAAAAAAAAAAAGAAAAAGAAATACTCTTTCCAATGTGTACTATAATTGTTTTCAGAATTTAAAAAATGTCATCATGCATTTAATATAGGATAATTTCTCTTTCTCCTGTGGATACAATTATACTATGTAAAGCAGCATCATTAAACACATGAAAGGATCACAATATTGCCGTTTGATTTGTGTGTGTGTGTGTGTGTGTGTAGTTAATCTTATGCATTTTGTATTCATTCAGTGCTGTTTATTTAACTGAATACATACTATGTGTCTAGGTGTCGGGTTCTATGGGCACTGTCCCTAGAGTGAAACTGGGTATTCAGTTCACTGAGGGTTTTTACTTTGGAGGATCAGTTCTCATGGCAGCCTGAAGTATCCTAGCTTGGACTTTAAAATATGTGGCTGGATAATAAGAATTATTTTCAAGTGAACCAAGCTTCAGTGTTGAGAAGAAAAATCACAAATGTTAAATCTTTGGGTAAAGAAAGGATGAAAACTTGGAAATAATTTAACAAGTTAGTGACTGGTACATATTGGAGTTGGGGGAAATAAGCTTTGATGACTCCTTGAGGCAAAAATGTGAATGAGTAAGTGTGCTTAGTTAGGGGGTGATTTGGTATCAGATTATGTGTCTGGCTGTCTTCTAAGGAGGTGGCTGTCCAGGTTGTGAAGGCAGAGAGAACAGCTTTGTGGAGTCCCAAAGACTGGACTAAAAGCCTCAGAAATGGTGCTAGTGAGGAAGTGCTGATAGCTCTGTCTGTCCTTTGACTACTAAGACTAACTCAGCGTGGAGATAGAAACAAACTTTCACATATAGGATCAGAGTGGGTAGATTGGGAATGTATAAAAATAAATCAAGGTCCTAAAGAGTGTTGGAATGTTAGTAGGTACTTTTCCACTTACAAAATTTAACCAATAGACTCTTGGAGGAGAAGGTATTAGAATCATAGATAAAATGTAAATTTGAACAATATTGTAGGTATTTATTTGACCATTTTCTGACCAACAATATTTGAGAGCTCTGGATAATAATAATTAATGATAGAAACACAATATTGTTCTAGTATTTACTATATCTCAGTTATTTTCTAAACATTTTACACCTATAAACTCATTTAATTATTACAGAACCTCATCATATATGTACTATTATTATCCTAATTTTACAAATGACTAAAATATGACACAGAAAGATTAATTAACATGCTCACAGCCACATAACTAGTAAATAAAATAATCAGCATATTCTGATTTGTAAACTTGATGAAAGAACTGCCTGTTCATAGGAATCCTTAACTGTTAAAAAAAAAAATCAGCCCACTTTATATCTAAGATGTTTAATGCTTGTATTTTAAATGTTATTCCTATTCAGAGAAGTATCAGTACTCACAGTCTGTCCCTGGCAGTTCTTGGTTCCTAAATGGTTTCAAATTAGTTTATATCTAGATGTGATTGTCAAAGCATTAAATTCAATCTCTAATTGTTTGGCTTATAGTTCTAAGGCTCAAAAGAAACTGAAGGAGCACTATGTTTCTTTATCAGTAAATAACTACTAAAATTTAGGTACTATTGTGATTCTGTTTGGTTTTGACATGGTATTAAGCTAGCCAGTTAAAACCATGAGCTCTAGAACCAGGTCATTTAGTTCAAATTGTGGCTCTACCATTTATATAGATAGTTAAGTTCTCTATACCATAATTTCTTCCATATAGCGCTTCAATATATCTATTTCAGGGAAATGTTGTTAGATTAAATGAGTTAATATAAATATAACATTTAGAACAGTACTAGAAACAGAGTAAACATGCAATAAACATTCAATATTATCATTATTTTTATCTTCATATTATGTGAATGGCTTCACCTCTGGGAACAATAAATTTACATTTTTAGCCTCTTCTTTGAACATTAAAAATATAATATAATACAATACAATACAATAAGGGTTTCAAGAATACCTTTGGAAATTGTACCTCCTTTTATTCATATGACAGAATTCAATAACCTCATTTTGCTAGTTCTTACTTTGCAGCTGCCAGAGTCTTGTAATGCACCCAGAAAATGATGGATACTGTCTATTAGTTGGAACACACAGACCAAGAGTGTGATGAGCAGTTTTGTGTAGGCCTTTATGTGACCCAGTTTTATAATTTCTCTAAAGCGTGGCTCTCTTACCATTGATTTATTTAAAAGACCACACAACCTGTCTGATAGTCAACTTTGGTGTATTATTGTTTCTTGATTAGCCAGTGGTTAAGTGGAGAAGTCCTCTTTTGGATGGAACATCCTTGGACAAAGCTGTAGTCAGGTGAAAGATAGGCATGCATAAGAATATCTATCTAGTAAGTAAGCAAGGGGAAGGGTCATAAGACAGAGAGCACTCTCATACCTGCTCTGAAATCTGGGGAATAGTGCACGATCAAATCCAAGAACAAGAGTTTGGCATGTGTTGGACTGTACAGAGGAGAACTTTCTTTGAAGAGTTCATATTCAATTATTGATGGTCCCTCTCAAGAAAGGCATTTGGAATTACCCAGATATTGTTTAATACATGTTGCTAAGAGTAACTTCTTGGAAAAATGTGGTGCTGAAGAATCAAGCTTAGAAGCAACCATTTTGCTGTGAGTACCTGTTACTCCCAGAATAGAGAGCAGTAGCCCATAATGAAATGAGTACTATTCTGAATGAGGCATCTGGCCCTATACACATGACCAAGTCACTCCAGCATTTTCAAATCTGTGCAAGTAGGCTTTCTCTCTATTGCACAGGTGGGATTTTTTATTATTAAAGTATAGTAGTTTTATAATGTTATATTAGTTCACAATATTCTATTAATTATGACATAGGGATTCAATAGTTTTACAGATTATACTCCACTTAAAGTTATTAAAAAATATTGGCTGTATTCCCTGTGCTGTACAATGTATCACTGTATCTTATTTATTTTATTCAAAGTAGTTAGTCCTCTTAATTTCCTACATATCTCTTGCCCCTTCTCCAAACCCTCTTCCCACTGGTAATCACTAGTTTGTTCTCTATATCTGTGAGTTTGTTTCTGTTTCTTTATATTTATTCATTTATTTTTTAGATTCCACATAGAAGTGATAACATACAGTATTTGTCTTTCTCTGTCTAAATTATTTCACTAAGCATAATACCCCCCAGGTCCATCCATGTTGTTGCAAATGACAAAATTTTCATTCCTTTTTTTTAATGGCTGAGTAATATTCCATTGTGTATATACAGCACATATCCTTTACAATTAATCTGTTGATGGACACTTAGGATTCTTCCAATCTTGTTTATTCTAAATCATGCTGCTATAACTATTGCAGAACATGTATCTATTTAAATTAGAGTTTTAATTTTCTTTGGATATATACCCAAGAATAAAATTTCTGGATGATATGGTAGTTCTATTTTTTTAGGGTTTTTTTTTGTTTGTTTGTTTGTTTGGAATCTCCATACTGTTTTCCATAGTGGCAATACCAATTTACATTCCCAACAAAAGTGTACTGGGGTTCCCTTTTCTCCATATCCTCACTAACATCTGTAATTTGTCATCATTTTGATGATAGCTATTCTGGCAAGTGTGAGGTGATATCTCACTTTGGTTTTGATTACATTTCCCTGATGATTAGTGATGTTGAGCATCTTTTCATGTGTCTATTGGCCATCTGTAAGTCTTCTTTGGAAAAATGTGTATTCAGGTCTTCTGCCCATTTTTAATTAAGTTGTTTGTTGTTTGATATTGATTTGTATGAGCTGTTTATATATTTTAGTTGTTAACCCCCTTATCAGACATATAATTTGCAAACATTTTCTCCCATTTTGTAGGTTGTCCTTTCAATTTATCAATAATTTCTTTTGCTGTGCAAAGGCTTTTAAGTTTAATTGGGTCCCATCTCTTATTTTGCTTTTGTTTCCTTTGCTTGAGGAGACAGATCCTCCAAAAAATATTGCTACAATTTATGTCAAAGTGTGTTTTGCCCATG
Organism: Aethalodelphis obliquidens; assembly: GCF_003676395.1. Taxonomy (NCBI): domain Eukaryota; kingdom Metazoa; phylum Chordata; class Mammalia; order Artiodactyla; family Delphinidae; genus Aethalodelphis; species Aethalodelphis obliquidens. The sequence goes on from NW_020838012.1 coordinate 395,000, forward strand.
TTTTCTTCTAAGAGTTTTATGGTTTTTGGCCTTACATTTAGGTCTTTAATCCATTTTGAGTTTATTTTCGTATATGGTGTGAAGAAATATTCTCATTTCATTCTTTTACATGTAACTGTTCAGTTTTCCCAGCACCACTTACTAGAGATACTGTCTTTTCTCCATTGTATATTCTTGCCTCCTTTGTTATAAACTACTTCAGCATAAGTGTGTGAATTTATTTCTAGTCTCTCTATTCTGTTTCATTGAACTATGTGTCTGCTTTTCTTGCCAGTACCATGATGTTTTGGTTACCATAGCTTTGTATATAGTCTGGACCCATGGAGCATGATACCTCCAGCTTGTTCTTTTTCTCAAGATTACTTTGGCTATTTGGGCTCTTTTGTGGTTTCATATAAATTGTAGGACTATTTGTTCTGCTTCTTTGAAAAAGGTCATGGGTATTTCAATAAGGATTGCATTAAGTCCGTAGACATTTGTTATGGACATTTTAACAATATTAATTCTTGCAATCCATGAACACAGGATATTTTTCCATTTCTTTGTATCATTTTCAATTTCCTTCATCAATTTTTTTAACATCTTTATTGGAGTATAATTGCTTTAAAATGGTGTGTTAGTTTCTGCTTTACAACAAAATGAATCAGTTATATATATACATATGTTCCCATATCACTTCTCTCTTGCGTCTCCCTCCCTCCCACCCCCGCTATCCCACCCCTCCAGGTGGTCACAAAGCACCGAGCTGATCTCCCTGTACTATGGGGCTGCTTCCCACTAGCTATCTACCTTACATTTGGTAGTGTATATATGTCCATGCCTCTCTCTCGCTTTGTCACAGCTTACCCTTCCCCCTCCCCATATCCTCAAGTTCATTCTCTAGTAGGTCTGTTTCTTTATTCCTGTTTTACCCCTAGGTTCTTCATGACATTTTTTTTTCTTAAATTCCATATATATGTGTTAGTATACGGTATTTGTCTTTCTCTTTCTGACTTACTTCACTCGGTATGACAGACTCTAGGTCTATCTACCTCATTAAAAATAGCTCAATTTCTTTTCTTTTTATAGCTGAGTAATATTCCATTGTATATATGTGCCACATCTTCTTTATCCATTCATCCGATGATGGACACTTAGGTTGTTTCCATCTCCAGGCTATTGTAAATAGAGCTGCAATGAACATTTTGGTACATGACTCTTTTTGAATTATGGTTTTCTCAGGGTATATGCCCAGTAGTGAGAATGCTGGGTCATATGGTAGTTCTATTTGTAGATTTTTAAGGAACCTCCATACTGTTCTCCACAGTAGCTGTATCAATTTACATTCCCACCAACAGTGCAAGAGGATTCCCTTTTCTCCAAACCCTCTCCAGCATTTATTGTTACTAGATTTTTTGATGATGACCATTCTGACAGGTGTGAGATGATGTCTCATAGTAGTTTTTATTTGCATTTCTCTGATGATTAGTGATGTTGAGCATTCTTTCATGTGTTTGTTGGCAGTCTGTATATCTTCTTTGGAGAAATGTCTATTTAGGTCTTCTGCCCATTTTTGGATTGGGTTGTTTGTTTTTTTTGTTATTAAGCTGCATGAGCTGCTTATAAATTTTGGAGATTAATCCTTTGTCAGTTGCTTCATTTGCAAATATTTTCTCCCATTCTAAGGGTTGTCTTTTGGTCTTCTTTATTGTTTCCTTTGTTGTGCCAAAGCTTTGAAGTTTCATTAGATCCCATTTGTTTATTTTTGTTTTTATTTCCATTTCTCTAGGAGGTGGGTCAAAAAGGATCTTGCTGTGATTTATGTCATAGAGTGTTCTGCCTATGTTTTCCTCTAAGAGTTTGATAATTTCTGGCCTTACATTTAGGTCTTTAATCCATTTTGAGCTTATTTTTGAGTGTGGTGTTAGGGAGTGATCTAATCTCATACTTTTACATGTACCTGTTCTGTTTTCCCAGCACCACTTATCGAAGAGGCTGTCCTTTCTCCACTGTATATGCCTGCCTCCTTTATCAAAGATAAGGGGGCCATATGTGCGTGAGTTTATCTCTAGGCTTTCTATCCTGGTGCATTGATCTATATTTCTGTTTTTGTGCCAGTACCATACTGTCTTGATTACTGTAGCTTTGTAGTATAGTCTGAAGTCAGGGAACCTGATTCCTCCAGTTCCGTTTTTCGTTCTCAAGATTGCTTTGGCTATTTGGGGTCTTTTGTGTTTCCATACAAATTGTGAAATTTTTTGTTCTAGTTCTGTGAAAAATGCCAGTGGGAGTTTGATAGGGATTGCACTGAATCTGTAGATTGCTTTGGGTAGTAGAGTCATTTTCACAGTGTTGATTCTTCCAATCCAAGAACATGCTATATCTCTCCATCCATTTGTATCATCTTTAATTTCTTTCATCAGTGTCTTATAATTTTCTGCATACAGGTCTTTTGTCTCCTTAGGAAGGTTTATTCCTAGTTATTTTATTCTCTTTGTTGCAATGGTAAATGGGAGTGTTTTCTTGATTTCACTTTCACATTTTTCATCATTAGTGTATAGGAATGCCAGAGATGTCTGTGCATTAATTTTGTATCCTGCTACTTTACCAAATTCATTGATTAGCTTTAGTAGTTGTCTGGTAGCATCTTTAGGATTCTCTATGTATAGTATCATATCATCTGCAAAGTGTGACAGCTTTACTTCCTCTTTTCCAACTTGGATTCCTTTTATTTCCTTTTCTTCTCTGATTGCTGTGGCTAAAACTTCCAAAACTATGTTGAATAAGAGTGGTGGGAGTGGTCAACCTTGTATTGTTCCTGAACTAAGTTGAAATGCTTTGAGTTTGTCACCATTGAGGATGATGTTGGTTGTGGGTTTGCATATATGGCCTTTATTATGTTGAGGAAAGTTCCCTCTTTGCCTACTTTCTACAGGGTTTTTATCATACATGGGTGTTGAATTTTGTCAAAAGCTTTCTCTGCATCTATTGATATGATCATATGGTTTTTCTCCTTCAATTTGTTAATATGGTGTTTCACATTGATTGATTTGCATATATTGAAGAATCCTTGCATTCCTGGGATAATCTCCACTTGATTATGGTGTATGACCTCTTTAATGTGCTGTTGGATTCTGTTTCCTAGTATTTGGTTGAGGATTTTTGTATTTTTGTTCATCAGTGATATTGACCTGTAGTTTTCTTTCTTTGTGACATCCTTGTCTGGTTTTGGTATCAAGGTGATTCTACACCCTTGTAGAATGAGTTTGGGAGTGTTCCTCCCTCTGCTATATTTTGGAAGAATTTGAGAAGGGTAGGTTTTAGCTCTTCTCTAAATGTTTGATAGAATTCGTCTCTGAAGCCACCTGGTCCTGGGCTTTTGTTTGTTGGAAGATTTTTAATCACAGTTTCAATTTCAGTGCTTGTGATTGGTCTGTTCATATTTTCTATTTCTTCCTTATTCAGTCTTGGCAGGTTGTGCCTTTCTAAGAATTTGTCCATTTCTTCCAGGTTATCCATTTTATTGGCATAGAGTTGCTGGTAGTAATCTCTCATGATCTTTTGTATTTCTGCAGTTTCACTTGTTACTTCCCCTTTTTCATTTCTAATTCTATTGATTTGAGTCTTCTCCCTTATTTTCTTGATAAGTCTGGCTAATGGTTTATCAATTTTCTTTATCTTCTCAAAGAACCATCTTTTTGTTTTATGATCTTTGCTATCATTTTCTTCATTTCTTTTTCATTTATTTCTGATATGATTTTTATGATTTCTTTCCTTCTGCTAACTTTGGAGTTCTTTTGTTCTTCTTTCTCTAATTGCTTTAGGTGCAAGGTTAGGTTCTTTATTCGAGATGTTTCCTGTTACTTAAGGTAGGATTGTATTGCTATAAACTTCCCTCTTAGAACTGCTTTTGCTGCATACCCTAGATTTTGGGTCGTCATGTCCCCATTGTCATTTGTTTCTAGGTATTTTTTTAATTTCATCTTTGATTTCTTCAGTGATCACTTCTTTATTAAGTAGTGTATTGTTTAGCCTCAATGTGTTTGTATTTTTTACAGATCTTTTCCTGTAATTAATATCTTGTCTCATAGTGTTGTGGTTAGAAAAGATACTTGATATGATTTCAATTTTCTTAAATTTACCAAGGCTTGAATTGTCACCCAAGATATAATCTATCCTGGAGAATGTTCCATGAGCACTAGAGAAAAATGTGTATTCTGTTGTTTTTGGATGGAATGTCCTATCAATATCAATTAAGTCCATTTGTTTAATATATCATTTAAAGCTTGTGTTTCCTTATTTATTTTCATTTTTGATGATCTGTCCATTGGTGAAAGTGGGGTGTTAAAGTCCCCTACTATGAATATGTTACTGTTGATTTCCCTTTTTATGGCTGTTAGTATATGCCTTATGTATTGAGGTGCTCCTATATTGGGTGCATAAATATTTACAACTGTTATATCTTCTTCTTGGTTCAATCCCTTGTTCATTATGTAATGTCCTTCTCTGTCTCTTCTAATAGTCTTTATTTTAAAGTCTATTTTGTCTGATATGAGAAGTGCTACTCCAGCTTTCTTTTGCTTTCCATTTGCATGAAATATCTTTTTCCATCCCCTTAATTTCAGTCTGTATGTGTCTCTAGGTCTGAAGTGAGTCTCTTGTAGACAGCAAATATATGGGTCTTGTTTATGTATCCATTTAGCCCATCTGTGTATTTTGGTGGGAGCAGGTAGTCCATTTACATTTAAGGTAGTTATCAATATGTATGTTCCTATTCCCACTTTCTTAATTGTTTTGGGTTCATTATTGTAGGTGTTTTCCTTCTCTTGTGTTTCTTGCCTAGAATAGTTCCTTTAGCATTTGTTGTAGAGCTGGTTTTTTGGTGCTGAACTCTCTCAGCTTTTGCTTGTCTGTAAAGGTTTTAATTTCTCTTTTTTCTTTATTCTGCTCTGCAGTAGTTATTTCCACTATTTTATCTTCCAGGTCACTTATCCTTTCTTCTGCCTCAGTTATTCTGCTATTGATCCCATCTAGAATACTTTTAATTTCATTTATTGTGTTGTTCATCATTGCTTGTTTCATCTTTATTTCTTCTAGGTCCTTGTTAACTGTTTCTTGCATTTTGTCCATTCTATTTCCAAGATTTTGGATCATCTTTACTATCATTATTCTGAATTCTTTTTCAGGTAGACTGCCTATTTCCTGTTCATTTGTTAGATCCTTCATCTGCTGTGTGTTTTTCTGTCTTCTCATTTTGCTTATCTTACTGTGTTTGGGGTCTCCTTTTTGCAGGCTGCATGTTCGTAGTTCCCATTGTTTTTGGTGTCTGTCCCCCATGGCAAAGGTAGTGTCAGTGGGTTGTGTAGGCTTCCTGGTGGAGAGGACTAGTGCCTGTGTTCTTGTGGTTGAGGCTGGATCTTGTCTTTCTGGTGGGCAGGTCCACGTCTTGTGGTGTGTTTTGTGGTGTCTGTGGACTTATTATGATTTGGGCAGTCTCTCTGCTAATGGGTGGCATTGTGGTCCTGTGTTTCTAGTTGTTTGGCGTAGGATGTCCAGCACCATAGATTGCTGGTCGTTGAGTGAAGCTGGGTGCTGGTTTTGAGATGGAGATCTCTTGGAGATTTTTGCTGTTGGATATTTTGTGGAGCTGGGAGGTCTCTTGTGGACCAGTGTCCTGAAGGTGGCTCTCCCACCTCAGAGGCACAGCATTAACTCCTGGCTGCAGCACCAAGAGCCTTTCATCCACACTGCTCAGAATAAAAGGGAGAAAATGTAGAAAGAAAAAATTAGTAGAAGTAGAGAGAAAGAAAGAAAGAAAGGAAGAAAGAAAGAAAGTAAGGATGGAGGGAGGGAGGGAGGGAAGAAGGAAGGAAGGATGGAAGGAAGGTAAAAAAAAGAAAGAAGAAAATGTAAAATAAAATAAAGTAAGATAAAATATAACAAAGTTATTAAAATAAAAAAATAATTATTAAGAGAAAAAAAGAAAATGGACGGATAGAACCCTGGGACAAATGGTGGAAACAAAGCTATATAGACAAAATCTCACAGAGAAGCATACACATACACACTCACAAAAAGAGGAAAAGTGGAAAAAATCATAAATCTTGCTCTCAAAGTTCACCTCTTCAATTTGGGATGATTCGTTGTCTAAAGGAGTGAAGGAAGGAAAGCAGGAACAAAGATAAAGTAAAATAAAGTAAAGTTTTTAAAATAAATGTTAATTATTTAGAAAAAAATTTTAAAGAAAAGAAAAGAAGAAAACGGATGGATAGAACCCTACGACAAATGGTGGAAGCAAAGCTGCACAGACAAAATCTCACACAGAAGCATACACATACACACTCACAAAAAGAGGAAAAGGGGAAAAAATCATAAATCTTGCTCTCAAAGTCCACCTCCTTAATTTGGGATGATTCGTTGTCTATTCATGTATTCCACAGATGCAGGGTGCATCAAGTTGATTGTGGAGCTTTAATCCGCTGCTTCTGAGGCTGCTGGGAGAGATTTCCCTTTCTCTTCTTTGTTCTCACAGCTCCTGGGGCTCAGCTTTGGATTTGGCCCCGCCTCTGCGATTAGGTCGCTGGAGGACGTCTGTTCCTTGCTCAGAGAGGACGGGGTTAAAGGAGCCGCTGATTCGGGGGCTCTGGCTCACTCAGGCCGGGTGTAGGGGTACGGAGTGCTGGGCGAGCCTGCGGCAGCAGAGGCCAGCATAACTTTGCACCAGCCAGAGGCGTGCCGTGCGTTCTCCCGGGGGAATTGTCCCTGGATCACGGGACTCTGGCAGTGGCGGGCTGCGCAGGCTCCCCGGAACGGGGGTGTGGATAGTAACCTGTGCTCGCACACAGGCTTCTTGGTGGTGGCAGTAGCAGGCTTAGCATCTCATGCCTGTCTCTGGGGTCCGCGCTTTTAGCCGCGGCTCGCGCCCGTCTCTGGAGCTCCTTTAAGCAGCGTTCTTAATCCCCTGTCCTCGTGCACCAGGAAATAAAGAGGGAAGAAAAAGTCTCTTGCCTCTTCGGCAGGTCCAGACTTTTCCCTGGACTACCTCCCAGCCAGCCGTGGCACACTAACTCCCTACAGGCTGTGTTCACGCTGCCAACCCTAATCCTCTACCTGCACTCAGACCGAAGCCCGAACTTCAGCTCCAAGCCCCGCCCGCCCTGGCAGGCGAGCAGACAAGCCTCTCAGGCTGGTGAGTGCCGGTCGGCACCGATCCTCTGTGTGGAAATGTCTCCGTTTTGCCCCCTGCACCCCTGTTGCTGTGCTCTCCTCCACGGCTCCGAACCTTTCCACCTCCGCCACCCACAGTCTCTGCCCACGAATGGGCTTCCTAGTGTGTGGAAACATTTCCTCCTTCACAGCTCCCTCCCACTGGTGCAGGTCCCATCCCTATCCTTTTGTCTCTGTTTTTTTCTTTTGCCCTACCCAGGTACGGGGGAAGTTTCTTGCCTTTTGGGAGGTCTGAGGTCTTCTGCCAGCGTTCAGTAGGTGTTCTGTAGGAGTTTTTCCACGTGTAGATGTATTTCTGGTGTATCTGTGGGGAGGAAGGTGATCTCCGCATCTTACACTTCCGCCATCTTCCCGGAAGTCTCCATCAACTTTTGATAGTTTTCAAAGTATAGGTCTTGCACCTCCTTGGCTAATTTTATTCCTAGATATTTTATTCTTTTTTGATGCAATTTTAAACAAGATTGTTTTCTTACTTTCTCTTTCTCATAGTTCATTATTAGCATGTAGAAAAGCAACAGATTTCTGTATATTAATCTTGTATCCTGAAACTTTACTAAAGTTGTCTATTAGTTCTAAAATATTTTTGGTTGGAGACATTAGGGTTTCCTATATATAGTATAATATCATCTACAAATAGTGATAATTTTACCCTTCCCTTCCTATTTGGATGTATTATATTTCTTTTTCTTTTCTGATTGCTGAGACTAGGACTTCCCATGCTTTGTTAAATAGAAGTGATGGGAGTGGGCTTTCTTGGTCTTGATTTTAAAGGAAAAGCTTTCAGCTTTTCACTACTCACTATACTGTTAGTAGTGAGTTTGTCATAAAGACCTTTATTATGTTGAGGTATGTTCACTGTACACCAGCTCTGATGAGAGCTTTTATTATGAATGAATGTTGCATTTTGTCTCTGCTTTTTCTGAATCTATTGAGATGATCATGCAATTTTTATTCTTCAAATTGTTAATGTGGTGTATCACATCGATTGACTTGCAGATAATGAACTGTCCTTGCGTCCCTGGGATAAATACCTCTTGATCATGTTGTATGATCCTTTTTATATATTGTTGAGTTGCATTTGCTAATATTTTGTTGTGGATTTTTGTATATATATTCATTTGAGATATTGACCTGTAATTTTCTTTTCTTGTAGTGTCCATATCTGTGGTATCACTGTAATGGTGGCCTCTTTTATATGAATTTGAGAATATTATGTCCTTAGTTTGAGAAGGATAGGTATTAGCTCTTCTTATATGTTTGGTAGAATTCCTCTGTGAAGCTGTCCATTCCTGGACATCTGTTTGCTAGGAATTCTTTGATTACTGACTCAATTCCCCTACTAGTGATCTATTTGTTCAGACTATGTATTTATTCTTGATTCAGTCTTGGAAGTTTTATGTTTCTAGGAATTAATCCATTTATTCCCGGTTGTCCTATTTGTTGCTATATAACTATTCATGGTATTCTCTTATGATTTTTTGTATCTCGGTTGTATCAGTTGTAATTTCTCCTCTTTCACTTCTTATTTTGTTTATTTAGATCCTGTCTCTTTTCCTCTTGATGAGCTTGGCTAAAGGTTTATCAATTTTGTTTAACGTTTCCAAAAAACAGCACTTGGTTTCATTGATCTTTTCTATCTTTATTGTTATTATTTTTTGGTCTCTATTTGATTGATTCCCTCTCCGATCTTTATTATCTTCTTTCTTCTACTGACTTTGGTCTGTGTTTCTCTTTTTCCAGATTGTAGGTTAGGTTGTTTATGTGACATTTTTCTTGTTTTTTGAGGAAGGCCTGCATTGCTATAAACTTCCCTTGTAAACTGATTTTAGCTGCATCTCATAGATTTTCAGGTCACGCTTTTCCATTTTCATTTGTCTCAAGTATTTTTTGATTTTGTCTTTGCTTTATTTATGGACTCTTTTGTTTTCTTTTTTACTAATATGTTGTTTAGTCTCCACATGTTAACATTCTTCCCATTTTTTTTTTCCTGTTATTGATTTCTAGTTTCATACTATTGTGGTTGGTAAAAATGCTTGGTATAATTTGTATGCTCTTAAATTTATTGAGACTTATTTTGTGTCCTAGTATATGATCTGTCCTGGAGAAGGTTCCATGTGCTCTTGAAAAGAACCTGTAATCTGCTATTTTTGGATGGATTGTTCTGTAGATATTTATTAAGTCCAACTGGTCTAATATGTTGTTTAAGTCCATTGTTTCCTACTGATTTTCTATTGGGATGATCTCTCCACTGATGTAGATGCACTGTTAAAGTGACCTAGTATTATTGTCAATTTCTTCCTTTATGATTGTTAATATTTGTTTTATATATTCAGGTGTTCCTATGTTAGGTGCATATATGTTAACATGCATTATATTCTCTTCTTGTATTGATCCCTTTATCAGTATATAATGCCTTTCCTTGTCTATTGTTATAGACTTTATGTCTGCTTGATTTTGCTAACCCAGGTTTCTTTTGTTTAAATTTTCATGATATATCTTTTTCAATCCCTTCATTTTTAGTCTCTGTGTGTTTTTAGCTGTGAAGTGAGTCTCTTTTAGACAGTGTAGAGGGGGTGTCTCTTTCTTTTTATCCAATCAGACACCTTATGTCTTTTGATTTGAACATCTAGTCCATTGACATTTAAAGTGATACTTGATAGTTATATATTTATTGCAATTTTGCTATTTGTTTTCTGGTAGATTTTGTATTTCTGTAGTTTTTCTCTGTTCTTTTTCCTTCTCTTAGTCTGTTCCCTTGTAATTTGATGATTTTCTTTAGTAGTATGCTTGTGTTCCTTTCTGTCTAGTTTTTGTGTATCTATTGTAGGTTTTTGATTTGTGGTTCCAGGGGGTTCACATATGTTTACCTATAGCTATATCTTCTCATTTTAAGCTGATAGTCATTTAAATTCAAACACATTCTAAATAATCTACATTTTTTACTCCCCTATCCCACGTTTTATATTTTTAAGGTCATATTTTACATCTTCAAGTCTGTCCCTTAAGTATTTATTTTAGTTATAGTGGATTTTACAATTTTTGTCTTTTAATCTTTGTATTCACTTATTTAAATGGTTGTTCCATAGCCTTTACTATGTATTTGCATTTACTAATGAATTTTTTTCTTTCCTATTGATTCATACTTCTTGTTATAGATTTTACTTTTCTTCTTAGAAGAGACCTTTTAGCACATTTTTTTTATAGTTGGTTTAGTATTGTTGAATTCTTGGTTTTTGCTTTTCTGAGTATTCTTTATCTTTCTTTCAATTCTTAATGACAAACTTGCTGCTAGGGTATCCTAAGTTGTTGGTTTTCCTTTTCAGCACTTTAAATATATCATGCCTCTACCTTCTGGCCTGCAAAGCTTCTGCAGAAAATCAGTTGATAAACTTATTGTAGCCTTTTTCCTTGATACATGACTCTTTGTTTTCCTCTTGCTGCCTTAAAAATTCTCTCTTCATCTTTAACTTTTGCCTTTTTGTTATGATATGTCTTAATGTTGGTCTCTTCAGGTTCATTTCTTTGGGACTCTCTGTGCTTTCTGTACCTTTAAGTCTGTTTTCTTCTTCAGATTCTGGAAGTTTTCAGCCATAATTTCATCAAATGCCTTTTTTTTTTAACCTTTTTCTCTGTTTCTTCCCCTTCTGGGACCTCTATATTGTGAATGTTAATATGCTTGATGTTGTCCCATTAGAACCCTTAAATTATTCTCATTTACAAAAAAAAAAATTATTATTATTATGTTTGCTGCTCTGATTGGGTGGTATCCATTATTCTGTTTTTCAGATCACTATGTGTTCTTCTGTACCACCTATTCTGATGGTAATTCCTTCCAGTATATTTTCTATTTCAGTTGTATTTTTCAGCTATGACTGCTTAATATTTTTATATTTTCTAGTTCTGCATTAAAATTCTCATTGCGTTCATCTATTCTTTTCCAAAGTTCATTTAGCATTCTTATTACTAATGCTTTGATCTCTTTATCTGGTAAATTATTTATCTTTTTTTCATTAGTAATTTTTTCTTGTTCTTTCATATGAAACAAACTCCTCTGTCTCATTATTTTAACTTTCTGTCTCTGTGAAATTAGGTGATATGGTTATCTATCCTGGTCTCAGATGGGTGTCCTTGTGTGGCAGTGTCCCTATGAAGTCTGCATGTGCCCAGTGGCTTTGGTGGGTAAACTTGATCTGAAGGGATGCACAAGCTACATCTTCCCCTAGGGTATGCTGGCAGCTACAATCTTGGTGGGAGATGGATCTTGAGATGTAAGGGGCTAGATTCAGAGCCAGATGTGAGCTGTAGCCACTCCTCTGAACATTGTTGTTCAGCACCCTATCAGGGATGGGATCAGGCCCAAGGTGCTGAAATGGGAGCCCTAAGGGTCAGATCAAAGCTGTTTCTTTCCTCTAAGTGTGATTTCTTCTTTCACCAATGGCATTTCTTCCCTTGTGAGTAACAGCACCAGAGCATGAGGGGCTAGAGCAAATACCTGGTTCATGTGGGGTGCATGCCGGCAAAGTTCCAGAAAGCCTCTCAAAGCCCCAGGCAGTTTCTATCCTGCTGCCTCCATGCACTCACCAAGCAAGGTCAGAGACAATGAGTTCCAAGCCAGCTCCTCTCATCCCCTATCAAATGTGCGTACTCTTTGGCAATAACAGCCTTTGCTCTAGTGGAGCTGGATCAGGAACCTGGTACAAGGAGTGTTGCTGTAAACCAGCCAGAGCCCCAGGCAGTTTTCAATCTGCTTCCTCTGCCTTATTCCCAGGAGTAAGAAAGCAAATTCTTGTGCTCATCATGAGAAGAGTCTCAGTTTCTTAAAGTCCTCCAGTAAATTCCACTGGTTTTCAAACTAGCTGAGGGAACTCATCTTTCTGGTGTTGGACTTCAGGGCTGGAATATCCAATATTTGGCTTAAGACTGTCAGTCCCTAGTGAGGATCTTCAAGCCCATGTTATTCCCTCCTCTTCTGTGTCTTTGTTCAGGTTGTGGGTCCTGACCTGATTGCTTCCCTTCCTTTCCTATCCAAATCTGTGTGGATCTTTCTTTACAACTTTAGTTGTAGAAGAGTTTTACATGGACAAATTCTTTTTCTTTTAATTTTATTGAAGTATAGTTTACTTACAATGTTGATTTACAGTGTTGTGTTAATTTCTTCTGTACAGCAAAGTGACTCAGTTGTACATATATACATGTTATTTTTAATATTCTTTTCCTTTATGGTTTGTCACAGGATGTTGAACTTAGTTTCCTGTATTAAACAGTAGGAACTTCTTGTTTATCCATCCTATATATAATAGTTTGCATCTGCTAATCCCAAACTCTCATTCTTTCCCTCCCCTAGCCTCATTCCCCCTTAGCAACCACAAGTCTGCTCTCTATATCTGTGAGTCTGTTTTTGTTTCATAGATATGCTGATTTGTATCATATTTTGGATTCCACTTATAAGTAATGTCATATGGTATTTGTCTTTCTCTTTCTGACTTACTTCACTGAATATGATAACCCCTAGGTCCATCTATGTTGCTGCATATGGCATTATTTTGTTCTTTTTGATGGCTGAGTAATTCTAATATATATAAATATATCACATCTTCTTTATCCATTCATCCTTCAATGGACATTTAGGTTATTTCCCTGTCTTAGTGATTGTAAATAGCGCTGCTATGAACATAGGGATGCATGTATCTTTTAAAAATATAGTTTTGTCTGGGTACAAGCCCAGGAAACCAGAAACAAAATGAAGAGATAACCCAGAGAATGGGAGAAAATATTTACAAACAATGCGACCAACAAGGGCTTAATTTCCAAAACATACATACAGCTCATACTACTCAACAAAAAAAGAACAAACAACCCAATCAGAAAATGGGCAGAAGAACTAAATAGACATTTCTCCAAAGAAGACTTACAGATGGTTATTAGGCACGTGAAAAGATGCTCAGCATAGCAAATTATTAGAGAAATGCAAATCAAAAGTACAATGAGGTACCACCTCACACCAGTCAGAATGGCCATCATTAAAAAGTGAAATCATTAAGGTATAGACATTCACAAAGAGAGGTGGTCTTGGCCCCATCAGGATAGCAGAGAATTATCTATCACAGTAAATTACCAAAATAAACATTTCAGGAAAAGTGGTCACAAAACAACTAGCATTTTATTGAGTCTATGTTAATTTAAAAATGTTTTGAAATATCTTATTTGGAGCTTTTGTATCATATTAGAACTATAACAATCAACAAAGCCATGAGACAAACAAAAATGAGAGACTAAGCTAGGTAATATCATTAAATGTCTGATATAATATTTATACTACCCATCAGAGTTTAACTATATGAAAGAGGACAGGAACTACTGCATAAGAAATCAGAATAAAACCACACCCTTATTGCAGGTACTGATTTTTACAGGTCGTACTGGGATAATGAAAGTTCCAAAACTAATATCTACTCTATTTTTCAGTCCCATCTCTTCCTGTACAATTGAATGTCCAGTCTCAGCCTCTTATGAAACAGACCTAATTTTGATACTTAGTCAATTTTTTGAAAATTTATATTAATAAAAGTTAAAAATCTTATTACAGATTTTTTGCCTTCCTAAAATTGATATGCCCCCTATTTATTACTTTTGACTATCAAGAGGAAAGTGGTTTTAAGGGGTAAAAATAAGGGGAATAGGAAAAAGTGGGCAATAAATGAGTTCTCAAATATAAAAGTATGAATTTCACTCATAGAATTATCGACACTAATTCAATTAAACAACAAAAGATAACAAAAAACCAATACCATACACATATATACAGAGGAACACAATTTTTTCCACTTCTAAGTTTTCCTTCCAAGCCTTTTCTCATCCATTGTGCCCTTTTTCTACCTGTTTACTCACTTATCTCCTAGGAAGTGGGAGGGCTAATGTGATTGGTAAACTTGAAAAAATAAAGTGAACATGTTCAACTCATGTCAGCTCCCTCAACCTCCTTCTGTTCCATGACAGAATTTGACTTCTATATGCCTCTTCCTTTATCAGCATACCATTCTTATCAAGGTAGGCTTTCAGCACCCTGCCCTACCTCCATGAAATAGGACTGCCATGGTCCAACATCTCTGTTTCTGGATGCCTCAGTCTTCCTAATTCTGGGTTAACTCTCCCAACAAACAGTATCTGTAACAGTTATGTGGTGCTGAGGAAGTGTGTTCCTTAGATCTCCACCAAGAAAGTCTGCTGTGGAGAGCAGAGTTGTCTAATTGCCTCAGTTACCACCATTTTGAACCACCACCATGCTTTGGCCAAGATCACACTTCCCTTGGACTGCTCCTAGCTGATAACTGAGAAAAGGAGTGTCCTAGTGCTGGCTCATTCTAGTTTAACAAGTGATTCCTCAAACAGGCAAATTTTTCTTGGGTTCTCCCATCAGCCTGGCTGAGATTTTCTCAGAGCCACTAATTCAGTTTGGATTGTTTCTATTGACCACGTGTTTTTAAGCTCATGTTTTCACATTTTTTTACTTTAGTATCCAATCTGCTGTTAAGCTTATCCAGTGAAGCTTTCATTTATGATACTGATTTTTTTTAATCTCTAGAATTTTGATATATCTAGAGTTTTTCAGTTAGTTCCTTTTAGAGTTCTCTCTTTCTCTCTTTTTTTTTTTTTTGAGATTCACCATCTATTCACTCATTACTCCCATCTATTTCTTTAAATCCTTAAATATATTTGTATTAGATTATTTGCTTCTTTATTAACTTGGTTCCAATAACTATATCATCTCTGAATCTGTTTTACTGATTTTTTTGGTCAAATTTTCCTATTTATTTCCATGACTAAGTGATTTTTTTATTTTATGCTGAATATTGGAAATGCTATACTGTTGAGAGCCTGGATTTTTTTTTTATTAACATCTTTATTGGGGTATAATTGCTTTACAATGGTGTGTTAGTTTCTGCTTTATAACAAAGTGAATCAGTTATACATATACATATGTTTCCATATCTCTTCCCTCTTGTGTCTCCCTCCCTCCCACCCTTCCTATCCCACCCCTCCAGGCAGTCACAAAGCACCGAGCCAATATCCCTGTGCCATGTGGCTGCTTCCCACTAGATATCTACCTTACATTTGTTAGTGTATATATGTCCATGCCTCTCTCTCACCCTGTCACAGGAGAGCCTGGATTTTGTTGTCTTTCTTTAAGAGTGGTAAGTACTGTTGAGAAAATTTACTGCTCATTTCCTTTTGTTGTATGCATTTTTTGTATTTCAACTTCCCAAAGATATTCTATATTTTCTTCAAAAACTTTAAAAGTTTTTTTCCCCCATGATTTACCTGGAGTTTGTTATGTGCATTACTTATATATTGTGAGATAGGAATCTAGATTTATTTTCATAAATAAAATCATTTGCTGCAGCAACATTTATTGTATTATAAACAATGTTAAAAATTAAGTCAAAGACTGTGAGAAGACCTTGTAATATAAGCACAAGCTTTATTATGCAAAGAATACCTCAAAATAATTTTAAAAATTACAGTATCATAATTGCAAAAGCTATAAGAGGCAGGTCATGAAGGGCAGGACTCAATGGCTAAAAAATGTTGAAATCCATGAAAACCATGAAAATATGCTCATTCTCACTAGTAATTAGGGAAACACAAATTAAAACAACAATGAAGTATTGTTACACATCTGATTTATTTGCATTAGTTATAAAATTTGACAACCCTAAATATTGATAAAAATGTAGAGCATTTGCTGCTAAGTGGATAAATTACATAAGCAATTTGAAAAAAATATATTTTTAGTATATGATAAATTTGAAACTGTGAAGCATCTATAACTGACTAATATTTTCCTTGGTATCTACTCTAGGAAAACTCTCTACATGTATGCTAGAAGGGAAGGATAAGAATGTTTTTTGTTTAAAACAACAAAATGTTGGATACAACCTAAATGTCCATAGCAGGAGAATGGACAAAAAATAACTTACAGTCTATTTATCAATAAAATATGGGACAGTAATCAAAATATATTAACTAGAGCTGTATATATTGTTATAATTTTGAACAATAATGGATGATGTTGGATTCTGTGTATTCTTTGATATGTGAGCATGTGTAAGTGTTTAAATTTGAAAAGCAAACTGGTTTTCTAAGTATATAATTAGTGAAAGTACAGAAGAAATCTAGGGGATGATAAACTTCTAAATGAGAATAGTGTTTACTTCTAGAGAGGTAGAAGGAAAGGAAATATGAATCAGTAGTGGTGCACTGTAATATTTTTATCTTATCTGCAACAACTTATTTCTTAGAAAATAATCATCTAAAACAAATATTACAATAGTGTCTCACCACTTCTGGGTGAGACCAACCTTAATAAAATAATTTTTCAAGTGAGATTTGATCAATACTTGTGAGGAATGTCTGCTACAAAACATAGTCCCTTGCCATAGTGTCTAGGATGCCCTCCACTAACTTCTTTCTTAAAGGCATCCTTAGAATGATGTGCACCTTAAATTTAGACTTGAAACATTAATATTTTAAGATGAAGAATACTATTTTGCATAAATGAGTTTATCAGGTTAAATTTCTTTTCTACCTATCATAATTTATGTCTCAGTGTGTTTGAATAGGTGATAGATAAGTTCAGATAGGTTTTAAAGGAGAAGTCAAAGGTTTGTCTGGGCTCTTGTCACCTGTCAGTAGTAAGAAAGCAAGAAGGGAAAAAAATTGTCAAAAGTTGTATTAGAGGACTCTGTTACAAAGCTCAGTCTACCTAAGGAAAATCGTATTTCCCAGGCAATTTACCTCAGGTCAGTCTCTCAAATGGGGGTGAACTCATAAAAAGTTCAGACAGTGTTATTTAGCTCCTGTTTGAAAGGCAAGGCCAATGACTTCTCCCTATGCCTCTGCACCTCACCTGCTCCTGTGAGAGAGAGAATTGGGTTTAATATGTAGCAAGATGGGATTAGCAGTTTCACATGTCATCTATCCCTTTTGTGTGTACTCATTCAACCTATATTTTGGAGACAAAAATTATTTTATCTTTAAAGTTACATCTTTCTATTGTCTCCTCTGTATTTGTTTACTTACTATGTCTATGACTGGAATTGGGCCATTACTTTTGAGCAAAAGAGTCATAATAAAGGAATAATTACATGGTGAGCTGCTTTCACTTTTCAAAGGTGAGTTAAGTTTTTCAGAGTAAACTTTTTCCCACAAATAGTGAGGACTTTAGAGTTAATAATTTCTAGCTCCACTTTAGATTTATATCTCATTCTTTGAATAATTCAAGGCAAGAAATAAATTTTTTTCTTTTATTTTTGGAAAACTCAGAGATAGACAAATGTAGTAGATTGTGCACCAATTTGGTAATCTATAGATGTTTGCCATTAATTTGCTCTTACACAGTAACAATTTGGACAGTGAACTGTAATCCTCAGGATTAGAAAGTACGAGATTCTCTTTCAAGAAAAAGCTGCCTTCTATAGTAAAATATTATGAGATAAAGGATATTCTGATTATGACTTGGCTTTCTATTGTGTGTATATTCCATGGGTCAAATCACCTCTCCCAAAACATAGACATAGGAAAAGCTTCATAATGTAAGGTTTAATCAGTGCTCTGCCTGAGCCATGTTGTATTATGACAGACTATTGTTAGCTTCTCTTTCTAACTCCCTGGTCAGGGATGTTATATTTTGGCTTAAAATTAGCCATACTACATGAAAAGTATCAAGCACTACAATTTAGGGCTTCCCATTCTCCCCCAGAATGCTGGTTGTTAAATGGTTACCTTATCTTGTAATCAGTTTTACCATGTGCATCACATCCATTATTTTTTCAGGCATGATACTTTAAAAGATTGGATTGATTGGTGTCCAATTGCAGCAAGTTGTTCCTTCAAACTTTTAGTTATCAATAAAAATTTAGAGCACAAATTTTGATAAAGAGAGTGTATAACCATATATTCTTAAGACTCTCTTCCTAGTGTGGACCCAGAATGATTTTTAAAGGATTATGGTGTAGGAAAATCTTAATGGTTCCAATGTAAAAGATGTGGCTTGTTCCAAATATAGCCTGAATATAGCCACTAATTCAAAATGTGTGGGCATGGATAAAGGAAGCAATTAGGAATCTCCATATATGACTAATTAAACTTTCTCCTTGTAACAAATAATTCAACAGAAAAGGAAAATCAATTCACATTTCTGTTTTCAAGAGCAGTGGATGAACTAGTTCTTAATATTTACAACATTCATTGTTGTAGTTTGTCTTTTCACACAGCTTTCTTAGAAGCAGGCTTGAATTCTAGAGAAAGAACCTGCAGTAAAATAGACATATTAGATAAAAAGATATTTTCAATAAAGTGTATTTAAGAGCTTTAGGACAAAGCATATTGGGACTAGCAGCTTTGGTTGTAAAGGAAGGCAAGCCGTCTTATCTGTCTACTCTTTTGAAAGATGTTGCACAACTTCAGTTATATTAGGCAAGGGTGCTCTATGGCCAACCATTAGTATCCTCAATTACAGAAGCCTCAATGTAAACAATTACAAAGGACTAGCATCTTTGGCAGGTAGTGCTAAAGTCATACTCCTCGGGTGGGACTCAAACCCAGCCAAAACTCAGATTGGGACTCGAACCCATGGACTGGGACTTGAACCCACCCACCTTAGATTGGGATTTGAACTCATGATCTCTGACTAGGAAGGGACTCAAAACAACTGTCATTTGATTAAAACCACTTGCCTGGTGTCAGCACTTACTGAAGTTCAGGTTCTCATTGGAGAAAGAATTCAAGGTGAGGCAAAGAGGTAGGCAAAGAGTGATTTTATTAACATAGGAGGCTTGTGAGAGTTTACAAGTGGGCTAGCAAGGGAACACAACCCTGAAAAAAAAGAGGGCTGCTTTTTTAGAATCAAAAAAGTGGGGAGGGGAGATCACCTTCTTCCTCATTCTTGGGCAGATGTCAAGGTTTACATCATTAGTTCCTCTTTTGGACCTATATTGTTTAACTGGGACTGTCATGGTTCTATTTAAATCATATGTATATTAACAAAAGGGTGGTAATATATATTAAAATATGGCAATTCAACTCAAGTTTCAGTATAATGTCCCCTTTCACCTAGTTTCTTTCCCCTTGCACCTATGTTTCTGTCTTGGCTACTTGCAGAAATGCTACTCTTCAAGAATTATTAACTCTCTGAATTCATGTAACAAGATTCAGACCCCACATCTACTATCTTGTTTTTTAACTATCAGGGTTTGTGGCTTGAGTGTGTCTGGTGCTTTGATGCACCTGGTCTTCCTTCAAGGTAGTGTAGATTGTTGCTAGGTTACTTGATTATTTCCTTGAGTGGTCACTAGCTTACAACAGTCTCCCAAGTTCCCTTAAAATTCCCTTTCTGTCTTTAATCTCTAGTGGGATTTCTAAGCTATTTAATTATTCTACTCTATCCCTATCAGTGACACCTTAACTACTTTAGGCCTTGGCATCAGTGGTGATCAGATTCACTATTGAAAGCTGAAGCAAGAGTACCAGAGGGCAGAATCTAAGGGAATTTCTATGTAAGGTAGATGCAAGACATTTCTTGGATACGCCCAAAACTATTTGGGAAGAAATTAATTGAGGCTGAGATTTCCTTAGGGAAAGCTAAGAGTAGAGAAATATTAGTTTCAATTGTGACCCTATTTTGACCTTCCACTTCCTGTGATCCTAAAAATATGGATTACACATATATAACATAATAAGACTTTATAGAGCCCTGGGGGTTAGTAAGTAAAGAAAGAAGGGTTGTTTGTCCTTATTACAGCCATGTCCTCAGGGCTTAGCTGTTTATGTCATGTCTTCAGTAAATTTGTATTACTCTCAGATTTCAATATATTTGATTCAAAGATCACTTGACAAATAACTACAATATTCAAGAAGGGTACTATATAACAAGTGAAAGTATAAGGTAAATGCAGTACCTACCTTTTACTGCCTTTTGTTCTAATATGAATTTATTAGCCATATTCTATTAATGAGTTCCTATGCAATGTCTTGATGCTTTCAGGGGATACCAGGATTTTACAAAAATATTTCATGTATATTTATATGTATATATTTATGCATAAAACATGTTGAGTGGGAACCAGTTGCATCTCCTTATAGCTGCTGAGGAAGACTAGCTTACAAAAATAAATTATAAAAAGACCCCTTGAAATAGCTTGATGATTGTATTGTCACCCATCAAGTTATCCAACCAGAAATCAAAAACAAGCATTGCCAATCCTATCAACACTGCTGACACCTAGTTCAACCATCCACACTTCATTGTGAATAATGACAATAGCTTCTTCCCTGCTCTTCCTGTCTCCAGTCTTATCCTTCCCAGTATATTCTCCCACAGTGCTATCATACTAACTTTCAAATCTTATTCTCCTGCTCAAACTTGATTTCAATGGCTCCTTCATCATCTGGGCCCTTCACTTCCTGTTCGTCTTCTATACTCCAGGAATAAACAAGCATTTGCAGTGCCCATTTCATACAGAATTTTCTCCTGACTCCACCATGCTTTTGATCATGATTTTCACTGGACTTTGAATTCCTTTCCTTTGCACATTTGTTACACACTTATACTTCTCCAAAGACTCTATTCTACTTCCATTTTACCATATACATATTTCTCATTATAATTACATTTGTATTTTACTGACTTTTTGGCTTACATATTTTTGTTTTCCATGAACTATAAGTTCCTTGAGGACTGGGACATAATCTTTTCATCTATGTATTGCTCATATATGGGTGAAATCCATATTCTCAACTGTAAATAGGGTAATATTTATCTCATGCTTATTTAAAAAATTAAATAGATTAAAACAAAGGAGGCCTTTAGATTAATGCCTGATGCATGGTATACACTCACACATAGGAAGGCTCAATACTATAAAGATGTAGATTTTCTCATATTTACTTAAAGAAAGTGCAACTGAAATTCTGAAAGAATTTTCAGAGATTTTTAATAAGCTGATCTTAAAATTATATGAAGAATAAAGTTCCAAGAATTGTCAAGAGTTTTAACAAACTCTTGAAGATAATAACAAAGATGATTTAAGTCTAGGTAATAATTATTGAAAAAAGCTATACTAATTAAATTCAGGTGGTATTTGCACAGGGCTATAGACTACTAAAATAAAATACACAATCAAAAATAAATTTGACAATATGAAATATAAGAGAAGTGGCATTATACTTCAGAGAGGAACTGATAGATTATTTAATAAATGCTCTTAACTGGGACAGCTGGATATTTATATTAAAAATTCCTTCCTCGTATCAAATCTCAATTACATCCTAATAAATGAAATATCCAAATGTGAAAAGTAAAATTAAACATTAAAAAATAAATATATGTGAACCTCAAACTGCTCTAGAAACCTCTTTTAAAAATCATGGAAAGACATCAAGATGGTAGAGTAAAAAAATGCTGGTCTCACCATCCCTCATGAATACATCAAAACTATAAATACATATAGAGTGAATCTTGCTGAAATCAAGCTGGGGACTAGAACAGCTCTTCTACAGCCAAGTTTGTAAAGAAATATCCACACAGGTTTGGGTAGAAAGGGAGGAGAAGTGATATGATCAGAACCTGCACTCCTAGTGGGGAACACAGAAGAGGAAGCAGATATCTTAGGCTCAGGGATCCTCCTGGGGAGTGAGAAGTCTGAGACATATATTAGTCACCTCAGCTCTGGAGTTGAAGACTGTGAAAATGAGCCTCTTTATCTGGTTGGAAACCAATGGAGCTTACTGGAAGGCTATGAGAAACAAAGATTCTACTCTTGAAGAACATGTACACAGATCTGCTTACTCCTGATGACAGAACAGAGGTAACAGATTGAAAACTGCCTGGGGATTTCGTCCACTTGCCAGTATTGTCTTAGCACATCCCCCAGCCTGCACTAGCCTGCTCTAGCCCCTTTTGTTCTGGTGCTGCTCTCCACTAGGGCCAAGGCTGCAATTGCTGACAGGAGCATGAACACTTAGAGGAAATGGAGCTGGCTTGAATCTGACTCTACCCCAAATCAGAGCTGAAGCAGCCATTTCCAATATATGTGCCCCCATCCACATTTAGGCTGAACAAAACTAGCTTATCTTTAGGGTGAAGAATGACATTGCTAATAGGAGTTAACCATCTCAGTAATGTGGTAAAAACACCTCCCGTCCTGACTCAGCCTCTAATCAGGCACAAACACCAGGGGAAAAAGTGAATCCAGCACAGAAATGCAACCCCAAACCCTCAGACTCCAGCCATGTCTCAAACAAAGGCAGAGACTGCCAACATGCCTGGAAGAAGCTCAGCTCTCTCAGCAATCTTGTTCCAGCCTCTCAATCTCCAAACCCAAACTGAAACTCCTGATAGGGCAGTTTCAGTCATTCAGCACAGCAGAAGCCCCGGGTTGCACCTGTCTCTAGCTGTAGCCCCTCCAAGTCTATTTCTACCTTCTACCAAGGCAGTGGTACCAGCACATCACTAAGGAAGATATATTCTCTGTTCATTTCAGATCCAGCTCTTCCAATAAAGCCACTGGCCACATGCAGACTGCATAGGGACACTCCCATATATGATCTTACCTTCAAGACTAGCATAGTAACTGTTTTACCTAATTTCTTAGAGACTGAGAAAAGTAAACAAAATGAGAAGACAGAGGAGTTTGTTTCAAATGAAAGACCAAAGAACCCCTGAACAAAACCTTAGTGAAGCAGAGATGAATAATTTAACAGACGAAAAGTTAAAAGCAATAGTAATAAAATTGCTAACTGAACTTGGGAAAATAATAGATGAACACCATGAGAATTTTGACACAGAATTAGAAATTATAAAAAGAAAAAATCAGAGATGAAGAATATAATAACTGAAATGAAAAATACACTAAAAGGAATTAACAGCAGACTAGGTGATACAGAACAACCCATAAGCAATCTGGAAGATAGAAAAATGGGAATCACCCAATAAGAACAACAAAAAAGAAAAACAAATTTTAACAAATGAGAATAGTTAAGGGACCCTTGGGACAATATCATGTGTACCAACATTTGCATTACAGGGGTCTCAGAGAGAGAAGAGAGAATGTTTTTGATGAAATTATGGCTGAAAACTTCCCAAAACTGAAGAAGGAAACAGATATCCTGGTTCAGAAAACACAGAGACTTCCAAATAAGGTGAACCCAAAGAGATCCAAACTGAGACAAATCATAACTGTAATGGCAAAATTAAAGATAAAGGGATAATTCTAAAGGCAGCAAAAGAAAATCAAAGATTCACATACAAGGAAAACTCTCAATGTTACTAACTGATTTTTCAGCAGAAAAGTTTCAGGCCAGAAGGGAATAGCATGCTATATATAAAGTGCTGAAAAGAAAAAGAAAAACCTACAACTTAGGATACTCTACTCAGCAAAGCTTTCATCCAGAACTGAAAGACAGATAAAAAGCTTCTCAGGCAAGCAAAAAGTTTAAAAGTTCATCAATACTAAACTTACCTTACAAGAAGTGTTAAAAAGTTTTCCTAAAGTGAAAAAGAAAGGCTGCAACAAGAAATTATAGGAAGAGCAAATCCCACTGGTAAAGGCAAATATATAGTAAGGGCTGTGGATCAAGCATTTAAATAAGCTAGTACAAAGGTGAAAAGAAAAAAAATTGTAAAATTAATGATAACTACAATAAAGAGTTAAGAGATCAACATGAAGATGTCACCTACGACATCAAAACCACAAAATGCATGGAGGTGGTAAAAAATTTTAGAGCATTTAGAATATGTTTGGACTTAAATTACTATCAATTTGAATCAAGTAGATATGTTATAGGTCAACATATATGAACTACATGGTAACCACAAATCAGAAACCTACAATAAATACAGGAAAACTAGAGAGAAAGGAAAACAAACAAAATACTAAATAATCAAACCACAAGGGAATAGATTAAAAGAAGAAAAAAAGTGAAGTACTACAAAAACACTCAGAAAACAAATAATAATGTGGCAATAAGTACATACTTATCAATAACCACTTTAAATATGAATGAAATATATGCTCCAATCGAAATCCATAGGATGTCAGATTGGATAAAAAATAGACCCATGTATATATTGCTTACAAGAGACTCACTTCACAGCTAAAACACACAAACAGTATAAAAGTGAGGAGATGGAAAATATATTTCATGCAAACGGAAACAAGAAGAAAGCAGGGGTAGCAAAACTCATATCAGACAAAGGAGACCTTAAATCAAAGTCTATAACAGAATACAAGGAAGAACATTATATAATTATGAAGAGATAAATACAAGAAGGGGATATAACTTTTGTTAACATATATGCACCTGACATAGGAGCATCTAAATTTATAAAACACATATTAACAGATATAGAGGGGCAAATTAACAATAATAGTAGGGGACTTTAATGCCCCAATTACATCAATGAACAGATCATGCAGAGAGAAAATCAATAAGGAAAGAGTGATCTTAAATGACATATTAGAGCAGTTGAATTTAATGGATATATACAGGATATTTCATCCCAAAATAGCAGAATACATGTTCTTTTCAAGTGCATATGTAACACTGTCCAGGATAGGTCACATGCTAGGTCACAAAATAAGTCTCAACAAATTTAAGAGGATACAAATTATATCAAGCATTTTTTGCAGACCATAATGATACAAAACTAAAAAAACTAGAACAGGAAGAAAATGATAAAGATGCAAATGTGCAGAGTAAATGACATGTTACTAGAAAACCAATGGGTCAATGAAGAAATCAAAGAGGAAATCAAAAAATACCTCAAGACAAATTAAAATGGAAACACAACACTCCAAAATATATGGAGTGCAGCAAAATAAGTACTAACAGGGAACTTGATAGCAATAAAAAGGCCTTTGTCAAGAAACAAGAAAAGTCTCAAATAAACAACCTAACTTACAATCTAAAAGAATTAGAAAATGTGAAACAAAGCCCAAAGTCAGCAGATGGAAGGAAATAATAAATATCAGAGGGAAAAAAATGGAAAAGATCAATGAAACCAAGAGCTATTTTTTTGAACAGATAAGCAAAATTGATTAATCTTTAGCCAGGCTCACTAAGAAGAAAAGGGAGAGGACCTAAATAAACAAAATAAGAAATGAAAATGGAGAAATTAAAGCAATAGGACAGAGACACAAAAAATCATAAGGGAACACTAGAAACAGTTATATGCCAACAAATTGGACAACCTAAAAGAAACGGATAAATTCCTAGAAAACTACAACCTTCAAAACAAAATCATGAAGAAAGAGATTATATGAACGGGCTAATCACTAGTAGTGAAATTGAGTCAGTAATAAAAAAAAAAATCCCAGCAAACAAATGTCTAGAACCAATGGCTTCACAGGGAAGGACTAATAACCATCTTTCTCAAACTATTAAAAAAAATAAAGATGAGGTATTACTAACAAATTCATTTTATGAGTCTACCATAACACTGACAAAAACCAGACAGACATTGCAAAAAAGGAAAACTACAGGCCAATACCTCTGATGAATATAGATGCAAAAATCCTCAACAGAATATTGGCAAACCAAACTCAACAATATATAAAAAGGATCATATATCATGATCAAGTGGGATTTATTACAGGTATGCAAGGATGCTTCAATATCCAGAAATCAATCAATGTTATACCACACTGACAAATTAAAGAATAAAAACATTTGATCAACTCAATAGATTCAGAAAAAGCATTCACAAAATACAACACCCATTCATGAATAAAACTCTCAATAAATTGGTATGGGGGAACATATCTCAATATAAAAAATGTCATTTATGACGTACCCACAGCTAACATCATACTCAATGGTGAAAAATTGACGTTTTTCCTCTAAAATCAGGAACAAGACAAGGATGCCCAGTATTGTCACTTGTATTTAACATAGTATTTGAAGTCCAAGATGCAGCAATCTACAAGAAAAAGACATTCAAACAGAAATGGAACAGGTAAAACTGTCACTAGTTGTAGATGACATTAAACTGCATATAGAAAACCCTATTGTCTCCACCCGAAAATACTTTAGAACTAATAAGTGAATTTAGTAAACTTTCAGGATACAAGATTAATATATACATGTGTGTGTGTGTGTGTGTGTGTGTGTATATATATATATATATATATATATATATATATATAAAAATATAAATCTGTTGCTTTTCTACACAATAACAATAAACTATCAAAAAGAGAAAGAAAGAAACCAATTCCATTTAAATTTGCTTCAAATGTAATGGAATAAATTAGTCATGGAGGTAAAAGATGTATACTCTGAAAACTAAAAAACATTGTTGAAGGAGATTGAAAATGATACAAAGAAATGGAAAAATACCCTGTGTTCATTCGCTGGAAGAATAATTATTGTTAAAAGGTAAACACTCTCCAAAGCAACAGATTTAATGCAATGACTATCAAAATACCCATTTTTCACAAAACTACAACAAATAATTCTACAGTTTGTATGGAACCATGAAAGACCCCCTAATAGCCAAAGCAATCTTGTAAAAAAAGACTAAGGCTAGAGATACCATGCTCCCTGACTTCAGATAGTATACAAATATGTGTTAACCCAAACAGAATAGACCAGTACAAACACACACAAATAGATCAGTGGAACAGGACGGAAAGCCCAGAAATAAATCCATGCAATTATAATTAATTAATTTATGACAATAGAGGAAAATATATATAAAAGACAGTCTCTTCAATAAGTTCTTCTGGAAAAACTAGGCAGCTACATGTAAAAGATTGAAATTAGAATATTTGTATCATACCATATAAAAAATGAACTCAGAATTTATGAAAGACTTAAAATGTGAGAATAAAAAGCATAAAACTCTTAGAAGAGAACATAGAGCACTCTGACATAAATTGTAGCAATACTTTTTTGTATCTGTCTCCTCAGGCAATGGAAACAAAAGCAAAAATAATGAAATGGAGCCTAATTAAACTTAAATGTTTCCGCAGAGCAAAGGAAAACATCAACAAAATGAAAAGACAACTTGCTGAATGAGAGAAACTATTTGAAAATGATATGTCAATAACAGGTTGATATTGAAAAGATATAAACAACTCAGTTAAATCAATATCAAATCATCAAACAATCCAATTAAATAATGAGCAGAAGATTTGAATATACATTTTCCAAAAAAGACATACAGATGGCCAGTAGGCACATGAAAAGATACTCAACATCACTAATCATAAGGGAAATGCAAATAAAAACCACAGTGAGATATCAACTCAACATATCAGAATGACTATTGTCAAAAAAGATAACAAATAATATATGTTGGTTAGGACAGGGAGAAATAGAACTCCAGTATATTGTTAGTGGAAATGTAAATAAGTATAACCAGTATCGAAATCAGCATGGATGCTCCTCCTCAAATTAAAAATTGAATTATATGATCCAGCAATTTCTGGGTATTTATTCAAAGAAAACATAAACACTAATTCAAAAGATATATGCACTCATTTGTTCATTGTAGTATCATTTACAATAGCCAAGATATGGATGCAACCTAAGTGTTCACAAACAGATGAATGGATAATATATATTATATATATATAAATTATATATATAATAATACAAATATATATTTATTACTCAGTCATTAAAAATAATGAAATTTTGCCATTTGAAACAACATGGTTGGACCTGGAGAGCATTATGTTTAGTGAAGTAAATCAGACTGACAAATACAAATAGTGTATGTTTTCACTTATATGTGGAATCTAAACAAATGAATGAATACAAGAAAACAGAAACAGAGTCATACAGAGAAAAAACTAGTGGTTACCAAAGGTGAGAGGTGTGATAGGAGAAGATTTTAAGAGGTACAAACTACTAGGTATAAAATAAATAAAACATAGGGTGTAATGTAAATGGATTATAATCTATAAAAATATTGAATCACTATGTTTTACACCTGAAACTAATATAACATTGTAAATCAACTATACTTCAAGAAAAAGAAAAAAATGTATAAATAAATAAATAAATATTTCTTTATGTTCTTGGAATGGAGAAGTATTTCTTTAATGGTAATAGTACTACAGCCACTACTACTACTACTAACAATTATAACAATTAATGCTCAGTGAGAGTACTGTGTCCTAGGCCTTGTTTTAATCAGTTGACATGTTCTAATATTTCAGTTCTCATGACAACCTTAGAAATAAATTCTACTACCATCACTATTTTCAGATGAGTAGATCGCATTTAACTTTCAAAAACATGTGTGGCAGAGGTGAGTTTCTAATACTGGCAGGCTGTCTACTGAGTCCATACTCTTTAATTGCCATAAAGAAAAATATTAACCAATGTAATTTCATCAAAATTAAAAACTTATGAATAGCAGCCACCACATAATGGGAAAATATAGAAAATATCATGTATATTAAATATAAAGTATTACATATCAATTGGAAAAATGACCTAGATATTAGGTAAAAATATGAACATGCATGTTACACAAAAGAAAACTCAAATATCCAATAAATATATGATCAACTTCCCTAATGGTGAGAAAATTTAAATTAAAATCACAAGATCGCACTTTATGCTCAAATTGGTACTAGGTTTTGGCAAAGATGGGGGGAAGTGTTGAATTAATATGCACTGCTGGTGGGAGTGCAAATTGATAGAACCACTTTGGAAAGCAGTACCTAGTGAAACTGACAATACGCGTAATGCATAAAAACCCAGAACTTCTATTTCTAAATATTTAGAGAAGTGTCTTCATTTACACAAGACAGTATATATAAATATGTTTATTAAAATAATATTCATGAGGGCTTACCTGGTGGCGCAGTGGTTGAGAGTCCGCCTGCCAATGCAGGGGACACGGGTTCGTGCCTCGGTCCAGGAAGATCCCACATGTCGCGGAGTGGCTAGATCCGTAAGCCATGACTGCTGAGCCTGTGCGTCCGGAGCCTGTGCTCCGCAACGGGAGAGGTCACAACAGTGAGAGGCTCGTGTACCGCAAAAAATAATAATAATAATAATAATATTCATGAGTCTTAAAAAGTATAAATAGCCCAATTATCCTTTAGTAGAATGACCTAGAGTTTAAATAATATTTTATTCATATAGATATGCTACAATGTCAGGAGAATCTACCTAAGTATTAAAGGTAGGGCTTTTCCTCCCAAGTTTTTGTATTTTCATTGGTGTCTTGCAGACAATTTCTATTAGACTGTGTTCTAAAACTCCGTAAACCTCTACCACTGACTGTCACAAAAACTTGTATTTGTTCTTCCCAAACTCAATTAAGGAGGCTCTTTCCTCTTAACATATATTTGTTTTAGATTTTTGAATTTACATTATGTTTATAATGAGAAACTATTTATTTTGAATTCTGATATAGTGGTTGAAATGTTGAGCATCTGCCACTGAGAAGAAAGGAATACACTGTAGGAAAATTAACCTCTTCTACCCCTCTTACCTTCCTAGAATTATTAGACAGTTATAAATACAGAGAAAATTCAGTATGTTTTTAAATTAAGAAAGAAAAGCCTACAAGTTACTATTACAAAATAGAAAATCAATTTTGTAATGGAATGTTAAGGGATATGTCAGAGAACTTGAGTCACAGGCCATTCAAAATTCAACTGATGTCTTAGATTTGGTTGCCTGGAAACAGGCTCTGAGATGCATGTTTGCATATAAAAGCATTCTGGGAAGGAGTTTGGGGCAATACACCACTAAAAAAAATGAGAAAAGTAGGAAATGGCAGAAGGAGAAACTCACCAGCAATGCATTTGTAACTGAGGCCTTAGTCAATCTTATTGCATGCTTTGGGGTTGGCATGATCTTTCAAAGATGTCCCAAGTTTAATGTAGTCTCTCATCAGAGAGTCATTGCCAATTGCCACCCTCTGGTAGAGAGTGTAACCCTGTACGAGGCGGTTCCCTCTGACCAAGGGCAAACTCATGAAGGAAGTAGATGTTGAGGCATCAGTAGCTACTCCCAGAAGCTGGGAGTTGGGGACATTGGCAATGAATAGGTAGTCTGTTTGGAGCACTGCTTTTTGACTGTAATGATATCCATGCTCACACCTACCCTATCTTTGATCTACCACCTTCAAGAGATAGGAATCTGATTGAGTAAGAGAAGTTCAGCAGTGAAAGTAAGTTTGGGGATAAGTTAAAAAAAAAAAGAGCATCAGTTTCATAGATTATATGGGAATAAGAGAGCTGATAGTTCATAGGTTTGTTTTTAAAACCTCATCAGAATATTCACTCACCAACATGGCTACATCAGAGCAACTGCCTATATTTTCACTTTGACATGTCTCATATCTACAAGGATATTTCACAAGTGATACAGATCCCAATGGCAGCAGGGAAGTGGAGAGAACAAGAACCCATTATTGAATATAAATGTTCAATTTTAGTAAGTTTCCTTCCTTGATCTCAATGACTTTGTTGAACTTCCTTAATTTTTTGGTGGGATTCTTTCATCCTTCCATTACTAGATAAAATTTTTCTAATGAGCTTTCTCAAATAGTTTAATGCTATTTCTACTTCTTTTTGAAATAAATAAAATATTTATGAAATAAAAGGATGAGCTAGGTTTATTTAAATTTTCAAATTTGCAAATACTGATCAGACACTAGCTTCCTGATTATGAGAGCGTTATTGGAATCAACGTCTACTCAGATGAAACACCCACAGACACTTATATTTGATGAATTGATATAAATTCCTAAAGAGTAATCCTATTTTATGTTTGTTTGTTCAGATTAATGATTCTGTGATTCTAAGCCTAGAATGTGGCCTAATGGTAAAAGCATCCATTTTATATCAGACAGACTTAGGTTATATTTTGAATATATTTTTTATTAGCTTTGTTATGTTCAGAAAATAATTTAACCTCCTTAAGCAGTAATTTCCTCATCTGTAAATTGTGGATAATGATAGAATTTATTTTACAGAGTTTTTAATTATACATAATACTTGGCATATGAAAGACTCATTAAATGTTAATTGTCTTCCTTCTTTTATGAACAATTTAATTAAAAGTCAATTGGGATTGCACTATCAACATCTGAAAATGTGTAAAGAAATGGGAAGTCAGGGCCAAGAGTCCTGGAGAAGGCTGTATAAAGTTTATTCAAGCTTAAAGAAACATTAAAGTTGTCTTGGGCAATATACAGAAAACTGTTTTTGAAAAACATTCTTAAGTCCCCCATATCCACTTCTATTAGCAAATTTAAAGGAGTACACAATCTCGTATCTTCCACATCTCACTCATTGCACTTTTGTGACTCAGCCTTGTTGTTTTTTATATATGGTATATTATATTAAGAGGGAGAGGAAATCACACTGTATTATTTTGTCCATATCTATACTTCCTAAGTATGGCCATGATATTCATATTCTATTAGGAATAGCTTTATTTAAATATTTTAAATAGGAAAAGAGGGTTGATCAGAGTTTACATTAAAAAATACAAGTTAAATCCAACGTTTTTGTTTTTGAAATATCTTAAAAGACATTTAAACATTTGTTCTTCTCTCCCTAGATAGGGATAAAACATACAAAAGGTAGATGGAAAAAAGGTAAATGGAAAAATTATATAGTAGTTTTCTAGGAAATTCACAGTTTGTTAAAACAGATTAACTTCTAGATCTCTGAAGTAGTTAATCTACGGTGCACTTGTAACAAAAACAGTTAACTGAAGCACAGAGCTAAAACATGTTAAGTCATGTTGTGTATTTTCTAAATTTACAGTCATTTCTAAGAATTATAAGTAGTGTGGATTTTTATCTTGGAAGAAGATAAATATATTTATACATGATATAAAGCATGAATACAGGAAAGAATACAGGAAATAAAAGTGCTGTACACAATAAAAGCGTGGAGAGTGGGAAATGAAGAACAATTTATTTAAAGTATATTCAGATCATCCAAACACTGCTACATTAATCTAACTTTTCTAACATCAATAATATAAATTATGGATTACAATAATACAACCAAGCTAGAAATCTTAGAAATTTAAGACCTTTAAGGTGTTCAAAATAAACAAATTCTTTCAAAATAAACAAATTCTATAATGCTAAATACATTTTACAATAACTTATTTTTCTTTTGAAATCTTAGAAGAAGCAAGAATAACTTTCAACAGAGCTTTATTATTGATTGTGATATCACAGACCTTATCCTTTTCATGGCTGAAATGATGATGGAATTTAAAATTCTTGGCAAATAATTCAAGATCATGTAGTTAAAAATTAAACTTGTGAACTCTGGGATTTCAGCAGGCAGAAAGGAATCTAGACAGTGAGAGAAGCTGCCATAATGCCTAATTTATATGCTAGGTTATAAATTGAAATGCCTAGAACTTACTGTAGAGCTATGGAACCTTTCATTATTAACATTTTTTTCTGAGATCTACTTCCCTTTCCTTTATTTTTCTCCTCACTCTTCACCCATCTTATAAAAACCATATTGACTGCTTACCAACTTACTCTTCTCCCTAAAGAACATGTTATATTCTTGTCATCAATTAATTGACTGTCCTTTTGACTAGCATAAGCATTTTCTTATACAGGAAAGACATTGGGAGAAGAAAAGGAGAACAAAGAATATCTCAGATTATCAGGCTATAAAAATAAAGAGGTATTTATAAAAATCACCAATAAAGATATTGAAATTCTGACAAATTTCTTTTTGCTTTATAAAAAAACTTTTATTGAAATATAATAAGCATGCACATTTCTTTCACCATGCAGACAAACCCATGCAATTATACTAAGAAACAAAAAAACACCAGGACCCAATAACCTCCTATGTGCTCCTTTTAGAGACTACCTTCATAATTTCTAATATACATTAGCTCTGTTTGTTTTTGTACTTTATATAAGTGGAATCATGCAGTTTATGTTTATTTATGTCTGGCTTATTTCACTCACTCCACAACATTAAGCTTTCACCTATTTTGTTAAGAGTAATTGTAAACAATTCATCCCCAGTTTCGTATACTGTCCAATTGTGTGAACACCAAAATGTACTTATCTCTTCAAATACTGATGAGTATTTATGTGTTTCCAGAGTGAAACATTATAAATAATATTGCTCTGAACATTCTAATGTATTAGAAGGTTTACGTATGTATTCATTTCTGTTATATATTACATTAGGTTGTGAGACATACATATGTTTGACAATAGTAGATAAGTGGTTTTCCAAAGTGGTTTTACTAATTTATATTCATATGGGAATCTATGACAATTTCAGGTACTCCACATACTCGCCAAAATTGTATTTTCTGCCTTTTTTAAACTTTAGACATTATAATAAATGTGTAGTGATATATCATTCTGATTTTCATTTCCCTGATGACTACCTTTTCACATATCTGTTAGTAACTTGTATATATTCTTTTATAAAATATCTTTCAAGTCTCTTGCCCATTTTTCTACTGGGTCATGTTTTTCTCATTGATTAGTAGGTATTCTTCATGAAATCTCTATGTGAGTTATATTGTTTGTAAAATCACGGTACATATGAATTGCAAATATCATATCTTCTCTCAACATTTGAGTTGACTTTTCATTTTCTTAATGGCGTCTTTTGATGTACAGTGTATCAGTTTTTAAAATCTTATGTTAGTGCTTTTTTATGTCCTCAAGAAATCTTTGCCTACTCCAAAGTCACAGGGTGGTTCTCCTTTGTTTACTGCTAGAAGATTTATTGTTTAATTTTCACATTTGGATTTACAGTCCATCTGGACTGCATAGTGGTCCAGATATTCATCCAAATGACTTAGAACCATTTTTTGAAAATAGTTTTCTCTACACTCTACTGCAAATAAGATAACCATACAGTGGGGTCTGTTTTGTGTTCTCTATTCTATCCCATTGATCTGATTTTCTATTATTGCACCAATGTCACACTTACTGTAGCTTTATGATAGTTCTTCTTATCTGGTAGTATAATTTGTCTTCTCTTATTCTTATTTAAGCTAGATTTGACTACTCTTGTTTAGTCTTCTACATTTTATACAACTTTTAGAATCAGGTTTCCATTTTCTGCAAAAGAAAAACTACTGGCATTTTTATTGGGGTTGCATTGAATCTATGGATTAATTTGGGAAGAATTGGCATATTTACAATATTAAAGTTACTAATTGATGATTGTATCTGTTTACTTAGAGTTTCTTTAATTTTGTTTTTTTTTTTTTTGCGGTATGTGGGCCTCTCACTGTTGTGGCCTCTCCCGTTGCAGAGCACAGACTCTGGACGTGCAGTCTCAGCGGCCATGGCTCACAGGCCCAGCTGCTCTGTGGCATGTGGGATCTTCCTGGACCGGGGCACGAACTCATGTCCCCTGCATCGGCAGGCGGACTCTCAACCACTGTGCCACCAGGGAAGCCCGATTTTCTTTAATTTTTAATGACAACAGTTTTTAATAAAAGGTCTTACACAATTTAATTAGATTTATTGATATATAGTGTTTTCATTTAAAACATTTTTTCTGTGTGTTGTTTATCTACTGAAACATAATTGAGTTTTTCAATAGACCTTGAATCCTGTAACCTCAATCAAGTTGCTTACTAATTCTAGTAGTTTGTAGATTCCTTCTTCCCCTACTTGCAACTTCTGTATACAAAATATTGTCTGGGAATTGTGACAGTTTTCTTTCTTCCTTTCTAATCACTATGGCCTTTTTGTTCTTCTTGCCTTATTGCACTGGCTGGGAAATATAGTTTGTGTAAAGGAAATGCTAGTGAATATTATTGTCTCAATCACATATCAGGAAGAAAGTTTTAAATATTTCATCATTAAATATGAGGTTTGCAGAAGCTTTTTTTTAAAAATCAGATTGAGAACTTTCTTGCTTATTTTAATTTGCTAATTTTTAGTAGGTTCTGAATTTTACTAAATACTCATCCTATGATTTCTTTTCTTTTCTTTTCTTCATCTACTTTTTTAATGTGTATGACTCCAAATCCAATATGTTGGATTTCCTCAAACCAAACCTGAGAGAAGTATAGATATGAAAACTCTTAATTTGAAAATATTCCTCTGAGAAACCAATAGCAGAATGGGTAAATTTGACCACACACAGGTAAAACATCAAACTTATTTTATACTGGGTAACTTTATATCAGTACTGCAAGGAAGGTCTAGAGACAGTGTAGGTAACACCTCAAAGTTGTTTCTTTCTAGTGCAAGGAAAGTGCAACATTTATGTTGGCTACATCTCTCACTGATTAAGTATTGCACAGGGTCGGCAGGGAGTCACCTTATATTCTTTGTGAGTCTAAGGGTATCAGCAGCCTGAGGGCATATGCCTGACAAAGAAATACAGGTGCTAACTCTTTAGAGTGAAACCTTGGGTAGTAAGGAAAAGGGTAAAGCAATCTGAAGGAGTATGGATGGAGCACTGACACCTGCTGAAGTGAATTACATTGATTTATACCTAACATGCATATCTGAAACAAATCCCATTTGGTCATGATATAGTATCCTTTTTATAGATTGTTAAACTTATTAAGGAAGGAAGCATTTTGTATCCAGCTTAGCTCTTCTTGCTCAAGATTGTTTTGGTTATGCAGTATTTTTAAAGTTCCATATGAATTTTACAATAGTTTTTTTCTTTTTCTTTTTCTGTAAAATGCCTTTGGAATTTCGATACAAATTGCTTTGAGTCTGTAGATCACTTTGAGTTATATGGACATTTTAACAATATTAATTCTTCAAATCCATGGACAGAGAATTTATTTCCATTTATTTGTATCTTATTCAATTTCTTTTATTAATGTCTTGTAGTTTTCCATATACAGGTTTTTCACTTCCTTGGTTACATTTCTTCCTTGGTATTTTATTTTTTTGACCCAACAGTAAATGAGATTGTTTTCTTAATTTCTCTGACTTATATTTTGTTATTGATGTGTATAAATGCAACAGATTTTTGTGTATTGCTTTTGTATCCTGA
Organism: Aethalodelphis obliquidens; assembly: GCF_003676395.1. NCBI lineage: Eukaryota > Metazoa > Chordata > Mammalia > Artiodactyla > Delphinidae > Aethalodelphis > Aethalodelphis obliquidens. The sequence goes on from NW_020838012.1 coordinate 431,221, forward strand.
AACTTTACTGAATTTGTTTATCAGTTCTAACAGTTTTTTTAATGGGATCTTTAGGATTTTCTATATACAGTTGACTTGAACTACAGGGGGTTTGAACTGCATGAGTCCACTTATCCATGGATGTTTTTCCAGTTGTAAATACTATATAGTATTACACAATCCGAAATTGGTTGAATTTGTGGATGTAGAACCGTGGATACTAAGGAACCGCATATTCGGAGGGCTGATTACTAGTTATATGCAGACTTTTGACTGTGTGGAGGGTCAGTACACTTAAGTCAAACATTGTTCAAGGGTTGACTCTATAATATCATGTCATCTGCAAATTGTTACGGTTTTACTTCTTCCTTTCCAATTTGGATGTCTTTGATTTTTTTCTTGCCTAATTTCCCTGGCTAGGACTTCCAATGCTGTGTTGAATAAAAGTGGTGAGAATGGGCACCTTTGTCTTGTTCTTGATCTTAGAGGAAAAACTGCTTTTCACCACTGAGTGTGATGTTAGTAATGTGTTTGACATATACGGTCTTTATAATGCTGAGGTATATTTCTTCTCTACCCAATTTTTTTAGAATTTTAATCATGAAAGGATATTGAATTTTGTCAAATAGTTTCTCTGAATCTATTGAGATGGTCATGTGATTTTCACCCTTTATCCTATTAATGTGGTACATCACATTTATTAATTTGTGTATGTTGAACCACCCTTGCATTTCAGGGATAAATCCTACTTGATTATGGCATATACTATTTTTAATGTGCTAGTGTATTCAGTTGGATAGTATTTTGTTGAGGATTTTTGCATCTATATTAATAGATAAAAGGGATATTTGTTTATAATTTTCTTATAGTATCCTCGTCTGGCTTTGCTAGCCTTGTCGTTCTCTTCAATTTTTTGAAAGAAGTTGTGAAGTACTGTCGTTAATTCTTCTTTAAATATTTGGTAGACTTCACCAGGGAAGCCATTTTGTCTGGACTTTTTTTGCTGGGAGGAATCTGATTACTGACTCAATCATCTTTGTTGTTATTGGACTGTTCAAATTTTCTATTTCTTCATGACTCAGTTTTAGTAGGTTGTATCTTTCTAGGAGTTATTCCATTTAAAAAAATTACCCAATTTGTAGGCATATAATTGTTCACAGTAGTCTCTTATGGTTTTATGTATTTCAATGGTATTTGTTGTAATTTCTCCTCTTTTATTTCTGATTTTGTCTTCTCTCTTTTTTTCTTAGTTAATCTGCTAAAACTTTGTGAATTTTGTTTATCTTTAAAAAAATCAAATCAGTTTCATTAACTTCTACTATTGTTCTTCTACTATTTCATTTATTTGTACTCTAATCTTTATTTCCTTCCTTCAGCTAGCTTTGCTTTTAGTTTCTTCGTATTTTTCTAGTTCTTTGGTGAATAAAATTTAGGTTCATTATTTAGGATCATTCCTTTTTCTTAATGTAGACTGAATCACTACAAACTTCCTTAGGATTGCTTTTACTGCATCTCATAAATTTTGGTATGCTGTATTTTCATCTTTATTTGACTCAAGATTTTTTTTTATTTCTTCCTTGACCCATTGGTTCTTTAAAATTGTGTTATTTTATAGTTTCCACATATTTGTGAATTTTCCAATTTTCCTTTTGTTAATTAATTTCTAGTTTCGTACCATTGTGGTCAAAAAGATATTTGATATGATTTCATTCCTAAATTTGTTAAAACTTGTTTTGTGGCTTAACATATGATCTATCTTGGAGAATATTCCATGTGTCCTTGAGAAAAATATGTATTCTGCTGCTGTTAGATAGAATGTTATGTATATGTCTGTTTGGTCTCTAGTGTTGTTAAACTCCACTGTTATATTGATTTTCTGTCTGGATGATCTATTCACTGTTTAGAGTTGAGTATTAAAGTACCCTAGTATTATTTATTGCATTGCTGTGTATTTCTTTTAAAATTTGGTTCATATATTTAGGTAGCCTGATGCTGTACGCATATATAATTGCAAATGTTATATACTTTTGACCCATTGACCATTTTATCACTATATAGGGTCCCTCTTTGTCTCTTTGACGATTTTTGACTTAAAGTCTATTCTGTCTGATATAAGTATAGCCATCCCTGCTCACCTTTAGCTAGCATTTGTATGGAATATATATATATTTTTTTATCCTATCACTTTAAGCCTGTATGTGCTCTTAAAACTAATATGAGTTTCTTTTAGGCAGCATAAAGATGGGTCTCTTATAGAGAACCAATCCATGTCATATGATTGGAAATTTAATTAATTTGCATTTAAAGGAATTGTTGATAGGTAAGGACTTACTATTGCAATTTTGTTAATTCTTTTCTGACTCTTTTGTAGTTCCTTTGTTCCTTTCTTATTCTCTTGATGTCTTCCTTTGTTATTTAGTGATTTTTATAAAGCTGTGCTTTGATTTCTTTCTCTTTATCTTTTGTGTATTTACTACAGACTTTTTCTTTGTGATTACCATGCAACTTACATAAAATTTCTTATACTCATAACAGTTTATTTTGAGATAACAACATAACTTCAATTGCATTCCAAACTCAATAGCTTTTCTCCATTCCAAACATTTTATGATATTGAAATCACAATGTATATATTTTCATATTGTGTAACCATCAACAAGCTATCATATGCAGAGTTAACTTTTATCTTTTGTAATTTTAAGTTTTATACTAGAGTTAAAATTGATTTACACAACATTACAGTATTAGAGTACTTTGACTTTCACTATATACTTACTTTTACCAGTGAGTTTTAAACTTTCATATGTTTTCTTGTTAGTTTCCTTGTATGTGATGAGCTGTTTCTTCTGCTGCTCTCAAAATTATCTTTGTTATTAAATTTTGAAAATTTGGTAATACTGTATCTTAGTGAAGACATTTTAATGTTCAATTTTTTTGAAATTTTTTTGGTTTTCATGAATCTGGATGTTAATTTCCTTCCCTAGATTTAAGAAGTCTCCTGTCATTATTTCTTTAAATAAAATTTCTCCTCCTTTTTCTTTCTCTGCTCCTTTTGGGAATTTCCAAAATGCATGTATCAGTTCATTTGATGGTGTACCATAAGTCCTATAGGCTTTCTTTAACTCTAACTCTTTTACTTTCTTTTCCTTTTTGTTCTTCCAACTTAATAATTTCAAATAATTTATCTTCTGATTTTCTGTTATTTTTCTTTTTCTCTATTAAATCTACTGTTGAAGCTCTCTATTTTTCTTTCTTTCTTTTTTTTAGTTCATTCATTGTATTCTTCAGCTTCAGAATTTCTGTTTAACTATTTTTACTGTTTCTTTTTTTAAATGTATTTTATTTTATTATTTATTTAGGCCACACTGTGTGGCATGTGGGATCTTAGTTGCCTGACCAGAGATTGAACCTGTGCCTCCTGCAGTGGAAGCTTGGAGTCCCAACCACTGGACCACCAGGAAATTCCCTATTTTTATAATTTATATCTCTTTGTTAAACTTCTCATTTTGTTCATGTATTATTTTCTTAATATCATTTGGGTGTGTATTTGTGTTATTTTGTAGCACTGAGTTTATTCAAGATCATTATTTCAAATTCTTTGTTAGAAAAGTCATAAATCTCCATTTTGGGGGATCAGCCTTGTGAGCTTTATTTTGTTCTTTTGGTGGTGTCATATTTCCTTGATTTTTCATATTCCTTGAAGGCTTGCTTTGCTGTTTTCACATTTGAAGAAGCTATCATCTACTCTGGACTCTTTTTTTTTTTTTTTTTTTGACTAGCTTCAGGAGGGAAAGATTTCAAAACTCTGCCTGATTAGAAATTGGGGAGAGGGTGTCTTTTAGAACTTTTCTATGGATATGTCTTCTTGTTTCTCTTTGGGAAGAAGTTTCAGAATTTTATGTCTATACTTAATCTCACAAAGCCAGGCCAGGTACTTATAGCTTTGTAGTCTATTTTTCCTAGGGCAGTGCCCTGAAATGCTTTTTTCCATCTTCTCCCAATTTAGCAGAGTTAAATCAGCTGCTGATATTCATTTACTGTCTGCTGGGGCTCATATGAACCATCTGTAGAAGATCATGCACTGTCTGAGGAGTCCACAGGTGAGGCAATCTATGGGGTTTATATATGGGACACATAGTGGGTCACTGAGATTAAAGTCCTGGTTACTGTGAGTCCTTGACACAGTTTTCTACTTTTAGGGGTCTCCAGACTATCCAGTCATGTCAATTCCCTCAGTGTTTTGTGTGAGGCAAGACAGAAGTGAGCCTCTTAGTTTGTGTATCACAAGGTTGGAGAAGTGGGGTGCTCACTTTGTTCTCACTTTCTCCTATGGGAGAAATTGCAGGCTGACAGGGGGTTCTCTTGGCACTGAGCTGTGCCCCTTTGGGAGTGAAGTGATGCAAATAAAGTGAAACTGTTCTTTTTGCCTTTTTTAACCCATCTTTTTTTGGAATTTTTTTTCTCCACCCAGTTGCCAGACTCTTAGTTGTATTCCTCAGCTCCAACATAAATATTCTTATTTATGAGTGATTGTTAAAATTGATGATTCAGTGAGGGTTTGGGAGATGGAATAGGAATCCCCTATTCCACCATCTTGCTGACATCAATTCCTCCATCTGGTTTTACTATGTCAAATGTAAAATCTTCATTATGATTCAGTTAAAATGTTTTCTATTTTTTATGTTTATTTCTTCATTGGCCTGTGAATTATTTAAAAGTGTCCTGTTCAATATACAAGTCCTTGGGGTTTTTTTCTAGGCATATAATTGTTATATATTTTATTTAAAATACTGTGGTCAAAATACTTAGAATAATTTAATCTTTTGTAATTTTTGGAGACTTTCTTTTTTGGCCCAGAATAGGGTTTGGTTGATAAGTGTTCCATTTTCCCTAAAAAAAAGAATAGTGAGTTCTGTCATTGGATGTAACATTGTCTTTATAGCAATTAGCTCAAATTTAACTGAGTAGTTGTTTTTTTTTCTGCTTATTCTCTCATTTATTGAGTGAAAGCCATAAAAATATCCAATTCTGACTGTAGATTTATCTATTTATTGTGATGTTTTTCTGATCAACTGACCCTTTGTCTTTAGGAAATATTTCTCTTTATCTCCCCTAATACCTCTTGCCTTGATGTCTACTTTGTTTGATACATAGTATAGTTAAACCATATTGCTTATGGTTAGGGCTTGCAAGATTTATCTTTTTTCCATCTTTTTAGTTTCAATCTTTCTGTGTTCTTGTATTTAAAGTGTTTTTTCCTTTAAGCATTGTATAGTAGGGTTTTAAATTTTAATTCATTCTCATAGTTTCATTCTTTTATTTAGAGTATTTGTTCTAATTGATCTTAATTTAATTATTAATTTATTTGGATTTTTATCATTAACTCACTAGTAATCTACATTTGGCCTACTTCTTTTATGTTCCTTTTCCCCTTACTTCTTATTTTCTTTTAATAGGCTTTTTAATGTTCCATTTTTTTCATTTCTGTAATCTGTTATAGAAATCTATTATTATTCTTTTATGGTAACTTTAGAAATTATAACATTATCCTTGACTTATTACACTCTAATACATTATAAACTTTTATAATGTTCTTGATAGTGCTAGAAGTTTAAAACTTTTAAGCCCCATTCTTTCTTCTTCATGTCTTTCTGGCTGCTTAAAATGTTGTTAATGTCTCTTTCCCTCACTAGAGGCTTTCTGCCTGGGAAATACTGAAATGAGGACAAGTGAAATAACCTCATATATAGGGTTGCCAAATGTCCACAGAGAGAAAAGAATTAGCTGGTAATCATCAGCTTATTTGGAAAAATTTATTTTCTTTCTGGAATTTTAGTTGATTTAATAATTCTTCTTGCTCATAGAGATCACTGAAATCTTTCAAAAGCTGAGTTGTAATTTATCCAGTTACATTTAGTTGTGATAGTGAGAGAGATGAACTCCTGGGATCTTCTACATCTTTTGGGGAGATGGAAGTCCTTTTTTATTTTCTGTTTTAAAATCATAAAACAAGTAAGTTAATATCCCATGTAAATTTATCTATTTTATAAATTTATATTTTATGCTAATGAGGATTTAGATGAAAATGCACAGAGGTTTTAAGCTAGGATTCAAATACCAATACCTTTAGTGGGGATATTATAAAGAACAATAGTTGCCTTAAAATCCCACACTATCTATGTTACTGCTTTTAAAGCAAATCACTTTTACTATTAGTAAACAAATCGAATCCAGTGAGTATGAGTGTACAATGCATTTGATTTTGAACATCAGGAGATTGCATTTTCAAAATAAACTTAAGATAGCTAAAACATAGTAGTGCTCTTTGACTCCAAAATTGTTGAACAGGTTCCAGTAATCAGTAATGTGATCTATAGGCTCTCAAATGAAAAGGACTGGAAAACTGGTTTACTTTATTTCTTTTTTAATTGAACTATAGCTGATTTACACTATTATATTAGTTTCAAGTGTAGAAAAGAGTGATTCAGTATTTTTAAAGATTATATTCTATTTAAAGTTTTTATAAAATATTGGCTATGTTCCCTGTTGTGTACAATATATACTTGTAACAGCAGAAACTAACACAACATTGTAAAGCAACTATACTCCAATAAAGATGTTAAATATATATATACTTGTAGCTTATCTATTTTATACTTAGTATCTTAAACCACTATCCTTATTTTGTCCCTCCCACTTCCTTCTCCCCATTGGTAACCATTAGTTTGTTCTCTATATCTGTGAGTTTGTTTTTGTTTTGTTATATTCATTTGTTTAGATTCTACGTATAAGTAATAACATACAGCATTTGTCTTTCTCTGTTTGACTTACTTTACTAAGAATAATACCCTCCAGGTCCATTCATGTTGTTGCAAATGGCAAAATTCCATTCTTTTTTATGGCTGAGTAATATTCCATTGTATCCATATATACAACATCTTCTTTACTCATTAGTATGTTGATGGACACTTAGGGTGCTTCCAATCTTGTTTATTCTAAATCATGCTGCTATGAACATTGAGGTACATATGTCTGTTTAAATTAGTGTTTTTGTTTTCTTTGAATATATACCCAGGAATGAAATTGCTGGATTATATGATAGTTCTATTTTTAATTTTTCAAGAACCTCCATATTGTTTTCCACAGTGGCTGCACCAAATTACATTCCCATCAACAGTGAAAGAAGGTTCCCTTTTCTCTATATCATTGCTAATCAATATTAACAAATATTGATTATTTGTTGTTTTTTTGATGATAGCCATTGAGAGAGGTATGAGGTGATATCTCATCATGGTTTTAATTTGCAAATTTCTCTGATGACTAGCAATGTTGAACATCTTTTCTTGTGTTTATTGCCATCTGTATGTCTTTTTTGGAAAACTTTCTATTCAGGTTTAACCATTTTCAAATCATGTTTTTTTGTTTTGTTTTGTTTTGTTTTTTGATATTGAGGTGTATTAGCTGTTTGTATATTTTGCTTATTAACCCTTAGTTGGTCATATCATTTGCAAATATTTTCTGATATTCCATAGGTTGTCTTTTCATTTTGCCTGTGATTTTCTTTGCAGTTCAAAAACTTTTAAGTTTAATTAAGATCCATTTGGGTTTTTTTTTTTTTTTTTTGCTTTTGTTTCCTTTGTTTGAGGAGACAGATAGAAAAATTACAGCTACTATTTATGTCTAAGAGAATTCTGCCTATGTTTGCTTCTAAGAATTTTATGTTTTCCAGTCTCACATTTAAGGCTTTAATCCACTTTGAGCTTATTTGTGTATATTATGTGAGAAATGTGTTCTAAATTTATTATTTTACATATAGCTCTCCAGTTTTCCCAGCATGGCTTATTGAAAATACTGTCTTTTCTCCATTGTATTGTATATTCTTCCACTTTGTCATAAATTGACCATAAGTGCATGAGTTTACTTCTTTGCTCTCTATTCTGTTCCAATGATATATGTGTCTGCTTTTTTGACAGAATGATTCTGTTTTGTTTACTATAGCTTTGTAATATAGTCTGAACTCATGTATCATGAAACTTCAGCTTTCTTCTTTTCTTGAAGATTGATTTGACTATTTGGGGTCTTTTGTGATTTCAAGTAAATTGTAGAATTACTTGTCCTGGTTCTCTGAAAAATATCATGGGTATTTGGATATGGATTGCATTAAACCTATAGATTGTTTTGGGTAGCATGGGCATGTTAACAATATTAATTCTTCCAATCCATGAACATGGGATATCTTTCTATTTCTTTGTATCATCTTCACTTTCCTTCATCAATGGTTGTTTTCAGAGTATAGGTCTTTCACCTCCTTGGTTAAGTTTATTCCTAGGTATTTTATACCTTTTGATGCAACTTAAATGGAATTGATTTATTGCTTTTTCTGATCATTTTTAATATATAGGAAAGCAATAGATTTCTGCATATTAATCTTTTGTCCTTCAACTTTTCTGAACTCAATTATTAGTTTTAATAGTTTTTCAATGGAGATTTTATGGTTTTTTATATACAGTGTCATGTTATCTGTAAATTTGGTGAAAATTTTACCTCTTCCCTTCCTATTAGGATAATTTTCTCGTTTGATTGCTGTGGCTAGTACTTCCAATATGATGGTAGATAGAAATGGCATGAGTGGGCATCCTTATTTTGTTCCCGATTTTAGAGGAAAACCTTCCAGCTTCTCACCATTCAGTATAATGCTACTTGGAGGATTATTATAAATGGCTTTTATCATGTTGAAGTACATTTCCTCTATACCAACTTTGTTGGGAGTTTTTATCATGAAAGGATGCTGAATTTCATCATGTGTTTTTTTTTTTGCCTTTATTGAGATGATCGTGTGATTTTTATCTTTTATTTTGTTAATGTGGTTTATCAAGTTGAGTCATTTGTCAATATCAAACCATCATTGTGTCCCTGAAATAAATCCCATTTGATCATAATGTATAATTCTTTTTATGTATTGTTGAATTCAGTTTGCTAGTATTCTCTTGAGACTTTTGCAACTATTTTCATCAAGGATATTGGCCTGTAATCATTGTTTTTTTTTTGTAGTATCTTTGGTTTTGGTGTCTGGGTGATGCTGGTCTCATAGAAAGAATTTGAAAGTGTTTCCTTTTCTTCAGTTTTTTGGAATAGTTTGAGAACACATATTCTTTTTAAATGTTTGGTAGAATTAACTAGTGAAATATCTAGTCCTGGACTTTTGTTTGCTGGGAGTTTTTGCTTACTGATTCAATTTCTCTACTAGTGAACAGTGTTCAGATTATCTATTTCTTCCTGATTCAATCTTGCAAACTTGTATGTTTATAGCAATTTATCCATTTCTTCTAGGTTGTGCAATTTATTGGTGTATAACTTTTTGTAGTATTCTCTTATGGTTGTTTGTATGTCTGTGATATTAGTTGTAACTTCTTTGCTTTCATTTTTAATTTTACTTATTTTGACCCTCTCTTTTTTTCTTGATGACTCTGGCTATAGGTTTATCAATTTTGTTTATCTTTTCAAAAAACAGTTCTTAATTTGATTGATCTTTTCTATTTTTTTGGTCTTTATTATTTTATTTATTCATCTCTCATCTTTATCATTTCCTTGCTTCTGCTGACTTTGGGCTTTGTTTGTTCTTTTTCTTATTCATTTAGATGATAAATTGAGATTTATTTTGTTTCTTCAGGCAGGTCTGTAACACTATAAACTTTTTTCTTAGAACTTTGCTGCATCCCATAGAGTTTAAAAGTTGTGTTTTCATTTTCATTTGTTCTGAGGAATTTTCTGATTTACTATTTGATTTCTTCATTAAATCATTGCTGTTTTAGTAGCATGTAGTTTAGTCTCTGAACGTTTGGGTTTTTTGAATTTTTCTTCCTGTAATTGATTTCTAGTTTCATACTGTGATGTTTAGCAAAAATGCTTGATATTATTTGCATCCTCTTAACTTTGTTAAAACTTGTTTTGTAGCCTAGCAGGTGACCTGTCCTGGAGAATATTCCATGTGTGCTTGAAAAGAATGTAAATTTTCTGTTTTCGGATAGAATGTCCTATAGATATCTACTAAATCTAACAGATCTAATGTGTTATTTAAGGCTATAGATGATTTTCTGTGTAGATGATCATTCCATTAATGTAAGGAGGGTGTTAAAATGCCCTGCTATTGTTCTATTATTGTCACTTTCTCCTTTTATGTCTATAAATATTTGTTTCATATATTTAGGTGTTCCTATATTAGGTACATATATGTTAATGAGTGTTATGTATTTTTTCTGTATTTATCCCTTTATCATTATATAATGCCCTTCTTTTTCTTTTGCTATAGACTTTGTTTTAAAATCTATTTTGTCTGAGTATTGCTATCCAACCTTTTAGTCATTTCCATTTGCATAAAATATCTTTCTCCTCTCCCTCATTTTCACTTTGTGTGTCTCTAGTTTGAAGTGAGTCTCCTTTCCTTTTTTAGAAGCATCATTTTAGATTACTATGGATAACTGAGTTCTAGTCACAATTATCCCTGCCTGTGGCTGTAAGGGAAAAAACTTGGAATTAATAGAATATAAAGCTTGGACACTATAAACACTGTAACATGCATTGCAAGATGTGAGTATGTGACATTATTTCTTTTCTTGACACAAGAGGAGATGTAGTATTCTAGCTAGTTAGGAAGAGATTTATATTGCTTTTCCCCTTGTTGCAAAAGTTATAGTTAATTTAAAAGTAAAAATGGAGATAATAATGGTGTTAGAGGAAATAAATAAAAGGAAATTAAGAATTATCCTTGTTCATTATAATTCCTTTCTCATAGCTTGATTCATGAGTCTGCTAGAAAGACACACTCTGGTATAGAATTAAATCTGGGGTCCTAAGCTTTTCTCAAAGGGCATGTATTTTTAATTTCTCCAAGATTTTGAGAACTTAGGGTTAAATCAGAAAATATATGTGTGTCTGTATGGAGGTGAAATGTGTTTTGAGATTTTGTAGAGGCTTACTTTTTCTTTGTGGGAAAATTTGACAAACTGCACCAAGCAAGGCATCTTTACTTGTAAGCACGTGTAGAATTTTTTTGAGGTGCTGCATTCTGGCATGGAGAAAAAGTACTTCATCATGTTCTTCTGAAACAGGATCATGAGATGTTCCAACTGAGAAGAACTGACAGCTCCAGCAGGAGGGCTTCTTTTTATCCCACCTTCTTGTCAAACCTCCAACTGCAAATACATTAATTTCCTCACAGTTAATTTTTGGACAATGATTTTTGAGTTGGAGATATCAAATACATGAAATAGGAGTATGAATTTTCTACTCACAGCTTAAACATTCATTTCTGAATACCGCAGTCCTCTAATGTAATAAAATGTTGATATTGTGGCTTACTTTTATCCAGTGCTTATCATGTGCCAGGTTATACCAGCACTTCATGTATTTCATCTCCTTTAATCTTTATAATAACTCTATATGATTGCATTTTAGTTAAGATTAGAGTCAGTCATGATGGGTAGGAAACACAAAGAAACAATGGCTTAAACAAGTAGAATTATTTTTCTCAATTAACTGTCCCACAGTAGAAGGTTGTGGTCATCATTATTGTCCTTTGTTGACATTTATGTTATGATCTTCTCCTTCCAGGTACAGCATAATATTATACTTCTCCATGCCCTTGGTGTTAGACATGGCCAAATGACTTGTCTTAAGCAATTAAATATGAGTGGAAGTAATGTGCCATTTCTTGGGAGAAGCCTTTAATAACTGGTGCACACTTCACTTTATTCTCTTTCTCTTGCATCTAACAATGATGCTGTAATGTGGTGAAGGCTTCATCATCCTTGGCCTCTGATTTAGGCCATCATGGAGCAGAGCCTTTTGCTGATCCAAGACTGAAGAGTAGAATGAATAGGAAATAAACCTTTCTTATTTTAAGCCTTGTCCTTGCTTTCTCTTGCTGACACAAATATTAGGGACTGGAATGATGCTCTGTAGTGTCAGAGACCCAGGCTATGTGTCTCACTGCTTTAATATGTGTGACATCTATTCCCAAATACACCTCATGATCCAATATGAGTGCTTTAGATCAGGTCATAATGTTTGATTTACAGTAATGAAAGTATGGAAGGGATTGAGAAAGGTATTCTCTGCACTCTTTAAGGATGCTTCTTGAAAACTGCATGCATCACGTCCATTTACATTCCATTTGCTATTAATTACTGATATGGTCACACCAGTGGGGAGGAGAGTTTGAGAAATGTGTGTTGTTTTTGTTTTGTTTTTCCCCATGTGACCATATAGTCAGTTGAAAATCAGGTGTATTACTTTAAAGAAAGGGGAGAATCAATAATAACAGACAACTAGCAATCTCTAAAAATGTAGTTCTGACAAACTTCATAATTTTATAAATGAGAAAACAGGGAACAAGGGGGATTAACTTAGTCAAGATCACACAGCTAATAATTGATGATACCTGATTAAGAATTGAGTCACATTACTCGAAAGCCTGTGTGTTAATACAATACTATACTACATTCACTGTTAATCTGTAAAAAATAAACTCATTTTTAATAGCAAAAACTGTTCTATAGGATTCAAATTGATTTGACATTTCTATTTTCTTCCCTGACCCTCATATTTGGAATAGAAGATCTGACTGTAATTGCCAGTCCTGATATTAACCAGACCAGTTTTTGAAATTGACAGATTAGGAGCAGAAGTAGCTCAGCCAGGTCAATATATCTTCCTCCTTAGTTACATTAATTTTGAAATACTAGTTCCAGGACCAGCTTGTGAGTTATAGATAGGCTTAATGGCTAAGGAAGAATATAAGCATAAAAGAAAATTTTGAGTCTTAGAGATCATATTTTAAATATCTATTTAAAATGTAAACTCCATTTCAGAAATAGATAAATTTTAAATAAAAGTTTAAGTTGACTGACTAAATCATTCAATATTTTTTCTACCTTTTTTAAATAGAGTGTGGATGATGTTCATAGTTCTTTATAACTATCTCCCAATATTTCTTATACTAATTCAATTTCTTTCCTATTTATAAGTTATATTTATCAGTGTTTTCCAGATGTAGTAAAGAACTTTTCCTCGTTGTTCAGTGAAATAATAAGGAAAACTTTAGTGACAGATTATATTAAACATACTAATTTATACTAAATGATTTTTTTTTTTTTTTTTTTTTTTTTTTGCGGTACGCAGGCCTCTCACTGCTGTGGCCTCTCCCGTTGCGGAGCACAGGCTCCGGGACGTGCAGGCTCAGCGGCCATGGCTCACGGGCCCAGCCGCTCCGCGGCATGCGGGATCTTCCCGGACCGGGGCACGAACCCGTGTGCCCTGCATCGGCAGGCGGACTCTCAACCACTGCGCCACCAGGGAAGCCCACTAAATGATTTTTAAATACAATTTGAATTACTCTGGCTATAATCCATTCCCTGGACTAAGAATTCTGTTTAAAATTTCAGTATATTATATATATTTAAATATAAAATTATGAAAAGCAGTGAGGGCTTCCCTGGTGGTTCAGTTGTTAAGAATCTGCCTTCGAGTGCAGGGGATAAGGGTTCGAGTTTTGGTCTGGGAAGATCCCACATGCCACAGAACAACTAAGTCCATGCACCACAACTACTGAGACTACATTCTAGAGCCCGTAAGCCACAACTACTGAAGCCTGTGTGCCTAGAGCCTGTGCTCCACAACAAGAGAAGACACCGCAATGAGAAACCCACACACTGCAATGAAGAGTAGCCCCCGCTTGCCGCAACTAGAGAAAGCCTGTGCGCAGCAAAGAAGACCCAGTGCAGCCAAAAATAAATAAATAAATAAAATTTTATTCAGTGACATTATATATATACAGCTCATTTCTTACTGGAGATCCTGGCTCACTTATGTTATTGTACATAAAAATACATACAGACACTACAGAGGAAAGACAGGAAATATATGTAGAGAGAAAGATTTCTATTTTTCCTTAGCTTCTGAAAAGTGATGCTGTCTCAGTAATTATATTTACTAATGTCACGATGTTTTCATCCTCAAAGTAATATAAAGGTTTGTAGAAATTGTTCACCTTTTATATCTTGTCCTTGGTGACCCTCTCTGGTCTGGCAGAGCATGAAAGTCTTAATCAAATAGTCAGTGACTGTACACTGTAAGTTGATTTATGATGTTAGAAGTTACATGAATTCCTCAGCTCAGCCAATTACAAAGTGGTTTCCTTTAATCTTAATTCACAGGAATATCTCTACAGCTTGGAATAATATTTATGACATATTGCCTGATGCAGCAGCCATCAGAGGGCTTTGGTGATGGGAGTATTGAGTTGGCAGTCTAGAATTCCAGAGCAGATATCAATCAATAGGGAAAGAATTTAGGAAGTGCCAATGAACTAAGGAGCTGTCATGCTGAGATTTCTTCTTTAAGTACAGTTCAGTGTTCACACTGATATGTACTGAGGAATATAAAGTATATCAAGAAACAAAAGGAGTACATAACTCACTTTAATGCTTGTGGAATAGGTAAAATGAATTTCCCCAGGAGACATATCATTGAAATATAATGTTTTAACCAATATTCCAGTCTTTGTGTTCAAACTAACTTGTATCTTCATTTGCATCAAACATCAAGTATAATTTGATAAGGAACATAGGACTTTAAAATAATTCTGTAAATTCAGAAATGAACAAATTCTTCACTTAAGAAATTGGAGTAATTGTATACATCTGTATGGTATTTAATAATAGCAAAACTAGAGTAACCAAGCCTTTTTTACAACCTTTCTTTTCTTACCATGCATAATACCTTATTTTATTTACTCATCAAAAAACTCTATATGAGAAGTAGGTTTACAAAAGATAATATTCTTTCTTTTCTCTAATATGAAAACTGCATCTCAGAGAGATTATGTGGCAAAAATAAGGTTCAAAACCAAAACTTCATATTTCTAAATTCATGAGAAGTTCATGGCCTCCAAAATGTATAATAATAGTACCTAAGGGCATGCAAACAAAATTGTGAAGAAAGGAAACTGCAAGCAGGTTTTTACATTCCCTCTTTTCCTGTCTGTGTCCCTCTCCCTTCTTTTACTACCTTTATTCAGTATTTTCTTCCTTCTAAATAAAACTTATGTGCCATGACACCCAGATTCTGGAAGCTAAAAATGAGTTAAATAATCTGAAAAATTTTTATTTGTATTTTGTTTACATTAGATTAGATGCACATCTTCCATAATTATCTACATTTTAAAAAAGCATCCTAGACTACATATTATACGTTATATTAATCCAAAGGTATGAATGATGATGGAAGAAATTGCATATCTTGTAGCTAATGAGTTATCCAATAATTTTTTCAAGTTAATTTTCACCAGTATATTTACATGGTCTAGCATCTCCATTCTTAAATAAACCTCTTTTGATACCCAGTATTTCTACAGTGGAGATACTGTAGTCACTGCATCCACTTAATTATTTCATATTCTCTCTTCAGCCTATTCCATTCTGGCTTCTGCCCCATCACACCACTGGGACAACACTTGTCAATGTCACCAGTGATAACCATGTTGCTAAATCCAATGGTCAATTTATTTATCTGTCCTTATTTTATCAGTATTTGACTCAACGAACTAGTTCCTCCTTGAAAGAATTTCTTATCTTGGCTTTTATGATCTAATCCCTTTTTCTAGGCTTTTTGCTGATCTCTCTTCCTTTGTTTAATCTTTATTCTATTGTCTCTTCTTATATATATGAGAAAAGAATACATATATATTCTCAAGGCTTGGCTTCATCCATCATTGGATCAAGTAATTCATTTCTATGTCTTTCACTATCCTTTTATGTACTTATGACTCCAAAATCTGTATTTCCATTCATGATCTTTCCTTGTACACCAGATTAATGTTTAACTTCCTACTGAACATTGTCACATGATTGCATACTACCTTCATTCTTTCCTATACCAAATGAATGATCCCTGAATCTCATTATTTCAGGCAAATAATCTAAAAGTTAACTCTGATTCCTCTATTTAACCTATTCTCTTTATTAAACCAATCAACGGGTTCTATTAAGTTTATCTCAAAAACCTATGCCAAATGCTCCTGCTTCTTCCATCAATCTTTTTACTTACATCTAAGCCATGATCATATTTTATGTGGGTTAAAACAATAGTTTGCTTTAGTCCTCTTGCTTCCACACTACCTTTATATTATCCAATTTTCACACAATACCTTAAATGACTTTCTAAGATAGTAATTAAATCTGTCATTCTCCTCCTTAAGCCTATGCTTATCATTACACTCAGAATTAAATTTTAACTCCTTATTCAGGATATAAAGCCCTATATGGTCTGCCCCCTGCTATTGCTCTCAACTTTGTGTAATACAATTCTCCAGTCTTTCAGGACAGTGTAGTCAGTGTTCTTCTTTCTGCTCTAGAAACATCAAAGTTTAGGTTCTTTGAACAATCTCTTCCTTCAGAATCTAGTTTTCCTCCTGATATTTGAATGGACTGACTCATTCTTGTCATTTAAAACTTTGCCTAAAGTTTACAGCTCAGAGAGCTCTTATCTGACTACCAAGCTACAGAAACCATCAGTAACTCCATCACATCACCCAGTTTTGTTTTTCAGCATAGCATTCATATTATCTTGATATTATCTGTATTTTATTTGTCGTCTAATTTATTCACTAATCAGCGTGTATATCTTTTTATTTTATATCCATCTTCTCATAGTGTGTATGCCCCTAGGAAGCAGGATATGTCCTGCCTTATTCTTTGGGGCATTACTAATGCATAGTACATAAACATGGTTGCTCAAGAAATATTTGTTTAATAAGTAGAGTTAAAATTTTCCAGATATTCTCAATCTAGTTGGAGATAGTGATTCATCTTAGGGTTTTTCTTCATCTTATCCTCGTTCTTCTTCTGATGGTTGAGATAATCACTCAATTGAGTGACCTTTCTCTCTCTCTCTCATATATATGTATATTCTCAAGGTTTGGCTTATATGTATATATAATCTCCATTTCACTATTTTTATAAGTGGCTTGACTGAGACAGTCACTTTCAGCATTCCGACTAGTGAACCTGTTCAAACAGATGTCATTGGGACCATGTTACTTTTCCATTTGCTTCTCTGCCAGATGCAGAGTGGAACATAACTATGTCTTCACAGGTTGTTTTGTAACTAATGTGATACTTCTGATGTTCACTATGGGTCCTGAATGGATATATACAGAGTATTAATTGACCTATCTTCTTAGTAGCAGTATTATTATTTCTGTTTGTGTAGTAGCAACACATCTTATTCTTGATCTTAGATTTGATGAGTTCTTTTTTTTACATCTTTATTGGAGTATAATTGCTTTACAATGGTGTGTTAGTTTCTGCTTTACAACAAAGTGAATCAGTTATACATGTACATATGTTCCCATATATCTTCCCTCTTGCATCTCCCTCCCTCCAACCCACCCTATCCCGCCCCTCCAGGCAGTCACAAAGCACTGAGCTGAACTCCCTGTGCTATGCGGCTGCTTCCCACTAGCTATCTACCTTATGTTTGGTAGTGTATATATGTCCATGCCTCTCTCTCGCTTTTTCACAGTTTACCCTTCCCCCTCCGCATATCCTCAAGTCCATTCTCTAGTAGGTCTCTGTCTTTATTCTTGTCTTACCCCTAGGTTCTTCATGAAATATTTTTTCTTAAATTCCGTATGTATGTGTTAGCATATGGTATTTGTCTTTCTCTTTCTGACTTACTTCACTCTGTATGACAGACTCTAGGTCTATCTACCTCATTACAAACAGCTCAATTTCGTTTCTTTTTATGGCTGAGTAATATTCCATTGTATATATGTGCCACATCTTCTTTATCCATTCATCCGATGATGGACACTTAGGTTGTTTCCATCTCTGGACTATTGTAAATAGAGCTGCAATGAACATTTTGGTACATGACTCTTTTTGAATTATGGTTTTCTCAGGGTATATGCCCAGTAGAGGGAATACTGGGTCCTATGGTAGTTCTATTTGTAGATTTTTAAGGAGCCTCCATACTGTTCTCCACAGTGGCTGAACCAATTCACATTCCCACCAAAAGTGCAAGAGGGTTCCCTTTTCTCCACACCCTCTCCAGCATTTATTGTTTCTAGATTTTTTGATGATGGTCATTCTGACTGGTGTGAGATGATATCTCATTGTAGTTTTGATTAGCATTTCTCTAATGATTAATGAAGTTGAGCATTCTTTCATTTGTTGGTTGGCAGTCTGTATCTCTTCTTTGGAGAAATGTCTATTTAGGTCTTCTGCCCATTTTAGGATTGGGTTTTTTGGTTTTTTTGTTATTGAGCTGCATGAGCTGCTTATAAATCTTGGAGATTAATCCTTTGTCAGTTGCTTCATGTGCAAATATTTTCTCCCATTCTAAGGGTTGTCTTTTGGTCTTGTTTATGGTTTCTTTTGCTGTGCAAAAGCTTTGAAGTTTCATTAGGTTCCATTTGTTTATTTTTGTATTTATTTCCATTTCTCTGGGAGGTGGGTCAAAAAGGATCTTGCTGTGATTTATGTCACAGAGTGTTCTGCCTATGTTTTCCTCTAAGAGTTTGATAGTTTCTGACCTTACATTTAGGTCTTTAATCCAGTGTGAGCTTATTTTTGTGTATGCTGTTAGGGAGTGATCTAATCTCATACTTTTACATGTATCTGTCCAGTTTTCCCAGCACCACTTATTGAAGGGCTGTCCTTTCTGCACTGTACATTCCTGCTTCCTATATCAAAGATAAGGTGACCATATTTGCCTGGGTTTATCTCTGGGCTTTTTATCCTGTTCCATTTATCTATATTTCTGTTTCTGTGCCAGTACCATACTGTCTTGATTACTGTAGCTTTGTAGTATAGCCTGAAGTCAGGGAGCCTGATTCCTCCAGCACCATTTTTCCTTCTCAAGATTGCTTTGGCAATTCAGGGTCTTTGGAGTTTCCATACAAATTGTGATTTTTTTTTTGCTCTAGTTCTGTGAAAAACACTAGTGGTAGTTTGATAGGGTTTGCACTGAATCTGTAGATTGCTTTGGGTAGTAGAGTCATTTTCACAATGTTGATTCTTCCAATTCAAGAACATGGTATATCTCTCCATCTATTTGTATCATCTTTAATTTCTTTCATCAGTGTCTTATAATTTTCTGCATACAGGTCTTTTGTCTCCTTAGGTAGGTTTATTCCTACATATTGTATTTTTTTGTTGCAATGGTAAATGGGAGTGTTTTCTTGATTTCACCTTCAGATTTTTCATTATTAGTGTGTAGGTATGCCAGAGATTTCTGTGCATTAATTTTGTATCCTGCTACTTTACCAAATTCATTGATTAGCTCAAGTAGTTTTCTGGTAGCAGCTTTAGGATTCTCTATGTATAGTGTCATGTCATCTACAAACAGTGACAGATTTACTTCTTTTCTGATTTGGATTCCTTTTATTTCCTTTTCTTCTCTGATTGCTGTGGCTAAAACTTCCAAAACTATGTTGAATAAGAGTGGTGGGAGTGGTCAACCTTGCCTTGTTCCTGATCTTAGTGGAAATTCTCTCAGTTTTTCACCGTTGAGGACAATGTTGCCTGTGGGTTTGTCATATATGGCCTTTATTATGTTGAGGAAAGTTCCCTCTATGCCTACTTTCTGCAGGGTTTCTCTCATAAATGGATGTTGAATTATGTTGAAAGATTTCTCTGCATCTATTGAGAAGATCATACGGTTTTTCTCCTTCAATTTGTTAATATGGTTGATCACATTGATTGTTTTGCATATATTGAAGAATCCTTGCATTCCTGGAATAAACTCCACTTGATCATGGTGTATGATCTTTTTAATGTGCTGTTGGATTCTGTTTGCTGGTATTTGGTTGGGGATTTTTGCATCTATATTCATCATTGATATTGGCCTGTATTTTTCTTTCTTTGTGACACCCTTATCTGGTGTTGGTATCAAGGTGATGGTGGCCTCGTAGAATGAGTTTGGGAGTGTTCCTCCCTGTGCTATATTTTGGAAGAGTTTGAGAAAGACACGTGTTATCTCTTCTCTAAATGTTTGATAGAATTCGCCTGTGAAGCCATCTGGTCCTGGGCTTCTGTTTGTTGGAAGATTTTTAATCACAATTTCAATTTCAGTGCTTGTGATTGGTCTGTTCATATTTTCTATTTCCTCCTGATTTGTTCTTGACAGGTTTTGCCTTTCTAAGAATTTGTCCATTTCTTCCAGGTTGTCCATTTTATTGGCATAGAGTTGCTGGTAGTAATCTCTCATGATCTCTTTTATTTCTGCAGTGTCAGTTGTTACTTCTCCTTTTTTATTTCTAATTCTATTGATTTGAGTCTTCTCCCTTTTTTTCCTGATGAGTGTCGCTAATGGTTTATCAATTTTGTTGATCTTGTCAAAGAACCAGCTTTTAGTTTTATTGTTCTTTGCTATCATTTCTTTTATTTCTTTTTCATTTATTTCTCATCTGGTTTTTATGATTTCTTTCCTTCTGCTAACTTTGGGGATTTTTTATTCTTCTTTCTCTAATTGCTTTAGGGGCAAGGTTAGGTTGTTTATTCAAGATGTTTCCTGTTTCTTAAGGTAGGATTATATTGCTATAAACATCCCTCTTAGAACTGCTTTTGCTGCATCCCATAAATTTTGGGTAGTTGTCTCTCCATTGTCATTTGTTTCTAAGTATTTTTTAATTTCCTCTTTGATTTCTTCAGTGATCACTTCGTATTAAGTAGTGTATTGTTTAGCCTCCATGTGTTTGTATTTTTTACAGATCTTTCCCTGTAATTGATATCTAGTCTCATAGCATTGTGGTCGGAAAAGATACTTAAAACACTTTCAATTTCCTTACATTTAACAAGGCTTGACTGTGACCCAAGATATGATCTATCCTGCAGAATGTGCCACGAGCACTTGCGAAAAAACTGTATTCTGTTGATTTTGGATGGAATGTCCTATAAATATCAATTAAGTCCACCTTGTTTAATGTACCATTTGAAGCTTGTGTTTCCTTATTTATTTTCATTTTGGATGATCTGTCCATTGGTGAATGTGGGGTGTTAAAGTTCCCTACTATGAATGTGTTACTCTCAATTTCCCCTTTTATTGCTATTAGTATTTGTTTTATGTATTGAGGTGCTCCTATTTTGGGTGCATACATATTTACAATTGTTATATCTTCTTCTTGGATTGATCCCTTGATCATTATATAGTTTCTTTCATTGTCTCTTCTAATAGTCTTTATTTTAAAGTCTATTTGTCTGATATGAGAATTGCTACTCCAGCTTTCTTTTTGTTTCCATTTGCATGAAATACCCTTTTCCATTCCCTTACTTTCAGTGTGTATGTGTCTTTAGGTCTGAAGTGGGTCTCTTGTAGACAGCAAATATATGCGCCTTGTTTTTGTAACCATTCAGCCAATCAGTGTCTTTTGGTGGGAAAATTTAATCCATTTACATTTAAGGTAATTATCGATATGTATGTTTCTATTACCATTTTCTTAATTGTTTTGAGTTTGTTTTTGTAGGTCTTTTCCTTCTCTTGTGTTTCTTGCCTAGAGAAGTTCCTTTGGTAGTTGTTGTAAAGCTGGTTTTGTGGCACTGAACTCTGTCAGATTTTGCTTGTCTGTAAAGGTTTTAATTTCTCCATCAAATCTGAATGAGATCCTTGCTGGGTAGAGTAATCTTGGTTGAAGATTTTTTTCCTTCATCACTTTAAATATGTCCTGCCACTCCCTTCTGGCTTGCAGAGTTTCTGCTGAAAGATCAGCTGTTAACCTTATGGGGATTCCCTTGTGTGTTATTTGTTGTTTTCCCCTTGCTGCTATTAATATGTTTTCTTTGTATTTAATTTTTGACATTTTGAATAATATGTGTCTTGGTATATTTCTCCTTGGATTTATCCTGTATGGGACTCTCTGTGCTTCCTGGAGTTGATTAACTATTTCCTTTCCCATACTAGGGAAGTTTTCAACTATAATCTCTTCAAATATTTTCTCAGTCCATTTCTTTTTCTCTTCTTCTTCTGGAACCCCTATATTTCAAATGTTGGTGTGTTTAACGTTGTCTCAGAGGTCTCTGAGACTGTCCTCAGTTCTTTTCATTCTTTTTTCTTTATTCTGCTCTGCAGTAGTTATTTCCACTATTTTATCTTCCAGGTCACTTATCTGTTCTTCTGCCTCAGTTATTCTCCTAATGATCCAATCTACAGTATTTTTAATTTCATTTATTGTGTTGTTCATTGTTGTTTGTTTCATCTTTAGTTCTTCTAGGTCCTTGTTAAATGTTTCTTGCATTTTGTCTATACTATTTCCAAGATTTTGGATCATCTTTACTATCATTATTCTGAATTCTTTTTCAGGTATACTGCCTATTTCCTTTTCATTTGTTAGGTCTGGTGCATTTTTATCTTGCTTCTTCATCTGCTCTGTGTTTTTCTGTCTTCTCATTTTGCTTATCTTACTGTTTTGGGGGTCTCCTTTTTGCAGGCTGCAGGTTCGTAGTTCCCTTTGTTTTTGGTGTCTGTCCCCAGTGGCTAAGGTTTGTTCAGGGGGTTGTGTAGGTTTCCTGGTGGAGGGGACTAGTGTTCTGGTGCATGAGGCTGGATCTTGTCTCTCTAGTGGGCAGGTTCACCTCTGGTGTTGTGTTTCGGGGTGTCTGTGGACATATCATGATTTTAGGCAGCCTCTCTGTTAATGGGTGGTGTTGTGTTTCTGTCTTGCTAGTTGTTTGGCATAGGATGTCCAGCACTGTAGCTTGCTGGTCGTTGAGTGAAGCTGGGTGCTAGTGTTGAGATGGAGATCTCTGGGTGATTTTCGCCATTTGATATTATGTGGAGCTGGGAGGTCTCTTGTGGACCAGTGTCCTGAAGGTGGTTCTCCCACCTCAGAGGCACAGCACTGACTCCTGGCTGCAGCACCAAGAGCCTTTCATCCACAGGCTCAGAATAAAAGGGAGAAAAAGTAGAAAGAAAGAATTAGTAGAAAGAAAGAAAGAAAGAACAAAAGAAGGGAGGGAGGGAGGACAGAAGGGAGGAAGGAGGTAAGGAAGGAAAAAAGGAAAGAAAGCAAGAAGATAAAATAAAATAAAGTAAGATAAAATATAATAAAGTTATTAAAAACAAATAATTATTAAGAAAAAAATAATAAAAGAAAAAAGCAACAACAACAAAAAGGAAGGATAGAACCCTAGGGCAGATGGTGGAAGCAAAGCTATACAGACAAAATCTCTCACAGAGGCATATGCATAGACACTCACAAAAAGAGGAAAAGGGAAAAAAATCATAAATCTTGCTCTCCAAGTCCACCTCCTCAATTTGGGATGATTCATTGTCTCTTCATGTATTCCACAGATGCAGGGTACATCAAGTTGATTGTGGAGCTCTAATCTGCTGCTTCTGAGGCTGCTGGGAGAGATTTCCCTTTCTCTTCTTTGTTCTCACAGCTGCCAGGGGCTCAGCTTTGGATTTGGCCCCACCTCTGCAGGTAGGTCGCCGGAGGGCGTCTGTTCTTTCCTCAAAGAGGACTGGGTTACAGGAGCCACTGACTTGGGGGCTCTGGCTCACTCAGGCTGGGGCAATGGAGGGTCACGGAGTGCAGGGCGAGCCTGCGGTGGCAGAGGCCAGCGTGACATTCCACTAGCCTGAGGCTTGCCGTGCGTTCTCCCAGGGGAGTTTTCCATGGATCCCAGGACCCTGGCAGTGGCAGGCTACAAAGGCTCCCCAGAAGGCAGGTGTGGAGAGTAACCTGTGCTCGCACACAGGCTTCTTGGTGGCGGCAGCCGCAGCCTTAGCGTCTCATGCCCGTCTCTTGGGTCCGTGCTTTTAGCCGCAGCTCATGCCTGTCTCTGGAGCTCCTTTAAGCAGTGCTCTTAATCCCATCTCCTCGTGCACCAGGAAACAACAAGGGAATAAAAAGTCTCTCACCTCTTCAGCAGGTCCAGACTTTTCTCCGGACTCCCTCATGGCTAGCTGTGGTGCACTAACCCCCTGCAGGCTGTGTTCACACCACCAACACCAGTCCTCTCCCGGCGCTCTGACCGAAGACCAAGCCTCAACTCCCAGCCCCACCTGCCTCAGCAGGTGAGCAGACAAGCCTCTCGGGCTGGTGAGTGCTGGTCAGTCCTGATTCTCTATGCAGGAATCTCTCTGCTTTGCCCTCCACACCCCTGTTGCTGTGCTCTCCTCTGCAGTTCTGAAGCTTTCCCCTTCCACCACCCGCAGTCTCTGCCTGCGAAGGGCCTTCCTAGTGTGTGGAAACCTTTCCTCCTTCACAGCTCCATCCCACTTGTGCAGGTTCAGTCCCTATCCTTTTGTCTCTGTTTATTCTTTTTTCTTTTGCCCTACCCAGGTACGTGGGGGAGTTTCTTGCCTTTTGGGAGGTCTGAGGTCTTTTGCCAGCGTTCAGTAGGTGTTCTGTAGGAGTTGTTCCACGTGTAGATGTATTTCTGGTGTATCTGTGTGGAGGAAGGTGATCTCCGTGTCTTACTCTTCCGCCATCTTCCTGATGAGTTCTGATTGGTCTAATTCAATAAATTATGTGTGGAATATGAATTAGTTCTGAGATGGACAGCTCAGTCAGGATTAACCTCAGGACCGTAGCTGAAACTGCTTGGATATGGAATTTTTGTACCCACTGGATGTGAATGAGAAACTTTAACCTGATGCCCATTTTGGGACCACAAGGGTCAGCTTCTCAAGAATGAGCCAACAAACAGAAGTGAGGTGAGAAATGGTTCTGTTCACTTTGTTTGAACGACAAGAATAAATTTCACAATAAATCAATCATGTTTATAAACTTCTATGTTATATAAGCCTTTGTTGTTTTCTTTATTGTTTAATTCAGTTGGGATGTGCTGTTTTGTTGAAAGAAACTGAAAATATTTTGTCTTTACTCGTAAAATAAATCACATCCATTTGAGTGTAAATTACAGTGGCAATCTAACTTGGAGGCTACTTTATTAAGAATATTAAATTATATTGATATAAATTATACTAAATCATATACAATATATTTGTGCTTAAGTGATGCATAAAGTCTCTTCTCCACAAACAAATAAAAGTCCACAACTGACAAAACAACAAATAAAATATTCTTTTGATTCCATTCCTCTTATTTTCTCAAAGACATTGCTTTATCAATCACACCCTTTGAATTACCATTTCCCCTCCTTTACTTATTGACAGGTAGTTGGATTGTTAACTGTATCAAAGATTTTTATTCAAGAAGGACTTTTGGGAGATAAAAATATGATGTTATCAGGAAAGATGTCTGTTCAGACATTTGACACAAAAATTCAGTAGCAAAGATACTTTGAAACTGAGTTTTCATTTGAATTTTTACCTATTGAGAGGTGGACTTTATTAACTCCCACCCTATTCTGCTGCCCAGTCTTATAATTAGTTTGTAGTCCTCACTATCTTTCCAGAGTAGTGGAATTTGACAATCTTTGTTTTTAAATTGAAGTATAGCAGATTTACAAAATTGTGTTTAGCTTCAGGGGTACAGCAAAGTGATTAATTTATATATTTTTTTAGATTATATTCCATTATAGGTTATTACAAGATATTGAATATAATTTCCTGTGCTATAGAGTAAATTCTTGCCGCTTATCTGTTTTATGTATAGTACTTTGTATCTGTTAATCCCATACTCCTAATTTGTCCCTCTCTCCCTCCCTCTCACCTTTGGTAACCATAAATTTGTTTTCCAAGTCTGTGAATCTGTTTTTATTTGTATATAGATTCATTTATATTATTTTTATATTACACACATAAGTGATACAGTATTTATCTTTCTCTATCTGACTTACTTCAATAAGTATAACATTCTCTAGGTCCATCTATGTTGCTGCAAATGGCAATATTTCATTACTTCTTATGGCTGAGTAATAGTCCACAGTATATGTACAACAAATCTTCTTAAGCCAATCGTCTGTTGATGAGCACTTGTGTTGTTTCTATGTCTTGGCTATTGTAAATAGTGCTGGTATGAACAATGGGGTGCATGCATCTTTCTAAATTAGATTTTTCATTTTTTTCCAAATATATCCACAGGAGTGAGATTGCTGGATCATATGGTAACTCTATTTTTAGTTATTTAAAGAACCTCTAAACTGGTTCCACAGTGGCTGCACCAATTTACATTCCCTAACAGTGTAGAAGGGTTCCACTTTCTCCACACCCTCTCTAGCATTTATTATTTGTAGATTTTTGATGATGGCTATCTGACCTGTGTGAGGTGATACCTCACTGTGGTTTTGATTTGCATTTCTCTAATAATTAACAATGTCAAGAATCCTTTCAGTGTTGATTGCACTAAATCTGTAGATTGCTTTGGTAGTATGGCAATTTTAACAATATCAATTCTTCCAATCCAAGAGCATGGGATATTTTTCCATTTCTTTTTTTTCCTTTGTTGAGAAACTTTCTTTTTTAACATCTTTTTTCTTTGAATCATGTTCAATTTCCTTTGTCAATATCTTGTAGTTTTCTGCATATAGTTCTTTCACCTCCTTGGTTAAGTTTATTCCTAGGTATTTTTGTTGTTGTTTTGTTTTTTTGCAGTACGCGGGCCTCTCATTGTTGTGGTCTCTCCCATTGTGGAGCAACAGGCTCTGGACGCACAGGCTCAGTGGCCATGGCTCACGGGCCCAGCTGCTCCAGGGCATGTGGGATCTTCCCAGACTGGGGCATGAACCCGTGTCCCCTGCATCGGCAGGTGGACTCTCAACCACTGCGCCACCAGGGAAGCCCTATTCCTAGGTATTTTATTTTATTTTATTATTTTATTTTATTCTTTTTTTGATATAACTTTAAATGGGATTTTTCTTTTACTTTCTCTTCTGATATTTCATAGTTAGTGTAAACAAAAATTTGACACTTTCAATCATTCTCTCCTTTCTGAAATATTGCCTTTACTCGGTTTCTTAGAACACCTCCTTCTACTATTTTTCCCCCTTTACTACTAGTTATTTATTCTTAGTCATATTTCCTGGTTCCTACTCATCTTCCTGACCTCTAAGTGTGGAAATCTTTCAGGATTCAGTCCTTGCATCTGTTTTCTTTTGTATCTTCACTTAATCCCTGGGTGACCTCATCAAACCTTATTAGCTATATGCTGGTGATTGCTGCATTAATTTGAGTTCTCCCAGAAACAGACTCTGAAATAAAAATTCAAGTCAAGTAGCTTTTTGGGAGATGATCCCAGGAAACTTTAACAGAGATGTGGGAAAGTGAGACAAGAAAGGGAAGTCACCAATAAATGGTGCCTTATTGAGCAAGTTATCACTGAGGGATCTGGAGCTTAGTTTTCACTGGGGATTCTGGGAACCAGTGTATAGCAGATATTTCAGATTTATCCCGTTTCTGGGGAGTTCAATTTCCTGGCGCCTCCAGGTTGCCACATGTATAAGCAGTCCAATGGCCAAAGAAACCCTTAAGCTGACTCACAAGTAGTGACAGTTCGAAGCTGAAAAAACACAAATGAAAATGATTGGTGCTGAGAGGATGTGAACAGGAGTCAACAATATCTGTCACAACCACCATACCTTCAGGTTAGTACCCTCCCATAACTCAGTTACCTGCCCAACAACTTAGATATCTAATAATCATCTCAAACCAACATGCTTAGAAGCCTCCACTGATTTCTATGCCTAAAAACCTGTTCTTGCCTAGAATTCTCCCATTTCTGTAAGTTGAAATTCCATTCCTTTAGTTGCTCAAACTTTGATACTCCTCATTCGTTCAGACTCTACATCCAGACTGCCAGCTTATCAGGACTGATTCTCAACACTTCCACTGCCACTGTAATATCTCACATGGATTATTACAATTGTCTCCTAACTGGTCTTCTGTTTCCATCCTTGCTCTTGCTCTTCTTACAGTCTTTTATCTATAGACTATCAAGATGATGTTTTAACTTTAAATCATACTATGCCAAGGGCTTCTCATCTCACTGAAATTAAAAGCCAAGGTCCTAATAATGACCCACAAAGTCCTAAGTAATTTTACCCTCAGTTACCAAACTGATCTCATATTTGACCACTCTCTTTTTTGTTTACTCCACTCTAGCCTCACTATCTCTCTAGTGTTTCCTTAAACATATCAATATTGTCCACAGGATTTTGCATTGCTGTGTATTTTGTTTTGCATTACTTTATACCAGATGGCCACATCACTCACTTCAGGTCACCTCTATTAGGCAATTTTATATTATTAGATAGTCTTCCTTATGGAAAGTTACATAACATGTTCCATCATTTTTTCTCCCTTTAACCTTATTTTCTCCCATCACTACCTTTTATCATAATTTGATAATATATAAATTTCTATATGAGCAGAGACTTTGTTCTGATATAAGATCTAGAAAGGTTTGTGGCACTGATGAATTGTGAAAAAACAGAAGAAAAAGAAATGATTTTCTAACACTATAAATAAATTTCTTGTCTTTTGTAGTTTTTCAGGTTTATTTATACTTACCTCAAATTTGAATGCATGAATGTAAGATATATAAATAAGTCACACATAAAATCATGTCTTCTGTGGTATATCTATAGATTAGGATACACATAGAAGAAAATAAAACAGTGCAATATGTTTTAAAATTACTTTGGCTTTTTATTTTTATGTTATAAGTTATAACTAAGGAAAGATAATCTTTTGAAAGAAAAGGAGAATAGAACTTATTTATTTTTTTATTAAAACATTACTATGTGCTAGAAAATTTCTAGAAGATACTCCACTGTGTATTATTCATTCTTTAGTATCTGTTTGGAAAAATAATAGTAAACTTACTAGAAGAAGAGAGTATGCTGCTCAGTTAGCTTTCACAAAAATATAGTAGGCATTACATACAATAGTTTCACAAGATGCTGGAATAGAAAAGAATGTGAAACTGTAGAGAACACATAATAAAAATTTAATGATCATGGTATATCCAGACAATGGAATATTGTTCAATACTAAAAAGAAGTGAGCTATCAAGCCATGAGAAGTCATGAAAGAAACATAAATACATATTGCTAAGTGAAAGAATCCAATCTGAAAAGTCTACATACTGTATGATTTCAATTGTATGACATTATGGAACAGGTAAAACTATGGAGACAATTAAAAAATCAGTGGTTTCCAGAAGTGCGAGGTGGAGGGAGAGATGAATAGGCAGAGCACAGAGGATTTTTAGGGCAGTGAATATACTCTGCATAATATTATAATGGTGGGTATATGTCATTACATGTTTGTCCAAATCCATAGAATGCACAACCCCAGGAGTGAACGCTAAGGTAAACTGCAGACTTTGGGTAAAATAGGTAACATTCGGCTGAGTGATGTTGATAATAAGGGAGGCTATGCACGTGTGAGGGCAATCTGTATGTGGGAATCCTCTGTACCTCCCTCTCAATTTTGTTGTCAAACAAAAACCTCTCTAAAAAAATAAAGTCTTTAAAAATTCAGTGATCAGGCAGAGGGGAAGATGGTGGAAGAGTAAGACGCGGAGATCACCTTCCTCCACAGATTCACCAGAAATGTATCTACACGTGGAGCAACTCCTACAGAACACCTACTGAACGCGGGCAGAAGACCTCAGACCTCCCAAAAGGCAAGAAACTCCCCACGTACCTGGGTAGGGCAAAAGAAAAAAAGAAAAAACAGAGACAAAAGGATAGGGACGGCACCTGCACCAGTGGGAGGGAGCTGTGAAGGAGGAAAGGTTTACACACACTAGGAAGCCCCTCCACGGGTGGAGACTGCGGGAGGCGGAGGAGGGAGCTTCGGAGCCGAGGAGGAGAGCACAGCTACAGGGGTGCGGAGGGCAAAGCGAGGAGATTCCCACACAGAGGATCGGTGCCAACCAGCACTCACCAGCCCGAGAGGCTTGTCTGCTCCCCTGCCAGGGCGGGTGGCGCTGCGAGCTGAGGCTCGGGCTTTGGTCAGAGCACAGGGAGAGGACTGGTGTTAGTTGCGTGAACACATCCTGAAGGGGTTAGTGCACCACGGCTAGCCGGGAGGGAGTCCAGGAAAAGGTCTGGAGCTGCCGAAGAGGCAAGAGACTTTTTCTTCCCTCTTTGTTTCCTGGTGCGCGAGGAGAGGGGTTTAAGAGCCCTGCTTAAAGGAACTCCAGAGACGGGCGTGTGCTGCGGCTAAAAGCACGGACCCCAGAGTCGGGCGTGAGCCACGGCTAAAAGCACAGAACCCAGAGACGGGTGGGAGATGCTAAGGCTGCTGCTGCCGCCACCAAGCGGCCTGTGTGCGAGCACAGGTCACTATCCATACCCCTCTTCTGGGGAGCCTGTGCAGCCCTCCACTGCCAGGTTCCCGGGATCCAGGGACAACTCCCCCGGGAGAACGCACAGCGGGCCTCAGGCTGGTGCAGAGTCACACTGGCCTCTGCCGCCGCAGGGTCGCCCCGCATGCCGTGCCCCTCCCTCCCCCCGGCTTGAGTGCACCAGAGCCCCCGAATCAGCGGCTCCTTTAACCCCATCCTGTCTGAGAAAAAAAAGACACCCTCCAGCGACCTACACGCAGAGGCAGGACCAAATCCAAAGCTGAGCCCCTAGCAGCTGTGAGAACAAAGAAGAGAAAGGGAAATCTCTCCGAGCAGCCTCAGAAGCAGCGGATTAAAGCTCCACAATCAACTTGATGTACCCTGCATCTGTGGAATACCTGAATAGACAACGAATCATCCCAAATTCAGGAGGTGGACTTCGGGAGCAAGATTTATGATTTTTTCCCCTTTTCCTCTTTTTGTGAGTGTGTATGTGTATGCTTCTGTGTGAGATTTTGTCTGTATAACTTTGCTTCCACCATTTGTCCTAGGGTTCTATCCGTCCCTTTTTTTTCTAAATAATTATTTTTTAATTTAATAACTCTACTATATTTTATTTTGCTGTATCTTCTTTCTTTCTTTCTTTATTCCTTCCTTCACTCCTTCCTTCCTTCCTGTCTCCCTCCCTCCCTCCCTCCTTTCTTTCTTTCTTTCAATCTTTCCTTCTTTTCATCTTTCTTTCTTTCTTTTTTGCTTCCTTCCTTCCCTCCTTTCTTTCTTTCTTCTTTCTTTCCTTCTTTCTTTCTTTCTTTCTTTCTTTCTTTCTTTCTTTCTTTCTTTCTTTCTTTCTTTCTTTCTTTCTTTCTTTCTTTCTTTCTTTCTTTCTTCCTACTTCTACTAACTCTTTCTCTCTACTTTTTCTCCCTTTTATTCTGAGCCATGTGGATGAAAGGCTCTTGATGTTGCAGGCAGGAGTCAGTGCTGGGCCTCTGAAGTGGGATAGCCAACTTCAGGACACTGGTCAACAAGAGACCTCCCAGCTCCACATAATATCCAAAGGTGAAAATCTCCCAGAGATCTCCATCTCAACACCAGCACCCAGCTTCACTAAATGACCAGCAAACTACAGTGCTGGACAACCTATGCCAAACAACTAGCAAAACAAGAACACAACACCACCCATTAGCAGAGAGGCTGCCTAAAATCATAATAAGTCCACAGACACCCCAAAACAGACCACCACACGTGGACCTGCCCACTAGAGAGACAAGATCCAGCCTCATGCACCAGAACACAGGCACTAGTCCCCTCCACCAGGAAGCCTACACAACCCACTGAACCAACCTTAGCCACTGGCGACAGACATCAAAAAAAAACAGGAACTACAAACCTGCAGCCTGCAAAAAGGAGACCCCAAACACAGTAAGATAAGCAAAATGAGAAGACAGAAAATCACACAGCAGATGAAGAAGCAAGATAAAAATGCACTAGACCTAACAAATGAAAAGGAAATAGGCAGTCTACCTGAAAAAGAATTCAGAATAATGATAGTAAGGATGATCCGAAATCTTGGAAATAGAATGGACAAAATGCAAGAAACATTTAACAAGGACCTAGAAGAACTAAAGATGAAACAAACAA
>NW_020838012.1:463109-577592 GCF_003676395.1 Aethalodelphis obliquidens
CAGAATAAAGAAAAAAGAATGAAAAGAACTGAGGACAGTCTCAGAGACCTCTGGGACAACATTAAACACACCAACATTCGAATTGTAGGCGTTCCAGAAGAAGAAGAAAAAAAGAAAGGGAATGAGAAAATATTTGAAGAGATTATAGTTGAAAACTTCCCTAATATGGGAAAGGAAATAGTTAATCAAGTCCAGGAAGCACAGAGAGTCCCATACAGGATAAATCCAAGGAGAAATACGCCAAGACACATATTAATCAAACTGTCAAAAATTAAATACAAAGAAAACATATTAAAAGCAGCAAGGGGAAAACAACAAATAACACACAAGGGAATCCCCATAAGGTTAACAGCTGATCTTTCAGCAGAAACTCTGCAAGCCAGAAGGGAGTGGCAGGACATATTGAAAGTGATGAAGGAGAAAAACCTGCAGCCAAGATTACTCTACCCAGCAAGGATCTCATTCAGATTTGATGGAGAAATTAAAACCTTTACAGACAAGCAAAAGCTGAGAGAGTTCAGCACCACTGAACCATCTATACAACAACTGCTAAAGGAACTTCTCTGGGTAAGAAACACAAAAGAAGGAAAAGACCTACAATAATGAACCCAAAACAATTAAGAAAATGGGAATGGGCACACACATATCGATAATTATCTTAAATGTAAATGGACTAAATGCTCCCACCAAAAGACACAGATTGGCTGAATGGATACAAAAACAAGACACATATATTTGCTGCCTACAAGAGACCCACTTCAGACATAGAGACACATACAGACTGAAAGAAAGGGGATGGAAAAAGGTATTTCATGCAAATGGAAACAAAAAGAAAGCTGGAGTAGCAATTCTCATATCAGACAAAATAGACTTTAAAATAAAGCCTATTAGAAGAGACAAAGAAGGACACTACATAATGATCAAGGGATCGATCCAAGAAGAAGATATAACAATTGTAAATATTTATGCATCCAACATAGGAGCACCTCAATACATAAGGTAAATACTAACAGCCATAAAAGGGGAAATCGACAGTAACACATTCATATTAGGGGACTTTAACACCTCACTTTCACCAATGGACAGATCATCCAAAATGAAAATAAATAAGGAAACACAAGCTTTAAATGATACATTAAACAAGATGGACTTAATTGATATTTATAGGACATTCCATCCAAAAACAACAGAATACACATTTATCTCAAGTGCTCATGGAACATTCTCCAGGAGAGATCATATCTTGGGTCACAAAAGAAGCCTTGGTAAATTTAAGAAAATTGAAATTGTATCAAGTATCTTTTCCAACCACAATGCCATGAGGCTAGATATCAATTACAGGGAAAGATCTATAAAAAATACAAACACATGGGGGCTAAACAATACACTACTTAATAACGAAGTGATCACTGAAGAAATCAAAGAGGAAATCAAAAAATACCTAGAAACAAAAGACAATGGAGACATGATGACTCAAAATCTATGGAATGCAGCAAAAGCAGTTCTAAGAGGGATGTTTATAACAATACAATCCTACCTTAAGAAACAGGAAACATCTCGAATAAACCACCTAACCTTGCACCTAAAGCAATTAGAGAAAGAAGAATAAAACCAAAGTTAGCAGAAGGAAAGAAATCATAAAAAACAGATCAGAAATAAATGAAAAAGAAATGAAGGAAACGATAGCAAAGATCAATAAAACTAAAAGCTGGTTCTTTGAAAGGATAAACAAAATTGATAAACCATTAGCCAGACTCATCAAGAAAAAAAGTGAGAACACTTAAATCAATAGAATTAGAAATGAAAAAGGAGAAGTAAAAACTGACACCGCAGAAATACAAAAGATCATGAGAGATTACTACAAGCAACTCTATGCCAATAAAATGGACAACCTGGAAGAAATGGGCAAATTCTTAGAAAGGCACAACCTGCCAAGACTGAATCAAGAAGAAATAGAAAATATAAACAGACCAATCACAAGCACTGAAATTGAAACTGTGATTAACAATCTTCCAACAAGCAAAAGCCCAGGACCAGATGGCTTCAGAGACGAATTCTATCAAACATTTAGAGAAGAGCTAACACCTATCCTTCTCAAACTCTTCCAAAATATAGCAGAGGGAGGAACACTCCCCAACTCATTCTACGAGACCACCATCACCCTGATATCAAAACCATACAAGGATGTCACAAAGAAAGAAAACTACAGGCCAATATCACTGATGAACATAGATGCAAAAATCCTCAACCAAATACTAGGAAACAGAATCCAACAGCACATTAAAAGGATCATACACCATGATCAAGTGGGGTTTATTCCAGGAATGCAAGGATTCTTCAATATATGCAAATCAGTCGACGTGGTACACCATATTAACAACTTGAAGGAGAAAAACCATATGGTCATCTCAATAGGTGCACGGAAAGCTTTTGACAAAATTCGACACCCATTTATGATAAAAACCCTGCAGAAAGTAGGCATAGACGGAACTTTCCTCAACATAATAAAAGCCATATATGACAAACCCACAGCCAACATCGTCCTCAATGGTGAAAAACTGAAAGCATTTTCACTAAGATCAGTAACGGCAATGTTGCCCACTCTCACCACTCTTATTCAACATAGTTTTGGAAGTTTTAGCCACAGCAATCAGGGAAGAAAAGGGAATAAAAGGAATCCAAATCGGAAAAGAAGAAGTAAAGCTGTCACTCTTTGCAGATGACATGATACTATACATAGAGAATCCTAAAGATGCTACCAGAAAACTACTAGAGCTAATCAATGAATTTGGTAAAGTAGCAGGATACAAAATTAGTGCACAGAAATCTCTGGCATTCCTATACACTAAGGATGAAAAATCTGAAAGTGAAATCAAGAAAACACTCCCATTTACCATTGCAACAAAAAGAATAAAATATCTAGGAATAAACCTACCTAAGGAGACAAAAGATCTGTATGCAGAAAATTATAAGACACTGATGAAAGAAATTAAAGATGATACAAATAGATGGAGAGATATACCATGTTCTTGGATTGGAAGAATCAACATTGTGAAAATGACTCTACTACCCAAAGCAATCTACAGATTCAATGCAATCCCTATCAAACTACCACTGGCATTTTTCACAGAATTAGAACAAAAAATTTCACAATTTGTATGGAAACACAAAAGACCCCGAATAGCAAAAGCAATCTTGAGAACGAAAAACGGAGCTGGAGGAATCAGGCTTCCTGACTTCAGACTATACTACAAAGCTAGAGTAATCAAGACAGTATGGTACTGGCACAGAAACAGAAATATAGATCAATGGAACAGGATAGAAAGCCCAGAGATAAACCCACGCACATATGGTCACATTATCTTTGATAAAGGAGGCAGGAATGTACAGTGGAGAAAGGACAGCCTCTTCAATAAGTAGTGCTGGGAAAACTGGACAGCTACATGGAAAAGTATGAGATTAGATAACTCTCTAACACCATACACAAAAATAAGCTCAAAATGGATTAAAGACCTAAATGTAAGGCCAGAAACTATCAAACTATTAGAGGAAAACATAGGCAGGACACTCTATGACATAAATAACAGCAAGGTCCTTTTTGACCCACCTCCTAGAGAAATGGAAATAAATACAAAAATAAACAAATGGGACCTAATGAAACTTAAAAACTTTTGCGCAGCAAAGGAAACCATAAAGAAGACCAAAAGACAACCCTTAGAATGGGAGAATATATTTGCAAATGAAGCAACTGACAAAGGATTAATCTCCAAAATTTATAAGCAGCTCATGCAGCTCAATAACAAAAAAACAAACAACCCAACCCAAAAATGGGCAGAAGACCTAAATAGACATTTCTCCAAAGGAGATATACAGACTGCCAACAAACATATGAAAGAATGCTCAACATCACTAATCCTTAGAGAAATGCAAATCAAAACTACAATGTGATATCATCTCACACCAGTCAGAATGGCCATCATCAAAAAATCTAGAAACAATATATGCTGGAGAGGGTGTGGAGAAAAAGGAACCGTCTTACACTGTTGGTAGAAATGTAAATTGATACAGCCACTGTGGAGAACAGTATGGAGGTTCCTTAAAAATCTATAAATAGAACTACCATATGACCCAGCAATCCCACTACTGGGCATATACCCTGAGAAAACCATAATTCAAAAAGAGTCATGTACCAAAATGTTCATTGCAGCTCTATTTACAATAGCCCAGAGATGGAAACAACCTAAGTGTCCATCATCGGATGAATGGATAAAGAAGATGTGGCACATATATACAATGGAATATTACTCAGGATAGAAAGCCCAGAGATAAACCCACGCACATATGGTCACATTATCTTTGATAAAGGAGGCAGGAATGTACAGTGGAGAAAGGACAGCCTCTTCAATAAGTGGTGCTGAGAAAACTGGACAGATACATGTAAAAGTATGAGATTAGATCACTCCCTAACACCACACTCAAAAATAAGTTCAAAATGGATTAAAGACCTAAATGTAAGGCCAGAAACTATCAAACTCTTAGAGGAAAACATAGGCAGAACACTCTATGGCATAAATCACAGCAAGATCCTTTCTGACCCACCTCCTAGAGAAATGGAGATAAAAGCAAAAATAAACAAATGGGACCGAATGAAACTTCAAAGCTTTTGCACAACAAGGAAACCATAAGCAAGACCAAAAGACAACACTCAGAATGGGAGAAAATATTTGCCAATGAAGCAACTGACAAAGGATTAATTTCCAAAATTTACAAGCAGCCCATGCAGCTCAATAACAAAAAAACAACCCAATCCAAAAATGGACAGAAGACCTAAATAGACATCTCTCCAAAGAAGATATACACACTGCAAACGAACACATGAAAGAATGCTCAACATCATTAATCATTAGAGAAATGCAAATCAAAACTACAATGAGATATCATCTCACACCAGTCAGAATGGCCATCATCAAAAAATCTAGAAACAATAAATTCTGGAGAGGGTGTGGAGAAAAGGAACACTCTTGCACTGCTGGTGGGAATGTGAAGTGGTACAGCCTATATGGAGAACAGTATGGAGGTTCCTTAAAAAACTACAGATAAAACTACCATATGACCCAGCAATCCCACTACTGGGCATATACCCTGAGATAACCAAAATTCAAAAAGAGTCATGTACCAAAATGTTCATTACAGCTCTATTTACAATAGCCCAGAGATGGAAACATCCTAAGTGCCCATCATTGGATGAATGGATAAAGAAGATAGCACATATATACAATGGAATATTACTCAGCCATAAAAGAAACAAAATTGAGCTATTTGTAATGAGGTGGATAGACCTAGAGTCTGTCATACAGAGTGAAGTAAGTCAGAAAGAGAAAGACAAATAACGTATGCTAACCCATATATATGGAATTTAAGAAAAAAAATATCATGAAGAACCTAGGGGTAAGACAGTAATAAAGACACAGACCTACTGGAGAACGGACTTGAGGATATGGGGGGGGAAGGGTGAACTGTGACAGAGCGAGAGAGAGGCATGGACATATATACACTACCAAATGTAAAATAGATAGCTAGTGGGAAGCAGCCGCATGGCACAGGGATATCTGCTCGGTGCTTTGTGACAGCCTGGAGGAGTGGGATAGAGAGGGTGGGAGGGAGGGAGAAGGAAGAGGGAAGAGATATGGGAACATATGCATATATATAACTGATTCACTTTGTTATAAAGCAGAAACTAACACACCATTGTAAAGCAATTATACCCCAATAAAGATGTTAAAAAAAATTCAGTGATCAGAATTACTGTAATTGGTCTTATTCTACATATTTCTCTTTACATTTTAGCTTAGTGACTCTTGGCAGAAAGATGTGTTCTAAAAGAATTTTTCTGGTATTTGAGGGAGGTCAGATTTACATTCTTCCTTTAAAATTTTGTTGAGAGCGATTATCTATTGGCATTATACTAGGTTCTGGTGACACAAAGGCTAGTATAAGAGATGACTTGTATTGCCATTTATTGAAGAATGAAGAAAGTAATGATAACAGTACTTTGCTTTAAGCACTATAGAGGTAGGTATTGAGGGTTCCCGGTGGGGGGTGGGGGCGGATAAAATCACATTGTTACATTGGGAACGGTTTGCCAGAAGAGGATACTGTGGGGCTGAGTATAGGGTCAGAAAGAGACAAAATGCTGTGCAAATGTTTCAATGCATAAGCCTGCGATGCCAACTCAGGAAAGACCACTTATTTTTGTTAAGCTGTAGTGAAGAATAAATATGGGGAAGCAGCAAGAAATATACCGATATGATTATGAAGGGCTTATATATCTAGGTAGGTGTTTGAATTTTATACTAACATTTGTGTATTTTTTGGGGGGGGCTGCACCCCACAGCATGTTTGATCTTAGTTTCTCAACCAGGGATCAAACCCGTGCCCCGTGCAGTGGAAGGGCAGAGTCTTAACCACTGGACCACCAGGGAAATTCCTAACATTATGTATTTTTGAAGGAGACTGATACATTTGCATTCTAGAAATATCACTGGAGGAGAAGTTTGGAGGATAGTTGGAGGAGAGGGCATACTGGAGTAAAATTAGGAGAGACTTTTATGATTCAGGAGATACTAATGAATACTGGTGGTATGTCATTGGTAGTGAAATGTCGAAGTATATAATTAACATATTTTAGAAAGATGGAATGTTCAGTGTTTACATGGATTGGATGTAGGGAATCAGCTATAAGGAGGCATCTAGGATAAATTTTATCCTAGACAATTTTTTCACTAGTATCATTGTCTACTGTGATTGGAGATAACAGAAGAGAAATGTTTGGGGAGCAGGGAAGAGGAATGGGGTGATAAGATGATAAGTTCAATTGAGTGTAATGTGGAATATTCAAGTAAAATGTTTAGTAAGAAGTTAGTTACATATTTCAGGAGCTCATTGGAAATAAGGCTGCTGAGTAAATGTATATTTGTGTGTCATCAGAAAGTTTGACTGTTGCAGGCTTTGGCTTGGAGAAGCTTACTGTGATATCAGAGCATGTGATACTAGCATTTAATGATGATTACAAGAAGATTAGCTTACAAAAGGATACTGATAAACAGCAGAGGCTAGGCAAAAAGAATGCCACCAGGAGAGAATGGGGAGAAAGTTAAAAGTGTATGTGTATAAATATGTTTAAGAGTTTTTGCCCTATGATCTGCCTTGGCTGATGTTCTTCTATTGTTGTTGTTCTTTAGAATGTCAAAAAGATTTCAAAACTTTAATAACACTTCATGGTAATGAAAAATATAAGGGTAATTTTCTCAGAAGAATGATTCTTAGCATTTTGGGAAACTTGATAATCTGATGATAGATGTGAATTCTATACCAAAGGAAAAATCTACATACTAACTGTGTTTGTCAAAGTTTTTGGCTTGTTGATTTAGAGAATGATTTTTTTTTTCCATTCTTATCCCAGAAGAGTTCATATTCTTATAGGACAGGCAACAGTATTTATGGTCTTACTCAAGAGAATATGTTAACTCTTCTGCTTTCTGTCATAATATAGTCAAAAGGAACTTGTACCATCCAGTTTCCCCAGAATATCATTTTGGGATCAGATTAAAAGAAGTGACAGTTATATTGGGGCATCTGAGATCCAGTGCATGTGAGATAAATTCTACGAAAATTCATAGGCTTGACACATCAGTGGAAGTTTTAGGGGTTGAATGATTTGAAGCATGCTGAAACATCCTTCCAATGTAAAGTATAAATGATTGCATCTCACACCTTCCACTAGTAAGAAGGAAGTATAAGGGGAGATAATGTAATATCATAATTGGGAATATGCTTTAACATATTATGGAAGAACAAGGAAAGCTGCAGTCTTTAAGTGAGAGTAGAAGAAGAAAGGAATCTGAAATAGGTCCAGGCTGTGATGCCAACAACCCTGACATTTGTATCATACTCTCTGGCAAACCTATGTTACTAAGTGTAACTCTGGTGGGAAAATATGCCATGTGAATTTTATGTCATATTCAACTGGGAGAATTACAGTATAGATCCTAGAATTCTGGAGCTGTGCCATACCATGGGCAGCAGCAAATTCAACACCATTCAAAGAAAAAGTGCCCTCTTAGATATGACACACATGACGAAAGGACATCAAATGACAGTGTTGCCGGAACTATCCATTATGAGCTGAATTATCTCAGACTAATCATTTCATAAGGGTGTATGAGTGAGGAGTGGGGTCAGGAGAGGAGAAACAGGAGTAAAATTCATAAGCTAGAAGTAATACATCTGGGATGGGCATAGGAGGACCAGAGAATACATGCAAGTTGCATGAGCAAGTAGCTCAACTCCCCTGTCATTTACCACTTGGTTGGCTGTACCACTCCCTCAGCTTACACTGGTTTCTTTAAGATTAGCTGATGGAATAGGAAAATGTCAAAACTTGATTCGGGACTTGGTTAGCTTGGTATATGGATGAGAGCTGAAGATGAACTGTTGCTGCCTTATAGCCCTGCTCAGGTATGGCCTTGAAAGGCAGTAATGAGGAGAAATTCTCCCACTGTGCCGATCTTCAGGTGGTGTACTTGGTCACTCATTTTTTTATGAAAAGAGAAATAGCTAATGTTAAGAATATGTATGAGCCATGGAGAATGACTAGGCTGTTGTTCAGAGACCTACAAAAAAATATTGAAAGATCAGTGACAAAGAAGTTTGAGGAGGAGGCATGTGGATGGGCTATGAGAGTGAGAAAAAAGAGTCAATATCACCAGAAACAATATCACAAAACAGGCCCTAACCAATAAATAAAGAATATGATGTGACCAGCTGATATCAGTCAGACTATCTTCAACCATACCTGGTGCCAGCACAATAGGTTTCTGATCAGGGAAGCCATGGTAAAAGAGATAGAGGCTGGGTTTCCTTGGTGGCGCAGTGGTTGAGAATCCACCTGCGGATGCAGGGGACACGGGTTCATGCCCCGGTCTGGGAAGATCCCACATGCCGCAGAGCGGCTAGGCCCGTGAACCATGGCCGCTGGGCCTACGCGTCCAGAGCCTGTGTTCTGCAATGGGAGAGGCCACAACAGTGAGAGGCCCGCGTACTGCAAAAAAAAAAAAAAAAAAAAAAAGAGATAGAGGCTATGCGTGGAACAAATTAAGGCTATTGCCACTGCCAACTATACAACCTGACACATATGCAACAGACATCCAAGTTGGGCACTTGATATAGCCCCAACTTTCAAGAAAGTCAGCTAGCCAACTTGCAACTTGGATATATGAAATTGATTTATTTTTATCAAAATTGATATATTTTGGTCACAAGTGTGCCTTTCTTGCACATAGCCTCAGACAACACTTTTAACAAGGACTTTCAGATTATTTGCTGTATAGTCACAGCTTCTCATATGACAGAATGATGGAAGAGCCTTGTTGAAAGCAGAGCTAAGGAGCTAGCTTGGAGAAAATATCCTGCAGGAATGCGACATCATCCTGCAGGACATAGTATATAGATTAAATCAATAGTCATTATATGATGCTGTGTTTCCAGTAGGTAAAATACACTGACCCAGGATCCAAGGAGTTGAAGTATGAGTGGCTATGCTCCCCATGATCCACTTGGGGAAATTTATACATCCTGGTCTTGCAACTCCAGAATTTGAGACTGCTTCTCATATTGGGATCCCTCTAGCAGTGAACATAACCTGTGACTGCTACCCAATTACTCTGAGTTCCTCATGGCAAAGATTAGTAGGAAGGAAAGGAGTCACAATTGTGGTAAGGGTAATTGACCCTGAAGGTCAGGAGGAGTAGTTGAGTAATAGGAGCAGAAAAAAAAATCCAAACATTTGAGAACATTTCTGAGGATGAGGGTAATTATAATAGGTAGTAGAGGATGAGGAGGAAGATGATAAATTGAGCTTGGCGGATGCTGTGTTGTACTGCCCAGATTCAGGCACCCATTTCCCAACTTGCTATGACTATTGTATACAGATGCTTCACAGCTAAATCTCTCCCAGGAAATTCCTTTGGATTGCTACACTGAAAGTTCTTCTCCCTTGTGGAGAAAGCCAGAATCCAATAGCTGGTTGAAGCAGGAGTGCAAAGGCACAGACCCCTTGCTTTGATTTGGGACAACTCCAAAATTCCATTTTCCTAATTTTTCACTCCTTCCCAGATGTTTTTTCTCTAGAGTACTCTCTAACACATTATTGCACCCAAATCCCCTCACAGCATTTGTTTCTTGAACAACTTTACCTGAAACATTACTCCTGCTGCTTTAAAGCTTTCTCAAAACTTTCTAAAGATACAAAAATAAAATGAACTTTTCAAAAGCGGAATTTCTATACAGATTTATTAAGAATTAATTGACATACAATAAACTTCACATATTTCAAGTGCACAATTTAATGAGTTTTGACATATGTATATGCCCATGAAACCATGATCAAAACAACATACTGAACGTATCCATCATCCCCAAAGATTCCTTCTGCCCCTTTGTAATTCCTACCTTCTATTCCAATCCCCTTGCCACCCCAAAGCAACCGTTGATCTGCAGACTGTCACTATATATTAGTTTGTATTTTCTGGAATTTTATGTAAATTGAATCATACAGTATGCAATCTTCTTTTTTGTCTTGCTTCTTATACTTAGCATAATTATTTTGAGATCCATTCCATGGTACTGCATGTATCTATAAATGTATTTCCTTTTAAAAAAATTATTGATTATCCCATTGATACAGCACAGTTTGTTTTCCATTTCATTCATTGATGAATATCTGGGTTGTTTCCAGTTTGTTTCCAGCTTTATTACAAATAAAGCTGCTATGAACATCCATGTACAAATATTTGTATAAACATATGTTTTAATTTCCTTTGGGTAATAAAGACTGGATTGGCTGGGTCATAGATGAGGTGTATGTTTTTTTTGTTTGTATGTTTTGCTTTTTTCTTGTTTTGAATTTTATTTATTTTTTATACAGCAGGTTCTTATTAATAATCTATTCTACACATATCAGTGTATACATGTCGATCCCTATCTCCTAATTCATCCCACCGGAGGCGTAAGTTTAATGTTTTGAAACATATCAAATTATTTTCCAAAATGGTTGTGCCATTTTTTATTTACACTAGTGGTGCATGTGAGTTCAAGTTCCCATACATTCTCACTAACACTTGATATAATATTTGTTTATTTTATAAATAAATATAATTATTTATTTTTAAATTTTATAGGAGTATAGTTGATTTATAATGCTGTGTTAGTTTCAGGTGTACAGCATAATGATTCAGTTATACATATACATATATTTATTCTTTTTCAGATTCTTTTCCCATATAAGTTATTACAAAATATTGAGTAGAATTCCCTGTGCTATAGAGTAGGTCCTTGTTGGTTATCCATTTTATATATAGTAGTGTGTGTATGTTAATCCCAAGCTTCTAATTTATCTCTCCCCCTCCTCCACATTTCCCCTTTGGTAACCATAAATTTGTTTTTGAAATTTGTGTGTCTGTTTCTGTTTTGTAAATAAGTTTATTTACACCATTAAAAAAATTAGGTTCCACTTATGAGTGATATGATATTGGTCTTCATCTGACTTACTTCACTTAGTATGATAATCTTGATGTCCATCCATGTTGCTATAAATGGCATTATTTTCTTCATTTTCATGGTTGAGTAATGTTCCATTGTATATATGTATCACACTTTATCCATTCCTGTGTTGATGGACATCTAGGTGGCTTCCATGTCCTGGCTATTGTAAATAGTGCTGTAATGAACATTGGGGTGCATGCGTCTTTCTGAATTATGGTTATCTCCAGATATATGCTCAGGAGTGGGATTTCTGGATCATATGGTAGTTTTTTAAGCAACCTCCATAGTTCCATAGTGGTTGTACAAATTTACATTCCCACCAACAATGTAGGAAGGTACTTTTTTTCTACACACCCTTTCCAGCATTTACTTTTTGTAGACTTCTTGATGATGGCTATTCTGACTTGTGTGATGTGTTACTATATTGCAGTTTTGATTTCTCTGATAATTAATGATGTAAAGCATATTTTCATGTACTTTTTGTCATCTGTATGTTTTCTTTGGAGAAATGTCTATTTAGAACTTCTGCCCATTTTTTGATTGTGTTGTTTGTTTTTTTTTGACATAGAGCTGTGTTAGCTGTTCCTATATTTTGGAGATTAACCCCTGGTCGGTTGCTTCGTTTGCAAATATTTTCTCCCATTCTGTGGGTTGCCTTTTCATTTTGTTTATGGTTTCTCTTGCTGTGCAAAAGCTTTTAAGTATAATTAGATCCTGTTTGTTTATTTTTGTTTTTATTTTCATTACTCTAGTTGGTGGAGTGAAAAAGATCTTGCTGCAACTTATGTCAAAGAGTGTTCTGCCTATGTTTTCCTCTAAGATTTTTATAGTGTCTGGTCTTACCTTTAGGTCTTTTGATCCATTTTGAGTTTATTTTAGTGTATGCTGTTAGAGAATGTTCTAATTTCATTGTTTTACATGTAGCTGTCCAGTTTTCCCAGGACCATTATTGAAGAGACTGTCTTTACTCCATTATA
This sequence comes from Aethalodelphis obliquidens, assembly GCF_003676395.1. NCBI lineage: Eukaryota > Metazoa > Chordata > Mammalia > Artiodactyla > Delphinidae > Aethalodelphis > Aethalodelphis obliquidens. Next base: position 475,688 of record NW_020838012.1, read on the forward strand.
TATTCTTGCCAGTCTTTTTAATTTTGACCATTCTAATAGGTATAAAGTGATATTTTATTATGGTTTTGGTTTGCATATACCTAATAACAAATAATGCTAAGGATGTTTTATTGTACTTATTTGTCATCCCTATTGTCTTCATTATTAATGGATTCCAGATATGTGAATTCATCTGCTTGCTAAAATTTATTTGTAATCCAAAAAGTCAGTATTTGGGGCACTTTAGTGGACATTTTGGTGCATAAACAAAGGGGCAAAAGGTTTTGAATTGTCACAAGTGTGCTTGCACTAAATCCCAGTTAAGGTGGAAAATGGAAACTATCCTCTGCTGTCTCCTTTCAACTCCAATATAGGAATGACCAGAGGATGGAAATAATAGGTGACAGTGCAGTGTAGTGCAAGAAGATCCCCAGAGCCACTTGAATGGGGTTTTAATCCCAACTATCATGTCTGTTAGTGGGGTGACCTCAGGCAAGTCATTTCACACACCTGAATCTTTTCTCTTTTATAAAATAAAGAAAATAGAACATATCAGGATGACTTGTTTCTAGTATTTAACATTTAATCTGTGTTAGGTGTATATATCTACATCTACATCTGTCTGTCATCAATTTATCTATATAGTTCCCCTAGAAGCAATGATTCAGTATTCTCTAATTCAGTGTCCACTGTGACTTTATAATGAGAATCAAGTGTACTTTCTTTGTTGAAGTATCTGTTCAAATATTTCACCCATATTGAAATTTGATTATGTATTTTCTTAGTGTTGAGTTTTGAGAGTTCTAGATACTGTGTTTGACAGATACATGCTTTGCAAATCTTCTCCACAGAAGATTTTGACATATCTTTTTATTCCCTTTATAGTGCCTTTTGGAGAGGAGGGAATTTTAATTTTTATGAAGCCAAATTTATCTATTTGTTCTTTAATTAATTGGGCTTTTTGTGTTGTATATAATAATTCTTTACTAACCTAAAGTTACAAAGATTTTCTCCTTGCCATTTTTATAGTTTAGGTTTTATATTTAGGTCTACTATCCATTTCAAATTAAATTTTGTACTTGGTGGTGAGTATTCATCCCCATTTATTTATTCTTTGCATATGGGTATCCTCTTTTTCCTTTTTTTAACACTATATGTTGGAAAGACTATCCTTTTTGTATTGTATTGCCTTTGCACATTTGTCAAGATTAGTTGTCCATACATATGAGGTTATTTGTGGATTATCTGTTTTATCCTATTACTCCATTTGTCCATTTGTCTATCTTGTTGACCATGTCAACATGGTCTTGATTAATGTAGCTTTATAGTAATTGAGTTTACTGTCAGTTCCTTTTGTTATTCTCTTTCAAAGTTGCACTGGCTATCCTAGATGCTTTATACTTTCATATAATTTTAGAATCAACTTACCAAATATTACAATAATTAAATTGCTGGAATGTTGACTGGGATGGTATTTGATCTATAGATAAATTTGGGGAGAATTAATATTTTGAGAATGTTGAGTTTTTAAACCCATGGATACCATATATCTTTCTCTTTAGTTAAGTCTCTATCTCAGGAACATTTTGCCTTATTCTGTGTTTAAGATTCTCACATATTTTCTAAAATTTATCCTTAGTATTTCATAAAAACTGTTACCTTTTTCAAAGTAGTATTTAATCCTATAGTTAATGTCTTTAACATTTTTTTCTGGATAATTTTCCATGTTTGGCATTTTTAGGATGTGAATCAGTGATGGGCCTAGTTAAGTTAATGCAATAAATAAATACAAACAGGAATGTTTATAAATTTTAGTTATTTTAGAATAATTGGATGGATATCACTTCTTATTCTTATTCTATTCTACATAGGTGATAAATAAATTGAATAAGACAAAAATGTTCAAGAGTTAAAAATGTTATGTGAATTTTTATACAATAATAATTAGTGGACACAAAGTGTTTGCAATCACTCTATTCCCTTTTCTTGAAATAATCTTCATTTTAATCCAATCGCTTTTATTTTGATACATTCTCAGTATTTGCTCTAAATATGGAAGCAATTAAACATTAAAAATTTTGTTCCCCAATTTATCATTAAAAATATTTTGAGGGCTTCCCTGGTGGCACAGTGGTTGAGAGTCCACCTGCCGATGCAGGGGACACGGGTTTGTGCTCCGGTCCGGGAGGATCCCACGTGCTGTGGAGCGGCTGGGCCCGTGAGCCATGGCTGCTGAGCCTGCGCATCCGGAGCCTGTGCTCTGCAACGGGAGAGGCCACAACAGTGAGAGGCCCATGTACCACAATATATATATATATATAACACAGCTTCTTATAAATTATCAACCTTAAAAGGTGATTTTCTTTGGCATTAAGAAAGCATATAGGTAGCTAAAGGCATAAGTTTTTGAAATCAGACCAATCTGAATTTGAGTACTGATTCTACCACTCAATACATGTTTCAGACTTGGGAAAATTACACTCTCTGGGCTTTAATTTCTTCATCTATAAAATATGCCTGGCATATAATATTTATTTAAGTTTTTAGATAATTATAATACAGTTAAATATTTTGTCATTATATCCTTACTTCTTTTACTCCCAGTTTAAGAATAGATGCTCTGTACTAACATGGTACTTTGTGCATCCTCCTATAATACCATTTACTGATACTACATATTAATTGTTTAGCATTTTTTGTCATTATTTGACACAAAAGAATTAATTCATCATTAAGGAGAATGTTTCTTCTCTCTTCTGATGATTCCTTCCAAGAGGACCCTCAATTGCTACCCCATTCCTGGCCCTTTTTCTGAACTCAGGATACTGAGCTCAGTTCCTACTTTGTTCCTCTTGGAGGGGTAAGTGCCTTCTGAGAGCACACATTGTCTGCTCGCCCAAGGAACGGGATCGTGTATGTAGAGGCCCAGTCCAGAGTTCTATGATCAGATTGTTATATCTGTCTGGCTCTAGGATTCAGTGTTAGGCATTAGGAGGACACATTTGCCCCTCACATTAAGCTATATCCCCCAAACTTCTGTTGTCATTTTTTTAAAGTTTAGTTTTGACCCGAAAAATTTAAAAAAAGAGAAAAAAGAAAAAGAAAAAAGGCATATCAGGAACCATTTTGCTTCTTGCACAAGCACATCGTTTTCTTTTAGAAGCATAGATGCAGAATTATAACTTTACCTTGATTTACATTAAGCTAAAACCTATCTTTTTCTTTTAATCTTTAAAACCTTAAAGAAGGTAATATAATTTTCATTATGGAATTGAAATTCAAGTCTCAACTGGTAGAATTATATGCTTTATTGTCACTCTAGTTAAATGTTGTTAAAAAAAATTGGAATTCAGGAAAAAAAACCTCTGACTCTATATGTTCTTATGTACTACTACAGAAATAATTGGAAAACCTTATGTTTCCTTCAAGCCACAGACTTGATGACCTTGGGTATTTTATTTCCTGAATCAATTTCAAATGGTGTCAATCTAGATACCCACTTTCAAAGGATATAGAAAACTGAGGCACTTATTTATATAATTCCGTACAAAATTCCATAAGACCATGGAAATAAGATTCTGTGACCAGAATTATATGGATAATGGATGCAAATCTCACTTGTAGTTATGTATGTTAGTGACTAAGGCATCTGAAATAACTAAGTGGACTAGGTATAGTCTGTTTAATTTAGTCATATAGATAAATGAAACCAATATTTGTTGTTCCAGTTAATATGGTTATCTAACTGATCAAATTGGCACAATTTGATCTGCACTAATAGAACTAGTGCATGTTGGGAGCTACCAGTAATGTACTTGCATTAAAATAATGTGGATGTTCATTCTGGGTTCAGTATTTCAAATAAATTACTATCTGTAGCAGCCAAGGAAAAGCATATTTGAATTTCTCTGTGAAGATCCATTGGGTCATATGATTCAATTTTTTTTGGTAGTTTTTCTTTGGACTGCTTTGGAATTTTGATAATTTTGGATAATTGATGCATCACGTGTAACATGTTTGAAGGGAGAATCACATCAAGGTCAATGATAATTACTGTGAAACAGTTGTTTCTGAGAAAATTAAAGTGAGTATGTAGATCTAATTATGGAATACTAAGAGCATAATAATTGATCTCTTTCGTAGTAATATTTTTTCTTTTTGCTTTTAGTAAAAAGAAAAATACGATGTAATAATTCATGAAAATGCAATAACGGATTGTATACAATTTTAAAAAATTCTCAGCAAATGAATTCTCAAGTAATAGATGAAGCAGAGTGTCTTACTACATCATATTGATAAAGGGTTATGATTATTTATTTATTTAGCAACTTTAGTGATGTCTCAGATAGATAACTTAAAGTACTGGAGATTTGGATATGGGTAATAAGAGAACCCTGATGTTTTGTTGAGGGTGAGTAAACATCACAGAAAGAAGACCTTATAGCCCTTTTTTTCATCACTTTGTCTGGAGTATCCTGCATCATGCCTGGGACATAGTGAGTGTTCACCTAATTTGTTAAATGAGTTGTGAGGTGCAGGTAAGTGGAATTCTAACTTTTTTCATTTCCTTCTTCTATTTCTCTTTTCATAATATGGGGAAAAGGATGAGTTGAGATAAGATGAAAAACAACCAACCTGAAATAGAAATTATTTAGACAAGCTTATCCTGGTTTTGTGAGACAAGGGTTGGGGATCCTTAGAGTAACTTTGATTTGTAGCATGCCAAACAAGTGCTACTGTCTTAATTTAGGCATTGGAAGTAGTTTACAGTGACATACTACCATATATATTGTAGTCAGACTCCAACTTGGAGAGTTGGGAAAATTTGTCCTTCTGGTCTCTGTAACCTCAGTTCCTGAAGGATAACCATCTTTTTTCTTTCAATTCAGAGATCTAGTGCATATTTATCTCCAACAGATCACAGTCCCAACCCTATTGTTCTAGCCAGATCTAGTCTTCTACCTGAAATAAATCCACTTTCACTGTAATGAAAACTCAGGCAGATATTATTATTATTATTTAGCATCTTTATTGGAGTATAATTGCTTTACAATGGCGTGTTAGTTTCTGCTTTATAACAAAGTGAATCAGTTATACATATGCATATGTTCCCATATCTCTTCCCTCTTGCATCTCCCTCCCTCCCACCCTCCCTATCCCACCCCTCTATGTGGTCAAAATGCACCGAGCTGATCTCCTTGTGCTATGCGGCTGCTTCCCACTAGCTATCTATTTTATGTTTGGTAATGTATATATGTCCATGCCACTCTCACTTTGTTACATCTTACCCTTCCCCCTCCCCATATCTTCAAGTCCATTCTCTAGTAGGTCTGTGTCTTTATTGCCGTCTTACCCCTAGGTTCTTCATGACCTTTTTTTTTCTTAGATTCCATATATATGTGTTAGCATACAGTATTTGTTTTTCTCTTTCTGACTTACTTCACTCTGTATGACAGACTCTAGTTCCATCCACCTCACTACAAATAACATCATTAATCATTAGAGAAATGCAAATCAAAACTACAATGAGATATCATCTCACACCGGTCAGAATGCCATTATTAAAAAATGTAGAAACAATAAATAGTGGAGAGGGTGTGGAGAAAAGGGAACAATCTTGCACTGTTGGAGGGAATGTAAATTGATACAGCCACTATGAAGAACAGTATGGAAGTTCCTTAAAAAACTAAAAATAGAATTACCATACGACCCAGCAATCCCACTACTTTGCATATACCCTGAGCAAACAATAATTCAAAAAGAGTCATGTACCAAAATGTTTATTGCAGCTCTACTTACAATAGCCAGGACATGGAAGCAATCTTAGTGTCCATCAACAGAATGGATGGATAAAGAAGATGTGGCACATATATACAATGGAATATTACTCAGCCATAAAAAGAAATGAAATTGAGATATTATTATTTGATTAAACTACAGTAGTTCACAAAAACAAGAGAAAAGCTTTAACCTTTGTGGGTATATTTTGGGCTTGGATAGGCTGCTGCATGATATTATAGTCAAAGAGAGCTTGGTTTATTCTGAAAATTTAAAATAATTCCACATTACTGAAGAGCAGGGGTGAGGAAGTAGTAGATTAGAAGGGTTAAGGTACTTAGCTGGATAATTTGGGGAAAATTTTATAGATGAAGAAATGTTATCTTGATTTTATCATCTAAAAATTGGAGCAATAACAACAGCAAGAGACAAATGGAGATCAAATGAGATTACAAATACAGTACACCTATAGAAGTGTCCTGGAAACAGCAATTGGTCAACAATGCTAGTCTTATTATTAAATTCACCACCCTCTTTTCCACTTCAAGGCTTAGCCCATGTTCCCTTAAAAGAGAATTGGGAAGAAGGATTGAGAGATCTGGTGAGGCACTGACATTGTTTATAACAGGGTATAACATGTTTATTTTAAGGAGACCGTGGGCAATTCAAGGGATATATCCAGTAGACAGGAAGACTGCTGTGAGGTTAGGAGGGTGAAGAAGTATGAGTCATCATCATGGACTTGAATGGAGTACATAAGGAAGGTGTTAAGAGTAAGAAAGCCAAACAGAACAATTATGGAACTGATATTCTAGGCATGAGCAGCGACAATGGAATCTATTAAGAATAAGAACATATGAAGGCCCAAGGAAGGAGAAGAAAAGAAGAAAAACCAGAGGATGCTGTTTTCATAGTCAGGAAAGGAGGAAGTGCCATGAAAAACGTGGTGGTCTAAAATAGCTGCTGCAGAGTTTCAACAAAAGAAGTGAAGAATATTGACTATTGGATTCAGCTATTAAGGTAGATTATTGAAGTAAGTGAGAGTAGATTTGGAAGTATGGTGGGAACAAAAACACAATAATTATTGGTTTCAGAGTGAAAATTTACTAACCTTTAAAAAACCTTGGCTATGATGGGAAAGTTAGAGATTAGGCTGTAGCTAGGGGAATAAATATGTTCAAAAGAAGCCACTATTTAAAAGGGAGAGACTCTAGAATATTCTTAGCACTAATATAAGGAATTAGCATGGAGGGAAAAACTAAAGCCACAAGCTGAAGTGGCTGAGGACTGATATAGCCAGATGATTGAGCAATTAGGAGGGCATAGGATACAGAGCACTGTTGGAGAGATAGGCCTTGAATAGGAGAAATGTCATCACTCCTGAGACAGGAGAAATGGAAGTACAGGAATGGAACAGATTGTTCTGTAGTTGATCTAATAAGAAATTGAAATAATTATTGTCTGATGCTCTCTATCTTCTGTGTGAAGCAGGAGGTAAGGTTTTATGTCTGGTGCAGAAACAAGTTTCCATAGAAAATGAAATATAATTGGCTTTCTGATGAAAGGTTGGGATATGGATTTTTATAATTAGCATTAAAATTTTGAGTAAATCTAACTAACATTTTTGAAACCAAAGGAGATTGATAGCATATCAATATTTTCTCAAAATAGGTGGCACTTCTAAAACTGTGTATTTTTGTGAGAACTTTGTTGTAGAACTTCATCCACTGCCTCAGCACCTGTCTTTGAACTTAGTTAATCACTTGAGAACTCAAGTGGATAAATCTGACCAGAATATTTGATTTGTGAAATGTCTGAGTGGCTTTTTCTTTATCAGTTTAGTTTAGGGGTGATATTATTCACTCATTTTATACTTCTTTTTATGTTTTCAAATTAATTTTGAATATGTTATCTCCCTTTGATCTTACAATGAATGGTCTGGTGAGCTTGATCAGGCAGGATTTGCATGAGAATACAGAGACAAAGGCTAATTAATTAAAGAGAAGAAAATTGAAACGAACTCTCTGAAAATTAGGAAAGGCATAGGATGCCATTGGAGAAATTATCAGTAATCATCCTGATAGCTCCTTAAGGGAGAAACTTAAGTTTATAGCTTAGGGAATGGAAACATAGTCAGAAACAAAAGGGAAAAACATTATATTCAAGAACTGGAAAGCACCTTAGAATATATAGGACTCTATATTACTTTCCAGATGAAGAAACTTGCTAGGTTCTCAGTAAATGTTTGCAGAAGGAATGAATAGGTGAATGAAAGAAGAACTGAGTCTCAAATGGTGAAGTCATTTTCCTGAATGTAGAGAACAGATTTTTGATAGAAGGATAAGAAACCATACTTTTAAAATGCTCAGGCCAATTGTCTTTCCATTAAATTAAGAATTGTTTCAAGGAATAATTATTGAGGAAAATAAAAATTACAAATTGAAAATAAACCAGTGTAGTAAATCACAGAAGAAATAATCTTCATTATCAGGAGTTTATAATGTAGTACTAACAAGTTAGCCAGAAACACCTTGGACTGAATTAATAGAGCCTGAGATGTTTGGACCCCTGATGGTTTGCTCTTGCCAATTTTACTGGTTACATTAAAAATTAGAATGCATTATTTAGAGCAAGGCAGAGCTTACCCTCCCCTTCCTCTTACCATTTTACGGCTACAGAATCTGAGTGCAGTGGAGACTCAGTGCTTTTCCCAAGGCAGCTGAGCTAATTAATGTCAAAGTTTGAATTTAATCCTGGGTCTTTTGATGACTGGCTCTCCAAAATTATTTTGTGGAAAAAAATTTATATATTTTATTTTGTGGAAAAAAATATTTTTCTCTTTACCCTCTTTTTTGTTTATCTAATTTTCACATGTTTAGGCTAAAATGGAACAACATAAGGAAATAAAGGAAAACTGTATTATTTTGTCTAGTATACTATTATTGGGAATAGATCCTTTAATAATCCTTAAGTGAGACTTAAATGAGCTTCAATTTACCATAAAAAAGTAAAATCAAAGTTATTTAATAGCAAAGTACCTAACAAATCAATACCTAACAATATGCAAGAGTGTATACATGCTTTTGTGTGTGTGTGCATGTGGGCCTCTCTCCCTCTACTTTCTCTGTTCTTCCCTTAGTCTCTCCTGAGATGCCAACTCTCTTTCAGCCTCTGCTATTCATTTATCATTCTATTTCCTAACTCAAGTAATGATTTCTACATTTAGTTCTCAATGTTACATCACAAAAATCTTATCCTACCATTTCTGGGTCCATCTATAATTGAACAGCCATGAATTTCTATTTATTTATTTGGCTTACCTTAGCAAATATTTCTATTAAGAAATAACCATGCTAATGCTGTGACATGAAGATGAACAAAAGTTGACAAAGTTCCTATTCTCACAAAATGTATATATTATAGGTTAAGATGGTGGAGGAGTAGGATGTGGAGTTCTCCTTCTCCTACAGATACATCAAAAATACATCTACATGTAGAATGACTCTCACAGTATGTCTACTGAACACTGGCAGAAGGCCTCAGCCTTCCAAAAGGGCAAGAAAATCTCCATGTAACTGGGTAGGGCAAAATAAATAAGAAAGAAAAAGAGAGAGAAAGGAATTGGGACAGGACCTGTGCCTCTGGGAGGGAGCTGTGTAAGAGGAAAGGTTTCTTCACATTGCATTGGAAAATCCCCTCACTGGTGGGGAGATAAGCTAGGACAGAGAGGGACCTTCAGGGTCTTGGAGGAGAATGCAGAAACAGGGGTGCAGTGGACAGCAACAGGGGTGCAGAGGGCAAAGTGGATAGACCTGCATAGTGGGTTGGCGCTGACTGGCACTTCCCAGCCTGAGACGCTTGTCTGTTTGTCTGCCGGGGCATGTGGGATCTGGACACTGAGGCTTGGGCTTTGGAGGTCAGACCCTGGGGAGAGGACTGGGGTTGGCTGTGTGAAGACAGTCTGAAGGGGCTAGGGTGTAGAAAGGCAAAACTGAGGGAGTCTGGGAAGAAGCTTGGCCTCACAAGAGAGGCAAGGCACCATTTTGGTGGGGAGGGGTGCATGAGGAGAGAGATAGACCCACTATAGGAGCTTCTTTCTCCATGCACTTGCAGGAAGCAGGGCACCACCTAAATGAGCTACAGGGGCAGGAGCAAGCTGTGGCTGCCTTCTCAGACTACAGAAATCTGCCCAGACCACTGACACTGTGACAGCCTGCAGCCAAGGGTCCTGTGAATGGGTGCAGGTAAATGCCCCCTCCTTCTCAGGAGGCTGTGTGGCCTGCCACTAATGAAGGTCCTGTGATCTGGAGCTAAATTTCCTGGGAGCATGCGTGGCCCACTGCTGCTGCTGAATGCCCACCACCCAGTGCCAACCACTGCCTCCACCACCCTGGGAGTGCACAACCTGCCACTGCTGCGGACAATGGCCCCAAGTTCCAGGGTCAACATCCCTGGGAGCTCACATGGCCTGCCACCATTGCTGAGGGCCCTGTGACCTGGTGCCAACCACTGCCCACACCTCCTCAGCAGCACTTGACCCACCACCACTGTGGCAGAGGGACCCAATATGGGAAGCCTACCACTGCCCCTGCTTTCCAGGGAGCCTGTGTGAGCCCTGCACCTGTGCACATGCACACCCCTTATCAAGGGCATAACATTCAGCACACACAGAGGAAAGAGATGACAAGCATCCAAACCAAAAACAGCCCTCACCCCCAAAATAATTAAACACACAAGTTACACAGTGACACTCCCACTTATAAATAGCCCTCCAAGGCTACAGTAGATAACTGTTTCTCCTAAACTCACAGACTAAGAGAAATATAAGCAAAATGAAGAAGCAGAGGAACCACTGTCTGTTAAAAGACCAAGAAAATTCCCCTGAAGGAACAAGCAATGAAACAGACCTCTTTGGTCTAACAGACATTGAGTTCAAAAAGGAGGTAATGAAAGTACTAAAGGAATTAAGAAAGGCTATCAACAGAAATGCAGATTACTGTAAAAAGGAACTAGAAACTATAATAAGGAGCGAAGAGAAATGAGAAAATTCATTTGCCAATACAAAAGCTAAGCTCATGGCAATGAATAGCAGAATGAATAATGCAGAAGAAAGAATAAGTGACCTGGAAGATCAAATAATGAAAATTACCCACTCAAAACAGCAGATAGAAAGCCAAAAGGAAAAAAAAAAATGAAAATAATATAAGAGACCTATGGGATAATATAAAGCAGCCCAATCAATGCATAATAGGGATTCCAGAATAAGAAAAAGAAAAGGGGATTGAAAATGTATTTGAAGAAATTATGGCTCAAAATTTCCCAAACCTAAAGAAGGAAAGAGATATCCAGATACAGGAAGCACAGAGCATCCCAAATAGGATGAACCCAAACAGATCTACACCAAGACATATTATAATAAAAATGACAAAAGTTAAAGATAAAGAGAGGACTCTAAAGTCAGCAGAGAGGAAGAAAGGGTTCTTTACAAGGGAACCACCTTAAGGCTATCAGCTGATTTCTCTACAGAAACACTGCAGGACAGAAGGGAGTGGCAAAATATATTCAAAGTCTTGAAAGAGAAAAATCTTCAACCTAGAATACTCTATCCAGCAATATTATCATTTATAACAGGAGGAAAAATAAAGAATTTCTCAGACAAAGAAAAACTAAAAGAATACAGAAATACTAAACCTATCCTAAAAGAAATAGTGAAAGGTCATCTGTAAATAGAAAATAAGCAAGAAGAAATAGGAAGGAGGAAATCACAGTTGGAAAGTAAATCTCTTAAATTAGGCAGTATACAGATCAAAAAAGGAAAAAATAAATCTATTTGTGAAAGCAATGATTAAAAACAAGGAACAGATTGGAAAAGAAGATGGTGGAAGAGTAAGATGCGGAGATCACCTTCCTCCCTACAGATACATCAGAAATACATCTACATGTGGAACTGCTCCTATAGAACACCTAATGAATGTTGGCAGAAGACCTCAGACCTCCCAAAAGGCAAGAAAATCCCCACTGGGTAAGGCAAAAGTAAAAAAGAAAAATACAGAGACAAAACAATAGGGATGGGACCTGCACCAGTGGGAAGGAGCCATGAAGGAGCAAAGGTTTCCACACAATAGTAAGCCCCTTCCTGGGCAGAGACTGTGGGTGATGGAGGGGGGAGCTTTGGAGCCATGGAGGAGAGTGCAGCAACGGGGGAGTGGAGGGCAAAGCAGAGAGATTCCTGCACGGAGGATCACCCAGCACTCACCAGCACGAGAGGCTTGTCTGCTCACCCGCTGGGGTGGGAGGGAGCTGGGAGCTGAGGCTCAGGCTTTGGTCAGATTGCAGGGAGAGGACTGGGGTTGGCAGCATGAACACAGCCTGAAGGGGGCTATTGCACCACGGCTAGCTGGGAGGGAGTTCTGGAAAACGTCTGGACCTGCCAAAGAAGCAAGAGATATTTTCATCCTTCCCAGTTTCCTGGTGCATGAAGAGAGGGGATTCAGAGCACTGCTTAAAGGAGCTCCAGAGACAGGCGCAAGGCACGGCTATCACCACAGAACCCAGAGACGGACATGAGATACTAAGGCTGCTGCTGCAGCCACCAAGAAGCCTGTGTGCAAGCACAGGTCACTATCCACACCGCCCCTCCTGGAGCCTGTGCAGCCCGCCTCTGCCAGGGTCCCGTGATCTAGGGAAAACTTCCCTGGGAGAACACATGGTGTGCATCAGGCTGATGCAATGTCTCGACAGCCTCTGTAGCCACAGGCTCGCCCTGCATCCATAACCCTCCTTCACCCTGGCCTGAGTGAGCCAGAGGCCCGGAATCAGCTGCTGCTTTAACCCCCTCCTGTCTGAGTGAAGAACAGATGCCCTCAGGCGACCTACATGCAAAGGCCGGGACAAATCCAAAGCTGAACTCCAGGAGCTGTGCAAACAAAGAAGAGAAAGGGAAATCTCTCCCAGCAGCCTCAGAAGCAGTGGATTAAAGTTCCACAATGAACTTAATGTACCCTGCATCTGTGGAATTCCTGAATAGACAAAGAATCGTCCCAAATTGAGAAGGTGGACTTTGGGAGCAAGATATATTAATTTTTCCCCCTTTTCTCTTTTTGTGAGTGTGTATGTGTATGTTTCTGTGACAGATTTTGTCTATATAGCTTTGCTTTCACCATTTGTGCTAGGATTCTGTCAGTCCATTCTTTTTCTCTTTTTAAAAAAAAATTTAAAATTGTTTTCATATTTTTTTTAAATTTTTTATATTAATAACTTTATTTTATTTTATCTTATATTTATTTTATTTTATTCCTCTTTCTTTCTTTCCTTCTTTCTCTCTCTCTCTCTCTCTCTCTCTCTCTCTCTCTCTTTCTCTTTCTTTCTTTCTTTCTTTCTTTCATTTTTTTCTCCATTTTATTCTGAGCCTTGTGGATAAAAGGCTCTTGGTGCTACAGCCAGGAGTCACTGCTGTGCCTCTGAGGTGGGATAGCCAACTTCAGGACACTGGTCCACAGGAGACCTCCCAGATCCACATGATATCAAACTGCGAAAATCTCCCAGAGATCTCAATCTCAAGGCCAACATCCAGCTTCACTCAACGATCAGCAAGCAACAGTGCTGGACACCCTATGCCAAACAACCAGCAAGACAGGAACACAGCCACATCCATTAGCAGAGAGGCTGCCTAAAATCATAAGTCCACAGACACCCCAAAACACATGACCAAACGTGGACCTGCCCACCAGAAAGACAAGACCCAGCCTCATATACGAGAACACAGGCACTAGTCCCCTCCACCAGGAAGCCTACGCAACACATTGAACCAACCTTAGTCACTGGGGACAGACACCAAAAACAACAGGAAATACGAACCTGCAGCCTGAAAAAGGTGATCCCAAACACAGTAAGATAAGTAAAATGAGAAGACAGAAAAACACAAAGCAGATTAAGGAGCAAGGTAAAAACCCACAAGACCTAACAAATGAAGAGGAAATAGGCAGTCTACCTGAGAAAGAATTCAGAATAATGATAGTAAAGATGATCCAAAATCTTGGATATAGAATAGAGAAAATGCAAGAAACATTTAACAAGAACCTAGAGGAACTAAACAGGAAACAAGCAATGATGGACAACAAAATAAATTAAATTAAAAATACACTAGAAGGGATCAATAGCAGAATAAATGAAGCAGAAGAACGGATAAGTGACCTGGAAGATAAAATAGTGGAAATAACTACTGCAGAGCAGAATAAAGAAAAAAGAATGAAAAGAACTGAGGGCACTCTCAGAGACCACTGGGACAACATTAAATGCATAAACATTTGAATTATAGGGGTCCCAGAAGAAGAAGAGAAAAAGAAAGGACTGAGAAAATATTTGAAGAGATTATAGTTGAAAACTTACTTTATATGGGAAAGGAAATAGTTAATTAAGTCCAGTAATCACAGAGAGTCCCATACAGGATAAATCGAAGGAGAAACCACCAAGACATATATTAATAAAACTGTCAAAAATTAAATATAAAGAAAACATATTAAAAGGAACAAGGGAAAAACAACAAATAACACACAAGGGAATCCCCATAAGGTTAACAGCTGATCTTTCAGCAGAAACTCTGCAAGCCAGAAGGGACTGGCAGGACATATTTAAAGTGATGAAGGAGAAAAACATACAAGCAAGATTACTCTACCCAGCAAGGATCTCATTCAGAATTGATGGAGAAATTAAAAACCTTACAAACAAGCAAAACCTGAGAGAATTCAGCACCACAAAACCAGCTTTACAACAAATGCTAAAGGAATTTCTCTAGGCAAGAAACACAAGAGAAGGAAAAGACCTACTGTAACTAACTGAAAACAATTCAGAAAATGGGAATAGGAAAATATATACCGATAATTACCTTCAATGTAAATGGATTAAGAATTCCCACCAAAAGACACTGACTGGCTGAATGGATAAAAAAACAAGACCCGTACATATGCTGTCTATAAGAGACCCACTTCAGACCTAGGGACACATACAGACTGAAAGTGAGGGGCTGGAAAAAGATATTCCATGCAAAGGGAAATCAAAGGAAAGCTGGAGTAGCAATTCTCATATCAGACAAAATAGACTTTAAAATAAAGACTATTACAAGAGACAAAGAAGGACACTACATAATGATCAAGGGATCAAATCAAGAAGAAGATATAACAATTGTAAATATTTATGCACCCAACATAGGAGCACCTCAAGACATAAGCCAAGTACTAACAGCCATAATAGGGGAAATCAACAGTAAAACTATCATAGTAGGGGACTTTAACACCCCACTTTCATCGAAGGACAGATCATCTAAAAGGAAAATAAATAAGGAAACACAAGCTTTAAATGATACATTAAACAAGATGGACTTAATTGATATTTATAGGACATTACATCCAAAAACAACAGAATAAACATTTTTCTCAACTGATCATGGAACATTCTCCAGGATAGATCATATCTTGGGTCACAAATCAAGGTAAATTTAAGAAAATTGAAATTGTATCAAGTACCTTTTCCGACCACAATGCCATGAGACTAGATATCAATTACAGGGAAAGATCTATAAAAAATACAAACACATGGGGGCTAAACAATACACTACTTAATAACGATGTGATCCCTGAAGAAATCAAAGAGGAAATCAAAAAATACCTAGAAACAAATGACAATGAAAACACGATGACCCAAAACCTATTAGATGCAGCAAAAGCAGTTTATAGAGGGAAGTATATAGCAATAGAATCCTATCTCAGGATTAAAGAAAACTCTCAAATAAACTACCTAATCTTACACCTAAAGCAATTAGAGAAAGAGAAACAAAAAACCCCAAAGTTAGCATAAGGAAAGAAGTCACAAGGCTCAGATCAGAAATAAATGAAAAAGAAATGAATGAAATGATCAATAAAACTAAAAGCTGGTTCTTTGAGAAGATAAACAAAATTGATAAACCATTAACCAGACTCATCAAGAAAAAAAGGGAGAACACTCAAATCACTAGAATTAGAAATGAAAAAGGAGAAGTAACAACTGACACTGCAGAAATACAAAGGATCATGAGAGATTACTACAAGCAACTCTATGCCAATAAAATGGACAACCTGGAAGAAAAGGGCAAATTTTTGAAATGCACAACCTACAAGACTGAACAAGGAAGAAATAGAAAATATGAACAAACAAATTACAAGCACTGAAGTTGAAACTGTGATTAAATATCTTCCAACAAACAAAAGCCCAGGGCCAGATGGCTTCACAGACGAATTCTATCAAACATTTAGAGAAGAGCTAACACCTATCCTTCTCAAACTCTTTCAAAATATAACAGAGGGAGGAACACTCCCAAACTCATTCTACGAGGCCACCGTCAACCCGATACCAAAACCAGACAAAGATGTCGCAAAGAAAGAAAACTACAGGCCAATATCACTGCTGAACATAGATGCAAAAATCCTCAACACAATAATAACAAACAGAATCCAACAGCCCATTAAAAGGATCATACACCATGTTCAAGTAGGGTTTATTCCAGGAATGTGAGGATTCTTCAATATATGCTAATGAATCAACATAATACACCATATTAAAAATTGAAGGAGAGAAACCATATGATCATCTCAATAGATGCAGAGAAAGTCTTTGTCAAAATTCAACACCCAATTATGATAAAAGCCCTGCAGAAAATAGGCATAGAGGGAACTTTTCTCAACATAATAAAGGTCATTAATGACAAACCCACAGTCAACATCATCCTCAATGGTGAAAAACTGAAACCATTTCCACTAATACAAGGAACAAGACAAGGTTGCCCACTCTCACCACTCTTATTCAACATAGTTTTGGAAGTTTTAGCCACAGCAATCAGAGAAGAAAAAGAAATAAAAGGAATCCAAATCAGAAAAGAAGAAGTACATCCCTCACTGTTTGCAGACAACATGATACTATACATAGAGAATCCTAAAGATGCTACCAGAAAACTACTAGAGCTAATCAATGAATTTGGTAAAGTAGCAGGATACAAAATTAATGCACAGAAATCTCTGGCATTCGTATACAATAATGATGAAAAATCTGAAAGTGAAATCAAGAAAACACTCCCATCCACCAAGGCAACAAAAAGAATAAAATATCTAGGAATAAACTTACCTAAGGAGAAAAAAGACCTGTATGCAGAAAATTTTAAGACACTGATGAAAGTAATTAAAGATGATAAAATTGATGGATAAATATACCATGTTCTTGGATTGGAAGAATCAACATTTTGAAAATGACTACTACCCAAAGCAATCTACAGATTCAATGCAATCCTTATGAAACTACCACTTGCATTTTTCACAGAACTAGAAAAAAAAAATTCACAATTTGTATGGAATCACAAAGGACCCCAAATAGCGAAAGCAATCTTGAGATCGAAAGTTGGACGTGGAAGAATCAGGCTCCTTGACTTCAGATTATACTACAAAGCTAGAGTAATCAAAACAGTATGGTACTGGCACAAAAACAAGGAAAATGGTCAATGGAACAGGATAGAAAGCCCAGAGGTAAACCCATGAACATATGATCACCTTATCTTTGATAAAGGAGGCAAGAATATACAGTGGAGAAAAGACAGCCTCTTCTATAAGTGGTGCTGGGAAAACTGGACATGTACATGTATAAGTATGAAATTAGAACACTCCCTAACACCATACACAAAAATAAGCTCAAAATGGATTAAAGACCTAAATGTAAGACCAGAAACTATCAAACTCTTAGAGGAAAACATAGGCAGAACCCTCTCTGACATAAATCACAGCAAGATCCTTTTTGACCCACCTCCTAGAGAAATGGAAATAAAAACAATAATAAACAAATGGGACCTAATGAAACTTTAAAGCTTTTAAACAGCAAAGCAAACCATAAACAAGACCAAAAGACAACCCTCAGAATGGGAGAAAATGTTTGCAAATGACAAAGGATTAATCTCCAAAATTTACAAGCAGCTCATGCAGCTCAATAACAAAAAAACAAACAACCCAATCCAAAAATGGGCCAAAAACCTAAATAGACATTTCTCCAAAGAAGATATAAAGATTGCCAACCAACACATGAAAGAATGCTCAACATCATTAATAATTAGAGAAATGCAAATCAAAACTACAATGACATATCTTCTCACACTGGTCAGAATGGCCACCATGAAGAAATCTACAAACAATAAATGTTGGAGAAGGTGTGGAGAAAAGGGAACACTCTTGCACTGTTTTGGGGAATGTAAATTGATACAGCCACTATGGAGAACAGTATGGAGGTTCCTTAAAAAAATAAAAATAGAATTACCATATGACCCAGCAATCCCACTACTGGGCATATAACCTGAGAAAACCATAATTCAAATGAATCATGTACCAAAATGTTCATTGCAGCTCTATTTACAATAGCCAGGACATGGAAGCAACCTAAGTGTCCATCAACAGAGGAATGGATAAAGAAGATGTGGCACATATAAAGAATGGAATATTACTCAGCCATAAAAAGAAATGAAATTCAGTTATTTGTTGTGAAGTGGATGGACCTAAAGTCTGTCATACAGAGTGAAGTAAGTCAGAAAGAGAAAAACAAATACCATATGCTAACACATATATATGGAATCTAAGAGAAAAAAAAAAGGTCATGAAGAATCTAGGGGTAAGATGGGAGTAATGACACAGACCTACTAGAGAATGGACTTGATGATATGGAGATGGGGAAGGGTAAGTTGTGACAAAGTGAGAGCGTGACATGGACATATATACACTGGCAAATGTAAAATAGATAGCTAGTGGGAAGCAGCCGCATAGCACAGGGAGATCAACTTGGTGGTTTGTGACCAGCTAGAGTGGAGATATAGGGAGGGTGAGAGGGAGGGAGAAGCAAGGGGGAAGAGGTATGGAAATATATATATATATATATATATATATATATATATATATATAACTGATTCACTTTGTTATAAAGCAGAAAGTAACACACCATTGTAAACCAATTATACTTCAATATAGATTTTAAAATATGTAAATAAATAGATAGATAAAAATAAAAAGAAGGAACAGCAAAAGAATAAACATGAAAATGTAAAAAGGTACATCAAAATCAAAAAATTTGAGGAAGGAGGGTAAAAAATACAAATTATTTTTCGTTTTTTTCAGGATATGTTTGAGCCTATATGACTATAAGTCTAAAGCAAGTAGATATAGGAAGCAGTTAACATACTTGAAAAACAGGACAACCACAAATCAAAAACTTACAATAGATTCACAGAACAAAAAAGAAAAGAACATAGGCATATTTTAAAAGGCAATCATCAATCCACAAAAAGAAAAAGAAAGGAACAAAGAAGAAAGAAAGAATCAACTGGAAAACAAGGTTTGAAATGGCAATAAATACACATATATCGATAATTACCTTAAATGTCAATGGAATGAATGCTCCAATTAAAAGACATAGAGTGGCAGAGTGAACAAGAAAATCGCAGCCTATAATATGCTGCCTACAAGGGGCACACATTATGGCAAAGGGCACACATGGATTGAAGATGGGGGGATAGAAAAAGTTATTTCATGCAAACGGAAATGGCAAGAAAGCAGGAGTTGCAATAGTCATATCAGACAAAATAGACTTTAGAGCAAATGATATAAAGAAAGATAAAGGGGGCTTCCCTGGTGGCGCAGTGGTTGAGAGTCCGCCTGCCGATGCAGGGGACACGGGTTCGTGTCCCGGTCCGGGAAGATCCCACATGCCGCGGAGCGGCTGGGCCCGTGAGCCATGGCCGTTGAGCCTGTGCTCCGCGGCGGGAAAGGCCACAACAGTGAGAGGCCCGTGTACCGCAAAACCAAAAAAAAAAAAAAAAAAAAAAAAAGAAAGATAAAGAAGGGCACTATATAATGATAAAAGGATCAATACAAGAAGAGGATTTTATACTTATCAACAAATATCCACCTAATATCAAAGCACTTGAATACATAGAACAAATACTAACAAACATAAGGGGAGAAATTGATAGAAATATAATAATAGTAGGAGACTTTAGCACCCCGCTCACATCAATGGACAGATCTTCCAGACAGAGAATCAATAAGGCAAAAGAGATCCTAAATGATACAATAGAAGAGTTAGACTTAATTGATATTTTCAGGACACTACATCCAAAAAACAAAAACAACCCCCCCCCAGAAAACCAGAATATACATCTTTTCAAGTGCACACAGAACATTCTCTAAGATTGACCACAGCCTAGTACACAAAGCTAACCTCAATAAATTTAAGAGTATAGAAATTATTTCAAGCATCTTCTCTGTCAATAATGGCATGAAACTAGAAATTCACCACAGGAAAAGAAATGAGAAACAAAGGATTACATGGAGACTAACTAACATGCTACTAGAAAACCAATGGGTTAATGAGAAAACCAAAAAAAAAAAAAAAAATTAAAAAATACCTTGAGACAAACAGCAATGAAAACACAACCATACAAAATCTATGGGATGCTGCAAAAGCAGTTCTTAGAGGGAAGTTCATAGTGATACAGGCCTTCCTCAAAAAACAAGGAAGTTCTCAAGTCAACAACCTAACCTACCACCTAAAAGAAGTAGAAAAAAAAAGAACAAACAAAAACTTAAAGTTAGCAGAAGAAAGGAAATAATAAAGGTTAGGGAGGAAATAAATAAAATAGAGATTTAAAAAAATAGAAAAAAATCAATAAAACCAAGAGCTGGTTCTGTGAAAGTGTAAACAAAATTGACAAACCTCTGGCCAGGCCCACTAAGAGGAAAAGAGAGAGAATGCAAATAAACAAAATAAGAAATGAAAAAGGAGAAATCTCAACTGATATTACAGAAGTACAAAAAATCCTAAGAGAATACTATGAACAAATATATGCCAACAAATTTGACAACCTAGAATAAATGGACAAATTTTTAGAAAGATACAGCCCACCAAAATTGAATCAAGAAGAAATAGATGATTTGAACAGACTGATCACTAGAAGTGAAAGAGAATCTGTAAAAACAAACACAAACCAATTCCCTACAAACAAAAGACCAGGACCAGATGGTTTCACAGGAGAATTCTACCAAACATACAAAGAAGAGCTTATACCAATTCTTCTCAAAATCTTCCAAAAATTGAAGAGGAGAGAACACTCCCAAAGACATTTTAAGAAGCCGCAATCACCCTGATACCAAAACCAGACTAAGACACCACCAAAAAAGGAAAATTACAGGCCAATATCTTTGATGAACATAGATGCAAACATTTTCAACAAAATATTAGCAAACCGAATCCAACAACACATAAAAAAGATCATACACCATGACCAGGTGGGATTCATCCCAGTTTCACACAGATGTCTCAACATATGCAAATCAATCAATGTAGTACACCACATTAACAAAAGAAAAGTCAAAAACCACATGATCATCTTAATAGATGCAGAAAAAGCATATGACAAAATTCAACATCCATTCATGATAAAAACTCTTGTCAAAGTGTGAATAGAGAGAACATATCTCAACACAGTAAAAGCCATTTATGAAAATCTCACAGTCAATATAATACTCAATGGTGCAAAGCTGAAAGCCTTCCCTCTAAAATCTGGAAGAAGACAAGGATGCCCACTTTCAGCACTTCTCTTCAACATAGTATTGGAAGTCTTAGCCACAGCAATCAGGTAAGAAAAGGAAATAAAAGGTATCCAAATTGGAAGGGAAGTGGTAAAATTGTCACTATATGCATATAACATGTTACTATATATAGAAAACCTTAAGGACTCCACACAAAAGCTATTAGATCTAATAATCAAATAAATGAATTCAGGAAAGTAGCAGGATACAAGATTAACATTCAGAAATTGACTGCATTCTTTTACACTAACAATAAAATACCAGAATGTAAAAAAACAATACATTTTAAAATCACACACACACACACAGAAAACCTTAAAATATACTTGACCAAGTAGGTGGAAGACTTATAGGCTTAGAACTATCACTATAAAACATTAATAAAGGAAAGAAAAGAGGTTTCAAAGAAATGGAAAGATATCCCATGCTCTAGGATTGGAAGAATAAATATTGTTAAAATGGCAATACTACCCAAATCAATCTACAGACTTAATGCCATCCCTATCGAATTACCCAGCACATTTTTCACAGAACTACAACAAATAATCCAAAAATTTATATGGAACAATAAAAGACCCAGAATTGCCAGAACGGTCCTGAGGAAAAAAAACAAAGAAGGAGGCATCACTATCCCAGACTTCAGACAATACTACAAAGCAGCAGCAATCAAAACAGTGTAGTATTGGTAGAAAAACAGGCATACAGATCATGGAACAGAATAGAGAACGCAGAAATAAACCCACACACTTACGGTCAATTAATCTTTGACAAAGGAGACAAGAATATAAAATGGGAAAAATAGAGTCTCTTCAGTAAGTGGTGTTGGGAAAGTTGGACAGTTACACGTAAATTAATGAAGTTAGAACACACCCCCACACCACACATAAAAATAAACTCAAAATGGCTTAAAGACTTAAACATAAATCATGACGCCATAAAACTAGAAGAGAGCATAGACAAAACATTCTCTGACAAAAATCATACCAATGTTTTCTTAGGTCAGTCTCCCAAAGCAATAGAAATAAAAACAAAAATAAAAAATGGAACCTAATCAAACTTACAAGCTTTTCCACAGCAAAGGAAACCATTAAAAAAATGAAAAAATATCCTGCAGAATGGGAGAAAATATTGCATATGAGGCAACAGACAGGGTTTAATCTCTAAAATATACAAACAGCTCATACAACTCAAAAACAAAACAAAAAAACCCAAACAACCCAATCGAAAAATAGGCAGAAGACCTTAATAGACATTTCTCCAAAGAAGACATACAGATGGCCAGTAGACACATGAAAAGATGCTCAATATCACAATTGGAGAAATGCAAATCAAAACTACAGTGACGTACCACCTCACACTGGTCAGAATGGTCATCATTACAAAGTCTACAAATAACAAATTCTGGAAAGGGTGTGGAGAAAAGGGAACCCTCGTACACTGTTGGGGGAATGTAAACTGGTACAGCCACTATGGAGAACAATATGGAGGTTCTATATATAAACTATAAATAGAGCTACCATATGATCCTGCAATCCCATGCCTGGGAATATACCCAGACAAGACTATAATTCAAAAAGACACATGCACCCCTATGTTCATAGTAGCACTATTCATAGTAGTGAAAACATGGAAACAATCTAAATGTCCACCTACAGATGAATGGATAAAGAAGATGTGGTACATATATACAATGGAATGCTGCTCAGCCATAAAAATAATGAAATAATGCCATTTGCAGCAACACAGTTGTAACTAGAGATTATCATACTAAGTGAAGTACATCAGAAAGAGAAAGACAAATACCATATGATATCACTTATATGTGGAATGTAAAATATGGCACAAATGACCCTATCTACAAAACATAAACAGAGTCGTAGACATACAGAACAGACTTGTGGTTGCCAAGGTTGGTGGGCGGGGGGGCGGGAGAGGAATGGACTAGGAGTTTGGGCCTGGTAGCTGCAAACTATTACATTTGTAATGGATAAACAACAAGGTTCTAATGTGTAGCACAGGGAACTATATTTAATATCCTGTGATAAACCATGATGGAAAAGAATATAAAAAAGAGGTATTATGTATATGAGTCACTTTGCTATACAGAAGAGATTTGCACAACATTGTAAATCAGCTATGCTTCAATAATAAACTAATAAATAAATATTTTTAAATGTAAAAAATGTACATGCTATAACTTTAACCAAAAAATCCTACAGAAAATATAAAACATTGGCTGTGATGAGTAGTGTGAACAAAACTAGTGTCCTTCTAATTCGAGAAGATGCCCCAAGTAGATGATTTCCAGGAAAGGTATGAAGCTACTGAAATTGTTAGTCAAGAAGCATAACTGGCAGTGCTGAGAGATGCAAATCCACCACTTGAGGCCAGAGGGAACATTCTTTTCTGCTCCATGGTTATCTTTGTGGCAGAAGGAAGGATGTTAAAAGAAGATAAATCAACCTATGATGAAGGATAAGTGGGCAATGAGCAGGAGGTTTGGTGAATTCTTGTTTCAAAAAAGTTGGCAGAAATCTAATTAGGTTTCCAGTTGCTGTTTGGGATGAGAGTCATGTGCTTGCTTGGGACTAAGTAATTTTGTCATTTTTCCCATGTGTGTTAAATTCCCCAACCCTGGTTTTATTGATTGATTAGAATTAAGACCTGAGAAAAGAAAGTTCTGAGAGAGTAAAAGAAGTACTTAATAGGGAAGATTATGTCCTAGTCTTCAACTAGTCATGAGGATAGACTTCCAAGGAGTAGACTATGTGGCAGCAGATTTAGTCTTTGGAACCAGAGCTGAAGAACAAGAAAAAGTACCCAGTGTCTGGCCCTGAAAATTGACTCAAGGCTATAGCATAACATTAGAAAGACCCTAGAAGTTTCCTCATGCCAGATCTCTCTTAGACCCACGAGTTCAGCTCAGTTGCTATGAAGCTGTTATTACTTCAAGGCCTGTCAGTGGGTGGTAAGACGTGTACAAAGAAAGCATGGGTTGGAACAAGGATTATTAACTCAGTTGTGGATTGGGTTCATACTTCATAATTCTTTTGTAAATTTATGTATGAGTTCATTCTGTTGGGAGAAGTATGATAGTAATTAGTAATTAGAAGTATGATAGTAATTAACGGTGATCATACTTAGCTTGCTTGTAGCATCTCAGAAAAGAAAAGGAAGTCCTTTTAGTTTGAGCCATGGCATCAGTCAAAGACAAAGACAGCATCCAAAGAAGGGGAGTTTGTGATGGCTGCTGGCAGATTCTCCTCTGAGTGTTAAATTGTAGTGCAAATTGCTGATAGAATGGAGATGGTCATGTGGGGCTGGAACAGGAACTGCAACTTATTGGATACAGGGTACACACATCAAGAACACAAGATACTGCACGTAAAGGAGCAAAGCAAATTCTAAATACCATTCATGGCAGGAGATGAGCTCTTAGTGTACCTTCAAATTCAGCACAGGATGACTCTGTAATTGGTTGGGGCTTATGTCAACACTTTGATTATATTATATAGCTATTGCTCATCAGAGTTTTCTTTTCTGGCTAAAAAAAGCAATAACAATTTAAAATTTTTCACAGCAGCCTCATGAGATGATTATTACTATCATAATTGTTCAGATAATAAAGTTGAGGCTTGGGTTTAGGTAAATTGACTAGTTTCCAAAATATTCAAATTCAGGTCTTTAATACTGTAAAACCCCTTCTCTTTTCCGACTGCACTTCACTTGCTTATAAGTCCATTTTGTTCGAAATTTTTCTTTATAAAAAACCATAATTGTAGTTTTGCCTCAGAAAAAAAAAAACATCTATGCCTTCCGTGTCTCACAAAAGATCTTATATTTCCAATTACTCTCACCTATGGAACACATAATTCTTACCATTTTTATAACCAAGTAAGAGTGAAGGGACAGTTGGTTATGCCTTTTTGCTCAATCAAAACTCTGTTTATAGTCCACTTTCCATTCTTCTAGTCTTCTATCCCTATGAATCATTTGGTTTAAATATTGTCACTTTTATTCACTAGGACCCTGTTCTATTTTTTTAACAGCTTTACTGAGGTATAATCATCATACAACAAAGAGCAAAGATTTACATTGTATAGTTCGATAAGTTTTGAACTATGTATACAACGTTAAACCATCACCAAAATCAAGAAAATGAACATATGCATTACTTTGAAAAATTTCCTTATGCCTGTTTTAATTCCTTCCTCACAACTCTCCCTGACTCTTATGGTCATACCACCAACCCTAGGAAGAAACATATCTGCTTCCTATCAATAGATATTATTTTGCATTCCCTAAAATTTATATAAATGAAATCATTCAGTGTACAATTTTTCCCCTTTGGATTCTTTAACTCAGTGTAATTATTGTGAGATTTATCCACATCTTTGTGTGTGTCAATAGTTCTTTCCTTTTTATTGCTTAGTAGTATGCCATGTATGGAAATATCACAGTTAGTTTACCTATTCACCTGTTGAGGCATATATTGGTTATTTCAATGTTTTAGGTATTCCAAAAGCTGTTACAGATATTCATATATAATTCTTAGTATGAACACATGCTTTAACTTCTCACAGGTAAATGCCTAGGATTGGAATGGCTAGATAATATAGTAGATATATGTTGAACTTTTTAAAGAATCTGCCAAACTCTTTTCTAGAGTCATTGTACCATTCAACTTTTCTGCCAGCACTGTCTGAGAGTTTGTTTTTCCATATACTCACCAATACTTGCTATGATCAGAGTCTTTCATTTTAGCCATTCTACAAGGTCTACAGTGGTATCTTGTTGGGTTTTTATTTGTGTTTTCCTGATGACTAATGACTTGAGTGTATTTTAATGTACTTCTTTGCCATTCATGTATTTTCTCTGGTGAAGTGCATTTCCATATCTTTTAACCAATTTTTAGAATTAGATAATTTGTTTTCTTAATGTTGAGTTTGAGAATTATTTATATATGCTGTGTATAAGTTCTTATCAGACATGTTTGTAAATATTTTCCTCAATCTATGGTTTAGCTTTTCATTCTCTTAATGTTGTCTTTTGAAGAACAAATGTATTAAATTTTGTAAAGTCCAATTTATCAACATTTAACTCTTTTGAATTATGTTTTGGTATCATAAGCTAAAGGTCACAAAGGTTATTTGTAACTTATTGACCAGGAGTTTTATACTTTTCAGTTTTACTTTTAGATCTCTGATAAATCTGAGATTTTTTGTCAATGGCATAAGGCATAAATGAACATGTTTTTGCATAAAATTATCCAATTGTTCTGATAGCATCTGTAGAAAGACCATTTTTTTCTGTACTGATATGCCATTGCACCTTTGTCAAAGATCAATTTTCCATAGATATGAGGGACTATTTCTGAACTCATATTTTTTTTCAATTGATATATTAGTCTATCCTAAAGTAAACACCACTCTGTTTTCATTAGTGTAATTTTATAATAAATTTTAGGATTGGTTACCATTAATTCCACAACTTTATGCTTCCTTTTATCGAATGTTTAGACTATTTCTTATCAAATTCCTTCATATTTCCATAAACATTTTAGAATCATCTTGTCAGCATCAAAAACAAATCCTGTTGAGATTTAACTAGCATTATGTAGGAGTTACAGACCAAATTGGGAGAATTGACATCTAAACAATATTGAATCTTCTAGCTGGGAACAAATTATATCTTCACATTTCTTTAGATCTTAATTTTTCTCAGCAATATTTTCAGGTTTCTATGTAAATATCTTACACATTTTTCTTGATTTCTCTCATAGAATTTCAGTTTTTGATGATATTATAAATGATATCATTTTAAAATTTTAAACTCCAACTGCTCGTTGCCAGTATATAGAAATACAATTGATTTTTGTACATTGACCTTGTTTTCTGCAGTCTTGCTAAATTTACTTTTTAGTTCTGGTAGCTTTGTGTTTGTGTGTGTGCAGATTCCTTTGTATTTTCTACATAGACTATTATGTTGTCTGCAAATATATATTTTTACTTCTTATTTTCCAGTCTGAGTGATGTTATTTTCTCCCTTTATTCAGCATTTAGAAACTCCTTAATGATGTTGAATAGAATTTTTGAAAGCAGCGTTGTTTTTGATCTTAGAAGAGTTTCTCACCATTAAGTATGATATTAGGTGTAGGTTTTCCACTAATGCTGTATTGAGAAGTTTACTTTTATTCTTGTTTGCTGAGTTTTGTTGTTGTTGTTATGAGTGGATGTTAGACTTCTTTCAAGTGCTTTTTGTACAGATGATCATATGGTTTATCATTTTTAGTTTATTAATATGGAGAGTTAAATTGAGTCATTTTAAAATATTAAACTTGGGATAAACCAGGAAATATATCTCCTGGTTTTATAGATATTAAATATAAATACATTATAACTATATTTATCGATCTATTGAGATAGAGAATTACATTATACATATAAATATATTTCACACATACACAGTTGGGAAGTGACAATGGCAAGGTGGCCAGCAGTCAGGTCACAGAGGGCTTTGTATGTCATCCTAAGAAGGTGTGAAGGTGTTTTATTCTCTCGAAGTGGCAGGGGAGTTTTAGCTTTTAAACTAGAGTAATAGCATAAGATCTATGTTTTAGGAATGCTCCCCTGTAAACGATGCAAAGAATTGGGCTGAACTGACAGAAGAGAGTCTAATCTGGAAATTATTGGCAGTTTTGGAAGTGATGATAAGGGTGTAAATATATGAGAGTAAGATTTTAGTTGCTCTAAAATTTTAAATTATTAGCCTAGTTCTGCTCAAGTTGGTTGTAAACTCCTTGAGGACTTGATCCATGTCATATATTTTTATACCTTTTGGTTTCTACCAAAGCCCTTAGTACACTGTGTGCTCAATATTCTTGCTGTATTTACGTATAGCACTATTTACAAACAAACCCAGTGTCCTCTCTCTACACAAAAACCTTCATCAACTCTTTAAACTTATTTTGGTAACGTTTATAATAGCCATTTCTAGATATGAGTTTCCTTGAAGTTCCTTCAATCTAACTGAGTGAATCATTTTCATTTCCAGCTAGAGAACAAGAAAGAACCCACAAGACTGTTAATTAGCCAAATTACCCTTCATCTCAAAACAGCAAAAGACTTTCAAGCCAATTAAAAAGACAATTACTGTACTCTGCTCTGGCAGATTGTGGCTGTTGGGACTTTAGTTTGGGTTGATAGATTTGTTTTGTAGCTTTGTCATGGCATTTCAATAGCACACAATCCTTATTAAAAATGCACTAGTGTATTCAAGCCCATGGAATTGCATATGTCACTATGTAATTATGGAAAAAAAAACTGCTTACTTCGTACTCTACCATGTAGATTTCTTATAAATGGGAATTTATGAATTTATGTTGCTAAAGCTCTCAATGCAATGACACTGAAAGTCTGGTTTAAATAAGTATGTAAGTAAAGTTAATAAAAACTAATTTCTGAACAGAGAAAAGTCCATATATTTTGAATGTATACTATGTATATTCAAAGCGTACATTTCTGTATGGGGACAACCATACTTAACTTTTGTCTTACTGCATTATCTATGTCTCAACTTTATTATTTTGACATTTCTTGAGAATCTCCCATGTGACCAGCACTGTGTTAAGTATTGGGGATATAAAGACATTGTACCTTTCTTTAAATTTCCTAAACATAGACAAATTCAAAAACTATTAATTCAATTTAATGTGTTTGGTGTTGTGATATATATGTACATAAGTTGTATACACATTTTTTTCTGGAACACAGAAAGGTTGGTGAGTTTCATCAGCATGAATTATTTGTTCCTTGAAAGCATGCTGAAAATTTCTATCTATATAACTAGAGTAATTCTCTCCTTAACCACATGAATTCTGAATTTTGTACCCACTGCTCTATTAAAGTGAATCTCTGGAAAATAGTAAATGAACTCTTTACTGACAAACCTGCTTGTATTTATTTTTCTTCCAGTTTTATTGAGATATAATTTACATACAACACTGTGTAAGTCATACAGCATTGTGATTTGACTTACATACATCAGGAATTGTTTATCATAATAAATTTTGTGAGGATCCATCATCACATATAGATACAAAATTAAAGAAATATAATTTTTTCTTGTGATGTATTTACTCTCTTCACAACTTTCATATATTATATGCAGCAGTATTAATTATTTTTATCATGTTGTACATTACATTCCTAGTACTTAAAGTTTGAACCTTTTGATGGCCTTCATCCAATACCTCCTCCCCTCAACTCCCTCTTCTAGTAACCACACATTTGATCTCTTTTTCAGTGAGATGTTTGTTTTTGAAGTATACTTGACTTACAAAACTATGTTAGTTCCTGTTACACAACATAGTGATTCGATATTTCTATACATTTTTTCAATGACCACCATGCTACATCTAGTTATGGTATGTCACCACACAAAGATATAATTATTGACTATATTCCTGAAATTGTACATTTTATATTCGTGACACATTTATCACTTATTACAAACTGGAGGTTTGTAGTTCTTAATCTCCCTCAACAGTTTCTCTCCTCACACCCTCTGCTCTGACAACCACCTGTTTATTCTCTGTATCTATAAATTTGTTTCTATTTTGTTAAGTTTATTCATTTGCTTTGTTATTTAGAATCCACATATAAATGAAATCAAGCAATATTTGTCTTTCTCTATCTGACTTATTTAACTCAGCATAATGCTGTCTAGGTCGATCCATGTTGTTGCAAATGGCAAGAAAATTTTCATTCTTCTTTAAAATTAGGTAATAATCCATGATGTGAGTATATATATACATATGTATATATGTATATATACACACACTATCTTCTTTATCCATTTATCTATTGATGGATTGATGGGCACTCATGTTTTTTTCATATCGTGGCTATTGTAAATACCGCTACAATGAACATAGTAGTGCATATATCTTTTGAATTAGTGTTTATGTTTTCTTCAAATAAATACACAGGAGTGGAAATACTGGATCATATAGTAGCTCAGTTTTTAATTTTTTGAGGAATCTCCATTCTGTTTTTTATAGTGGCTGCACCAATTTATTTTTTTATGAGTCTTTTACTTCCTTAGTTAGATTCATTCCTAGGTATTTTATTCTTTTTGGTGTGATTGTAAATGAGATTCTTTCTTAATTTATCTTTCCGACAGTTTGTTGTTAGTGTATAGAAACACAATAGATTTTTGTATATTAATTTTGTATCCTGCAATGTTACCAAATTCATTGATGGTTCTAGTAGTTTTTTTTGGTGACATCAGTTAAGCATTTAGTTAGGATTTTCCATGTATAGTATCATGTCTTCTGAAAACGGTGACATTTTTACCTCTCACTTTCCAATTTGAATGCTTTTTAGTTCTTTTCCTTGTTTGATTACTGTGGCTAGGTCTTCCAATACTATGTTAAATAAAAATTGGTGAGAATGGGCATCCTTCTCTTGTTCCTGATCTTACAGGAAATTCTTTCAGCTTTCCACCATTGAGTGTGATGTTAGCTATGGGCTTGTCATATATGGCCTTTATTATGTTGAGGTATATTCCTTATATAACCAATTTGTTGAGAGTTTTTATCATAAATGGATGTTGGATTTTGTCAAAAGTTTTTTTTTTCATCTATTGAGATAACTTTATTTATCAGTGTGTTAATGTGGTATATCACATTGATTTGTGGATACTGAACCACTCTTGAATCACTGGAATAAATCCCACTGGATCATGGTGTATGATCCTTTAAATGTATTGTTGATTTTTGTTTGCTAATATTTTGGTTTTGGTTTTTGCATCAATGTTCATTGGTGATATTGGCCCATAATTTTGTTTTTTTGTGGTATTTTTGTGTGATTTTTTATCAGTGTGATTCTGGCCTTGGAATGAGTTCTGAAATGTCCCTTGATTTGCAGTTTTTTGGAACAGTTTGAGAATAATAGGTCTTAACTCTTCTCTAAATATTTGATAGAATTTACCTGTGAAGCCAACTCTTCCTGGACTTTTGTTCTTTGGCAGTTTTTAAATTACTGATTCAATATTATTATTGGTCACTGCTCTGTGCATATTTTCTATCGCTTTTTTAAAAAAAAATTTATTGGAGTATAGTTTATTTACAAAGTGGTGTTAATTTCATGTGTACAGCAAAGTGAATCAGTTATACATATATCCACATTTTTTTCTTTTTAGATTCTTTTCACATATAGATCATTATAAAGTATTGAGTAGAGTTCCCTGTGCTATACAGCAGGTTCTTATTAGTTATCTATTTTATATATAGTAGTGTGTATATGTCAGTCCCAACTTCCCAATTTAGTCCTTCCACTCTTATCCTATGGTAACCATAAGTTTGTTTTCTACATTCAAGACTCTACTTCTGTTTTTTAAATAAGTTTATTTGTACCCCGTTTTTTTTAGATTCCACACATAAGTGATATCACATGATACTTGTCTTTCTCTGTCTGACTTCACTCAGTATGACAATCTCTAGGTCCATCCATGTTGCTGCAAATGGCATTATTTTGTTCTTTTTTTATAGCTGAGTAATATTCCATTGTATATATGTGCCACATCTTCTTTATCTACTCCTCTGTTGATGGACATTTAAAGTGCTTCCATGTCCTGCCTATTGTAAATAGTGCTGCAATGAACACTGGGGTGAATATATCTTTTTGAATTATTGTTTTCTCTAGGTATATGCCCAGGAGTGGAACTGTCGGGTCATATGGTGTTCTATTTTTAGTTTTTTAATGACCCTCCATACTGCTCTCCATAGTGGCCGTACCAATTCACATTCCCACCAACAGTGTAGGAGGGTTCCCTTTTCTCCATACCCTCTCCAGCATTTATTGTTTGTAGATTAAAAAAAAAAATGTATTGGAGTATGGTTGATTTACAGTGTTGTGTTAGTTTCAGGTGTACAGCAAAATGAATCACTTATACACAGACATATGTCCACTCTTTCTTTTTCTTTTTTAGATTATTTTTCCATATAGGCCATCACAAAGTATTGAGTAAAATTCCCTGTGCTAAACAGGAAAAGAAGGGACCATGATGGGGCCTGTGCCCCAGGGAGGGAGCTATTTTCTATTTCTTAGTCTCCCAGTTAATTCCTGATTTAGTCTTAGGAGGCAGTACATTTCTAGAAATTTGTCCATTTCTTCTGGGTTGTTCATTTTATTGGCATATAACAGTTCTTAATAATCTCTTATTATTCATTGCATTTCTGTGGTGTCAGCTGTATCTTCTTTCAAATTTCTGATTTTATTAATTTGTTCACTCTATTTTTTCATGATGAGTTTGACTAAAGGATAAACTTTGTTTATCTTTGTAAAGAACCAGCTCTTAATTTCATTGGTCTATTCTATTGGGTATTTTGGCTCTATTTCATTTTTTCTGCTCTCATCTTTATGATTTTTTCCTTCTACTAATTTTTGGTTTTGTTTATTTTTCTAGTTCCCTTATGTGTAGGGTTAGGTTGTTTATTTGAGATTTTTCTTGTTTCATGAGGTAGGAGTATATCACTATAAACTTCCTTCTTAAAACTTTTGCTTCTACATATATATTATGGGTCATTCTGTTTTCATTTTCATTTGTCTCTGTGTGTTTTGATTTCTTCTTTGAACTCTTAAGTGATCCATTGGTTGTTTAGTAGCATATTGTTTAGCCTCCATGTGTTTGTATTTTTTGCAGAATTTTTTTTTACCTTGTAGTTGATTTCTAGTCTCATGGTGTTGTCGTCAAAAAAGATGATTGATATGATTTCAGTTTTCTCAAATTTACTGAGAATTTGTTCTTAGCCTAGCATGTGATCTATTCTGAAAAATGTTGCATGTGCACTCAAAAAGTATTGTATTCTGCTGCTTTTGGGTGAAATATTATATATATACATATATGTGTGTATGTGTGTGTGTGTATATATATATATATTAACCCCATCTAGTCTAATGTGTCATTTAATGCCAGTGTTTCTTTGTTAATTTTCTGTCTGGATGGTCTGTCCATTGATGTAAGCGAGATGTTAAAATTTCCTCCCATAATTGTGTTATGCTGTCAATTTCTCCCTTATGCCTATTGATATTTGCTTTATGATTTAGGTGGTCTTATGTTGGGTTCATATATATTTATAATTGTTATATCTTCTTGGATTAGTCCCTTATTCATTATGTAATGTCTTTCTTTGTCTCTTGTTACAGAAGTTGTTTTAACTTATTTTATCTGATATATGTATTGCTACCCTGGCATTATTTTCGTTTCCATTTACACGAAATATCTTTTATCATCCCTTCACTTTCAGCCTGTGTGTATCTCTAGATCTGAAGTGAATCCGTTGTAGGCAGCATATGTATAGGTCTTGTTTTTGTATCCATTCAGCCTCTCTATGTCTTTTGATTGGAACATTAAAATATTGACATTTAAAGTGACTATTTATAGGTATGTGCTTATTGCCATTTTGTTAATTGTTTTGGTGTTTTTTTTTTTTTTTCTGTAGCTCATTTTTTGTCCTTTCTTTTTTGTTCTCTTCCCCTGTATTTTGATGACTACCTTTAGTGTTATATTTGGGTTTCTTTCCACTTTTTATTTGTGTTTGTATTACAGATTTTTGGTTTGTGGTTACAATAAGGTTTACATATTTCAATCTCCATATATATGTGATTATTGTAAGTTTCTGATCTCTTTATTTCAAATTTATTTTAAAAACCCTGCAACTTTACTATACCCACTTACACACATGTTTACTCTTACTGACATGATAATTTACACTTTTGCCTTGCAAAAACTACTTATTGTGGATATAGATGATTTTAATACTTTTGAATTTTAGCCTTCCTACTAAATTTAAACATGGCTGATCTATTGCTTTTGCTGTATATTTTCCTTTACCAGTGATATTTCTCCTTCCATAATTTTTCATATTTATAGTTGTGGCCTTTTCTTTTCACTTAGATAAGTTGGTTTAGCATTTTTTATAAAGCTGGCTTGGTGGTGCTGGACTCTGAGATTTTGCTTGTCTGTAAACCTTTTGATCTCTCAATCAAATACAAATAAAATATTGCTGGATAAAGTATTCTCAGTTGTAGGTTTTCACTTTTATCACTTTAAATATATTATGACATTTCATTCTGGCTTGCAGAGTTTCTGCTGAATAGTCAGCTGATAGCCTTATGGGAGTGCCCTTGTACATAATTTGTTGCTTTTCCTTTGATGTTTTTAATGTTCTATTTTTAATTTCAACATTTTATTTACAGCATGTCTACATGTGGTCCTGTTTTGGTTAATCCTGTTTGGAACTCTCTATGGTTCCTGGACCTAGATGTCTGTTTCCTTTCTCAGGTTAGGGAAGCATTCAGCTGTGATGTCTTCAAATATGTTCTCTGCCCCTTTTTTTCACTCTTCTCCTACTTGGATCTTTATGACGTGAATGTTAATATGTTTGATGATGCTCCAGAGTCTCTTGAACTGACAACATTTTTTAAATTTCATTTTTTTAAACATCTTTATTGAAGTATAATTGCTTTACAATGGTGTGTTAGTTTCTGCTTTATAACAAAGTGAATCAGCTATACATATACATATATCCCCATATCTCCTCCCTCTTGTATCTCCCTCCTTCATTTTTAAAGAGAAACAGAGTTTGGGGGAGGTACTACAGGCTGGTGGCCTGGGTTCAGCTGGAAGTGGGATGAAAAATGTCAGAGTAGAAGGACATGAGCTAATTTCTTCTTACAGAAACACCAAAATCACAACTAACCACTGAACAACCACCAATTAAAAAAATGCTGTAACCTAGCAAACAAGATACCCTACATCCAAAGACAAAGAGGAAGCCACAATGAAATGGTAAGAGGGGTGCAATCATGGTAAAATCAAATCCCATACATACCGGGTGGGCAACCCACAAACTAGAAAAATATCATACCACAGAAGTTTTCCCCCAGGAGGGAAAGTTCTGAGCTCCACATCAGGCTACCCAGCCTGTGGGTTTGGCAATGGGAGGAGGAGTCCCCAGAGAATCTGGGTATGATCACAGGAATTCCAGAGTACTGGAGGAAACAGAAACTCTTGGAGGATACACACAGAGTCTTGTGTGTACCAGGACCTAGGGCAAAAAGAAGTGACCTCAAAAAGAACTGGGCCAGACTTATCTGCTAGTATTGGAGGGTGTCCTGCAGAGTTTGGGGGGCAGCTGTGGCTCACTGTGTGGACAAAGACAGTGGTGGCAGAAATTCTGGAAAGTACTCATAAGGGTGAGCCCTCTTGGAGGCCACCATTTTCTCACCAAGGCCTGAACCCTCAGGCCAAAAAACTGACAGGACAGGAAGACAGCCACACCCATGAGGAGATAGGTTGCCTAAAGTCTTCCTGAGCCCACAGCTTCCCACTAAACGCATCCCATGACATAGCCCTGCACATCAGAGGTACAAGATCCAGCTACACCCACAAGTGCACAGGTACTAGACCCTCCCACCAGGAAGCCTGCACAAGCCTCTTAGACAGCCTCATTCACCAGGGCCAGACAGCAAAAGAAAGAAGAACTATGACCCTGTGAAGCCAGCAGAACAGAAACTACAATCACAGAAAATTAAACAAAATGAGACTGCAGAGGAAAATGTCTCAGATGAAGGAAGAAGATAAAACCCCAAAAGAACAACTCAAATCTCAGAAAAAGAATGAAGGCACAGATCTAGAAAATACAAGAGATATTTAACAAACACTTAGAAGAAATAAGGAACAAAAAAATAGAGGTGAACAATAAAATAACTGAAATGAAAAATACACTAGAAGGAATCAGTAGCAGAATAACTGAGGCAGAAGAATGCATAAATGACCTGGAAGACAGAATGATGGAAATCACTGCCACAGAACAGAATAAAGAATGAAAAGAAATGAAGACAGTCTAAGAGACTTCTGGGACAATATTAAATGCACCAACATTCACATCATAGGCATCCCAGAAGGAGAGGACAAAGACCTAAGAAAATATTTGAACAGATAATAGCTGAAAACGTCCCTAATATAAGAAAGGAAACAATCACCAAAGTCCATGATGCGCAGAGACTACCAGGCAGCATAAACCCAAGGAAGAACACACCAAACTACGTAGTAACCAAATTGACAAAAATAAATACAAAGAAAAATATTAAAAGCAACAAGAGAAAAGTAACAACATACAAGGGAATCCTGTAAGGTTATCAACTGATTTCTCAGCAGAAATTCTTCAAGATAGAAGGGAGTGGTATGATATATTTAAAGTGATTAAAGGAAAGAACTTACAACCATGAATATTCTACACAACAAGGGTTTCATTCAGATTTGATGGAGAAATGAAAAGATCCACAGACAAGCAAAAGGTAACAGAATTCAGCACCACCAGACCAGCTTTGCAAAAAATGCTAAAGGAATTTCTCTAGGCAGAAAAAAAAAGGCCACAACTAGAAACAAAAATATTATGAATGGAAAAGCTCACCAGAAAAGACAGATGTACAGTCAATGTAGGAAATCATCTGCATACATATATGATATCAAACCCAGTAATTGTGAGGAAAGCACAAATACAGGATATTGGAAATGCATTTAAAATTAAGAAACCAGCAACTTAAAACAACCCTGTATATATATAGACTGCTTAACCAAAATTTCATGGGAAATGTTAACCAAAATCTACAATGGATACACAAAGAAAAAAATGCAACCCAAACTCAACACTAGTGATTTTCATCAAACTACAAGAGAACAGAACAAAAGAGGAAGGGAAGAAAAAAGACCTACAAAAACAAGCCCAAAACAATTAAGAAAATGGCAACAGGAACACAAATATTGATAATTACCTTAAATGTAAATGGATTAAATGCTCCAACCAAAAGACCTAAACTGGCTGAATGGATACAAAAACAAGACCGTATATATGCTGTCTACAAGAAACTTACTTCAGATGTAGGGACACATACAGACTGAAAGTGAGGGGATAGAAAAAGTTATTCCATGCAAATAGAAGTCAAAAGAAAGCTGGAGTAGTGATACTCATATCAGAAAAAATAGACTTTAAAATAAAGACTATTACAAGAGACAAAGTAGGACACTACATAATGATCAAGGGATCAATCCAAGAAGATATAACAATTGTAAATATACACGCACCCAACATAGAAGCACCACAAAACATAAGGGAAATACTAACAGTTATCAATGCAGGAATCAACAGTAACACAATAAGAGTGGGGAATTTTAACACTCCACTTTCATCAATGGAAAGAAGATCCAGACATAAAATAAATAAGGAAACACAGGCCTTAAATGACATGTTAGACCAGATTGACTTAATTGATCACATGCAGGGACAGAAAGCGAGCCTCAATAAGTTTAAGAAAATTGAAATCATATCATGCATCTTTTCTGACCAAATATTATGAGAGTAGAAATCAACTACAGGAAAATAAAAACTTCAAAAACCACACACACATGGAGCTTATACAATATGCTACTAAACAATCAATGGACCACTGAAGAAATCAAAGAGGAAATTTAAAAATACCTAGAGAAAATTTAAAATAAAAGCATGGTTATTCAAAATTTATGGGATGAAGCAGAGGTAGTTCTAAAAGGGGAGTTTATAGCAATACAATATTACCTCAGGAAACAAGAAAAATCTCAAATAAACAACTAACCTTATAGCTAAAGCAACTAGAGGAAGAACAGAC
Organism: Aethalodelphis obliquidens; assembly: GCF_003676395.1. Lineage (NCBI taxonomy): Eukaryota > Metazoa > Chordata > Mammalia > Artiodactyla > Delphinidae > Aethalodelphis > Aethalodelphis obliquidens. The sequence continues at coordinate 513,801 of NW_020838012.1, forward strand.
AAAATCCAAAGTTAGTAGAAGGAAAGAAACCATAAAGATCAGAGCAATAATAAATGAAATAGAGACAAAAATAATTAAAAAAGATCAATGAAAGTAAAATGTGGTTATTTGAAAAGAAAAACAAAATTGATAAACCTGTATCCAGACTCCACAAGAAAAAGAGGGAGAGGCTCAAGTCAATAAAATTAGAAGTGAAAAAGGAGAAGTCACAACCAACACCACAAAAATACAAAGGACCATAAGAGACTACTGCAATCAACTATATGACAATAAAATGGATAACCTAGAAGAAATGGGCAAATTCTTAGAAAGGTACAATCTCCTAAGAATGGAACCAGGAAGAAATAGAAAATATGAACAAAGAAATCACAAGTACTGAAATTGAAACTGTGATTTAAAAACTCCCAACAAACAAAAGCCCAGGACTAGACGGCTTTACAGGGGAATTCTTTCAAACATTTAGAGAAGACAGTTAACACCTATCTTTCTGAAAATATTTCCAAAAATTGCCGAGAAAGGAACACTCTCAAACTCATTCTATGAGGCCACCATCACCCTGATACCAAAATCAGATAAAGCTATCACACACACAAAAAAAGAAAATTAGGGCTTCCCTGGTGGCACAGTGGTTGAGAGTCTGTCTGCCGATGGAGAGGATGCAGGTTCGTGCCCCGGTCCGGGAGGATCCCACTTGCCATGGAGCGGCTGGATCCGTGAGCCATGGCCACTGGGCCTGCACGTCCGGAGCCTGTGCTCCACATTGGGAGAGGCCACAGCAGCGAGAGGCCTGCGTACTGCAAAAAAAGAAAGAAAGAAAGAAAGAAAATTAGAGGCCAATATCACTGATTAACATAGGTGCAAAAATTATCAAAAAAATACTAGCAAACAGAATCCAAAAATACATTAAAGGAATCATACACCATGATCAAGTGAGATTTATTCCAGGGATGAAAGGATTTACCAGTATCCACAAGTAAATCAGTGTGATAGATAGCACTAAATTGAAAAATAAAAACCATATGTTCATCTCAATAGATGCTAAAAAACCTTTTGACAAAATTCAACACCCATTTATGTTAAAAATTCTCCAGAAAGTGGGAATAGTGGGAACATACCTCAACATAATTAAGGACATGTATTACAAACTTACAACTAACATCATACTCAATGGTGAAAAGGTGGAAGCATTTCCTCTCAATTTTGGAACAAGACAAGGATGTGTACTCTTGCCACTTTTATTCAACATAGTTTTGGAAGTCCTAGCCATGGCTATCAGAGAAGAAAAAAAAAATAAAAGGAATTCAAATTGAAAAAGAAGAAATAAAACTTTCATTGCTTGCAATGACAAGATACTATATATAGAAAGATACATAATTACATATATAGAAAGATACATAATTACATACGTACATATATATCTTATATACTATAAAATCCTAAAAATTCTACCAGAAAATTACTGGAGCTTACCAATGAATTCAGTAAAGTTGTAGGTTACACAATTAATACACAGAAATATGTTGCATGTCTATACACTAACAACAAAAGATCATAAAGAGAAATTAAATAAATAATCCCATTTACCATTTCATCAAAGAGAATAAAATACCTAGGAATAAACTTACCTAAGGAGGAAAATACCTGTACTCCCAAAACTATAAGAAACTTATGGAAGAAATCAATGGCACAAAGAGATGGGAAGATATACCATATTCTTGGACTGGAAGGATCAATTTTCTCAAAATGACAATACTACACAAGGTGATCTATGATTTAATACAATCTCTATCAAATTACCAATAGCATTTTTCACAGACCTAGGACAAAAAACCTTAAAATTTGTATGGAGACACAAAAGACCCCAAATTGCCAAAGCCATCTTGAGACAGAAAAATGGAGCTGGAGGAATCAGGCTCCCTGATTTCAGTCTATACTACAAAGCTACAGTCATCAAAACAATATGATACTGGCATAAAAACAGAAATATAGATCAATGGAACAGGATAGAAAGTCCAGAAATAAACTTGTGCACCTATAGTCAATTAATCTATGACAAAGGAGGCAAGACTATATAATGGAGAAAAGACAGTATCTTCAATAAGTGGTGTTCGGAAAACTGGACAGCTACATGTAAAAAATGAAATAAGAACATTCTTTAACACCATACACAAAAATTAATGCAAAATGATTTAAAGAACTAAATGTAAGTCTAGATATTATAAAACTCTTAGAGGAAAACATAGGCAGAACACTCTTTGACATAAATTGTAGTAATATCTTTTTTGATCCATCTCCTAAGGTAATGACAATGAAAACAAAAATAAACAAATGAGACCTAGTTACTCAAAAGCTTTTGAATAGCAAAGGCTTAACAAAACGTAAAGACAACCCACAGATTGAGAGAAAATATTTGCAAGCGATATGACTAACAATGGATTAAACTCTAAAATTTACAAACAGCTCATGTGTCACATTATCAAAAAAAAAAAAAAACAATCAAAAAATGGGCAGAAGACCTAAATGGACATTTCTCCAAAGAAGACATACAGCTGGCTAGTAGGCACATGAAAAATGTTCAAGATCGCTAATTATTACAGAAATGCAAATCAAAGCTACAATGAGATATCAATTCGTGCCAGTCAGAATGGTCATCATCAAAATGTCTATAAACTATGAAAGCTTGAGAGGGTGTGCAGAAGCAGGAACCCTCCTACATTGTTGGTGGGAATGTAAATTGGTATAGCCACTGTGGAGAACAGTATGGAGGTTCCTTAAGAAACTAAAAATAGAACTACCATATGATCCCACAATCCCAGTCCTGAGAATATATCTGGAGAAAAACATGATTGGAAAGGATATATGCACCCCAATATTTATTGTAGCACTGTTTCAATAACCAAGGCATGGAAGCAACCTAAATATTCATCAACAGAGGAATGGACAAAGAAGAAGCAATTACAATATATAATGGAATATTACTCAGCCATTAAAAAAATTAAATAATGTCACTTGCAGCAACATTGGTGGACCTGGAGATTATCATACTAAGTGAAGTCAGACAGAGAAAGACAAATATCACATGATATTTGTAGAATATGTATATGTAGAATCTAAGAAAATATATAAATCAACTTATTTACAAACAGAAACAGACTCACAGATTTATTTTTTCATTTAATTTTATTTTTATATTTTTTGAATTTTTAAATTTTATTTTATTTTATTTTTTTTTATACAGCAGGTTCTTATTAGTTATCTATTTTATACACATCAGTGTATACATGTCAATCCCAATCACCCAATTCATCCCACACCCCCCTCTGCACTTTTAGCCCTTGGTGTCCATATGCTGTTCTCTACATCTGTGTCTGTTTCTGCCTTGCAAACAGGTTCATCTGTACCATTTTTCTAGATTCCACATATATGCGTTAATATACAATATTTGTTTTTCTCTTTCTGGCTTACTTCACTCTGTATGACAGTCACTAGATCCATCCACATCTCTACAAATGACCCAGTTTTGTTCCTTTTTTATGGCTGAGTAATATTCCATTGTATATATGTACCACATCTTTATCCATTCATCTGCTGATAGGCATTTAGGTTGCTTCCATGACCTGACTATTGTAAATAGTGCTGCATTGAACATTGGGGAAGACATCCCATTTTTATCTGGTAGAAGGGACCATGCGTTTAAAAGAGCTGAGGCTGGGTGCTTGCCCTTACAAGTCCCTCCAGACTGCTCAGTGGCTTGTCCCAACAGGCAGAGGGATTCTGTGTACACTTCCAGTCTGGGGCTGGCTCATCTGCGATGGGGACTTTGACACATCCTTTGGGTTTTGGGAACACAACCAGCTGACACATATGCAGACTTCCAGATTTAGAGAACAAAATTATGGTTACCAGGTGGGAAGATTGGGGCCAGAGATTGATTGGGAGTTTGGGGTTGATATGTAGACACTACTATATTTTAAATACATAACCAACAAGGACCTACTGTATAGCACAGGGAACTCTGTCCAATACACTGTAGTAATCTAAATGGAAAAAGAATTTGAAAAGGAATAGATACACATATCTGTATAACTGAATCAGTCTGCTGTACACCTGAAACTAATACAACAGTGTTAATCAACTGTACTGCAATATAAAATAAAAATTAAAAACAAATCAAAACAAAAAAAACCCCAAAACCCAAACAAATAAAATATTACAATGATATTGCACATGTCAAATTACAGACCTCATTCAGGTACTGTTTTTATTTCCATGGTATTTTTTGCTAGCATACACGTCTATTAGAATTTAATGTCTGATTCAAGCTGTAACCAAAGTGATATTTTGTAGCTTAAAGTCATAGACAAATTGATTTAAAATCACTAGTTCTGTAAAAAAAAAGAGAGACATATAAAACTTTCTGTACATATATAAAAGGTGATTTAGTTGTCTTTAATTTTCTTTTTTTTCTTTTTTCAGTTTCAGTGATTTCCACTACTCTGTCTTCCACCTCTGTGATCTGTTTCATCTGTATTATCTGATATACTCTTGATTCCTTCTAGAGTATTTTCTATTTCAGCTATTGCATTCTTCGTCTCTGCTTGGTTCTTTATATTTCTTAATTCTTTGTTAAAAACTTCAAACTTCTCACTATGTTCATTCAATCCTCTCCTAAGTTCTTTGAACATCATCATGATCATTACCTTGAACTCTCATCAGGTCAATTGTTTATTTCCACTTTATTTAGTTCTTCTTCTGAGGTTTTATCTTGTCCTTTCATTTGGAACATATTTCTCTGTCACTTCATTTTGCCTAATTTGCTGTTTATATTTATTTGGTGTGTTGGTTGTGTTTCCCAAACTTAGAGAAGTGTCTTTTTGTAGGAATCATCATATGTGTCTCAGTATTGCACTCCTGGTCACCAGAGCTATATGCTCTAGGACTGCCCCTATATGGGCTTCATGGGTCCTTCTGTTGTCGTTGGTTGAATACTCTTGGTGGTCTGGTAGGTGTGGCTCTCCCATGGTCCAGTTGGTTACCTGACCCTGCCTTGCGTGAAGGCTGCTGGACACTGGTAGGCAGGGCTCGGTCGCCATGTTTGCCTGTGGGGCCAAGAGGATAGTGCAGACTCAGTAGTGAGTGGAGCCTGATCTTGAGCCCTGTGATAGTAGGGGTCAGTTCCCAAGGGAGCTGGAGGCTCAGGGTGTCCCTCTGCAGCTGGTATGTTGGTGGGTGGGCTGTGTATTCACCCAGCTAACTACTTAGCTTGGGTCATCCCAGGACTGGTGCTAACTGAATGGGTCTCAGGGTTGGGTTCCAGGGTGGGCCTGGGTTCCAGGGCTAACAAGCTAGATGGAGAATTCCAAAATAGTGCTTACCAGAGCCAGTGTCCTTGTAGTAGAACAAGCTCCCCAAAATGGCAGCTGCCTATGCATATGTCCCAATAGTGAGTCCCAGTTGTCCCCTTCCTCTCCAGGAGGCTCTCCAAGTTCATCAGGTTGGTCTGACTCAGGCTCCTTTCAAGTTACAGCTTCTGCCTTGGATCCTGTAGCAGGTGAGGTTTTGTGTGTGACCTTTATGAATAGTCTATTTTCTACAGTTCTTTGGCTTTTCTGAAAGTAAGTCTTACTGGCCTTCAAATCCAAGCATTCTGGGGTCTTGTCTTCCTAGTGTAGGACCCCAGGCTGGGGAGCCTGATGTGGAACTCAGACGCCTCGCTCCTTAGGAAGAAACTCTGCAATTGCTATTATCCTCTTATATGTGGGCCACTCACTTGGGTGTATGAGTCTTGAATATATCTCCAGTCCTCCTATCTATCTCATTGTGGTTCCTTCTTTATATCTTTAGCTATGGAAGCTCTTTTCTGCTAGTCTTCTGGTCTACCTTATCAATAGTTCCTCTGAAATAGTTGTAATTTTGGTGTGCCCATGGATGAAGGTGAACTCAGGGTCTTCCTTCTCAGCCATCTTGGCCAATTCTTCCCTTCCTGTATTTTTTTTAAATTCTAATCTTCAGCATTTGATACCACTGAACCTCAACTCCTCTTTGACACTTATTTTATCACTTACCAATTTTTTTTTATTTCTTGCCTGTTTCGTCATCTGTAAAACAAAATTAATTAAAATGGTAAAAATAGCAGATATTACTATGTTCCAGGCACTATTCTAAGCATTTTACTTATACTAATTTATTTAATATTCTTAACAGCCTCATGAGTTTGGTTTTATTATTCTTCACTTTTTACAGATAAGGAATTCAAAGAATAGAAGGTTTAGCCTAAGGTTAAATTGCTCAAAGAGAACATAGTATGGTTCAGGGTATTAATTAATTTGAAACATATAAATCCCTGGTAAAACTGTTAGATTTTATGCCTCCTTGTTTCTCTATTTATCCTGTATGGTGCTGAATTTAGTCTTACTTACCTGATGGTCTACAAGCTTTATTACTATCTGTCCTCCTCTTTCTGGTCCATTAAATATAAATATTTCTAAAATTTCTTCTTTAGAAGAAGTTTAAAAGAAGTTCTAAAGTTTCTTGCAATACCTTTTCCCTTCAGGAATGTGCCCACTTTCACAACTCGACGTGTTGTCTCAGGTGATGTACTCCAAACCCTCAACTCATACCTTCCCTCTTTCCCAAGCTCCAAACCTATCTGAATCTTTCAACTGAACACATTTATTTTTCCCAAGCTCTCCAAATCAATTGTTAAAATTTCCTTTCTTGCTAAACCAACTCATCTAGTTATCTCCACATAATTTTTGGTTAAAGGATCCAACATTATTTTAATTTTACAGGCTTCAAATGTTACAGATATCTTTACTTATACCTTCAGATTTAATGGTCATAATCCATTTAGTTGCAAGGTTTAGGCATTCTCCACACAAATTCAGTCCCTATGAATACTTCATCTTGTTTCTTCTTTGCTATGTCCAGCAGGTGACAGCCAGCTAATAAAACTCCTTTGTTGTATTTGTGTGGGACACTCGAGCACAAGCATAAGATCCAGATATCCTCTGGGTGGCAGCCACAAAATTTGTGGAGAATGTAGAAGCTCTTTTCCATGAGATACCAGTGACTTGGAGCCAGGCAGAGGGAGAAGGCAAAGATGGTGTCCACTGTCCTCTGTCTTTGGAGAGTATTTCAGTAGTCCCTTAGATGTGTATTAAATTAGATGCTTTAAGATAAACAAATAAGCCTATTTCCCAGAAATTCTGGATGCTTTTTATCATCTGCCTCTGTGCTCAGCTACTCCCTCATGCCCAAGTCCTTTAAGAACCATTTCTCGGTTTATTATGGCCTTGTGGGTCTCCTGCATGCAAGCCCCATTGGCTTTCAAAGCTAGATATTTTGGGAGCTCATCTCTCATGTTTAAGTCTTAAAAGTTGGGGTTCCATCTGTGGGGTTCAAGGCTTTGGCTCCTCAGGGAGAAACTTGGGGTTTTGAGATCCCTCCCAATTGTGGATTCCTGCATTGGGGGTGGGATCGATGAAGAGGTTGTGTTTCAATCTCTCCTATCCACTTCAATGTAGATTTTCTTGGTTGCTTGATATGTAAGAGTCATTCAGCTGCTTTTGTTTTGTTTTACAGAGGATATTGTTCCATATGTAGTTGTAGAGTCAGTGTGCTTGTGGGAGAAGGTGAGACAGTATCCTCCTATGTTGCCCTCTTGAACAAGAACCCTCATTTTTTTTTCTTTTAGCTCTTACCACTTTCTAATATAGTATATGTTATTTATCTTATTTATTATCTGTTTTCCCAATTTAAAATCTATAACAGCAGATAATTTTTTTGTCTGTTTTGTCCCCTCCTTTATCTCTAGCAAATAAAATACTACTTGATGTATAATAGGTGCTCAATTTTTGTTGGAAAAAAATGCATGAATGAATGAATTTTAAAAAGCATAGAAATATCTTCTGCATTGAAGTGATCTGTAGATGGCAAATATTAGAAAATTAGTGTACAGGAAATACTTTGAGTTCTTTTTCATTGAATCTACTTTATATCTACTTTGTTATCTATTTTTTTTATAAGTTTTAAAGTAAGAAATCTGAGTTGTAAAGTGCATGCTCCACCAGCAAGAGCACTCCCATGAGCTGTGATTCCACAGGTTGTCAGAACCCAAATCCTGGCCTCACCACTCACTTGCATTGTAAATTTTGTCCAGTTGCTAACTTTTTAAAGTATCAGTTTTTAATCTGCAAAATAGAAATTAAACTCACTATATTGTAGAGAGATCAACATGGTGAAGGAGTAGGATGTGGAGCTCACCTTCTTTCCACAGATACATCAAAAATACATCTACATGTGGAATGGCTCTCACAGAACATCTACTGAATGCTGGCAGAAGACCTCAGATTTCCAAAAGGGCAAGAAAATCTTCACATAACTGAGTAGGATAAAAGAAAAAGAAAGAGAGAGAGAGAAATCTGGATGGGACTTGGCCCTCTGGGAGGGAGCTGTGAAGGAGGAAATATTTCCACACACTGACAAGGCCCCTCACTGTCGGGGATGGGGAGGGGGTGAACTTCAGAGCCTCAGAGGAGAACACAGCAACAGGTGTGTGGAGGGCGAAATGGAGAGAGACCTACACAGAAGGTGAGTTCTCACAAACACTCCCCAGGCTCAGACACTTGCCTGCTCGACTGCTGGTGCAGGTGGGGGCTGGATACTGAGGCTCAGGCTTTGGAGGTCAGACCCCAGGGAGAGACTGGGTTTGGCTGTGTGAAGACAGCCTGAGGAGGTCAGAGTGTAGTGTGCCACAGCTGAGGGAGTCCAGGAAGAAGCCTGGGCCCTCCAGAGAAACAAGGGACCATTGATGGGGGTTGCACAAGGAGAGGCCCAGGCCTGACATAGAAACTTCTTCGTATGGTCACAGGTGGCAGGGCACTGCCGACAGGAGCTCCAGGGGCAGGCATGAGCCCAGGCCGCCATCTTGGACCCCAGAGTTTAACAAGGACTGTTACCACTGCTGCTGCTGCCACTGAGGGTCCTGCGAGTTAGAGCAGGTCACAGCCCACACCTTCACGGGAGCCTGTGCGGCCCACCACTGCTGAGGGTCCTGCGATCTGGGGCCAACTTCCTTTGGAGAGCACATGATGCACCCCAGTCTGTTGCAACTTTCTGCTGGCCTCTGCAGCCATACGCACACCCCAACTGTGGTCACCTTATCCCTCTCTGGCCTGAATGAGTAAGTGTGCCTCAATCAGCTGCTGCTTTAGCCCCCTCTAAACCTGTGCAGGGAAAAGACACACTGAGAATGGCCTGCACAAAGAGGTGGGGCCAAAACCACAGCTAAACCCCAGGGGCAATGGGACTAAGGAAGAGGAATGGAAATCTCTCCTTGCAGCTGCTAAAGCTGCAGAGTAAAGCCCCACAACTGAAAACGATGTAGCCTTAAGAGCTGTGGACTTTGGGAGCAAGTACATGCATGAGTTGGGCCAGATCAGAGTCTGAGCTACTCCCACAGTGACCAAAGCAGGTCTAGAGACCTGCTACAGATATTGGAGGGTCTCCTGGGGATGCAGGAGTTGGCCATGGCTCACTGTGGGGGCAAGGACACTGACAACTGAGGCCCCAGGGAAATATTATTACTATTTTTGTTTTGTTTATTTGTTGTTGTTTTATTATTATTATTTATTTTTTCTTTTCTTTTTTTAAAATATTTTTTCTATGTTTACTTTACTTTTTCCATTGTTTTGAGTTTTTTTCCTTTTTTTCTGTTTTGTTTTGACCTTTTTCTTCTTTGACCATTTTTGTGTTTATTTTGTTTTGCATTTTTAAAATTTGCATTCTGCTTCTTACGTTTTTGTTAGTTTTTTTATTGTTTCTTTTTGTTTTGGGGTAACTTGTTTGTTTGGTAGTGTTCTTAGGTTTTGTTTTCTTTATTTTTCTTTCTTTTTTTTTCTGTGTGTTTCTCTGTTTTGGTTTGTTTGGTTTTGCTTTTAACATTTGTCTTAGGTTTTGTTTATCTCTTTGTTTTCTTTTCCTTTTTTTTTTTGTTGTTGTTGCTGTTTGTTTGGGTCTTGTTATTTGTCTTGGGTTTTGTTTGTCTGTTTTCTCCCCAATCCCCACTTTTTTTTCTTTTTCTCCTCACTGTGTGGCTTGCAGCATCTTTGTTCTGCAGGTAGGGGTCAGGCCTGAGCCTCTGGGGTGGGAGCACCAAGTCCAAGATGTTGGAGCGCCAGAGAATCTCTGGCCACAGGGAATATTAATTGGTGATAGCTCCCCAAGAAATATCCATCTTGACACCAAGATCAGCTCGACCCAACTGGCTACAGGTTCCAGTGCTAGATGGCTCACTCCAAACAACTAGCAAGACAGGAAAACAACCCCACCCATCAGCAGACAGAATGCCCAAAGATGTACTAAGCTCACAGATACCACAAAACACACCACCTGATGTGGCCCGGCCCATTGGGGGAGAGAGACTCAGCTCCATCCACCAGAACACAGGCAGAAATCTGTCCCACTAGGAAGCCTACAAAAGACCCTGGATCAAACTCACCCATGAGGGGGCAGACACCAGAAGCAAGAGGAACTGAAAACCTGCAGCCTGTGGAAAGGAGACCTCAAACACAGGAAGTTAAACAAAATAAGATGAAAAAGAGACAGATTGCAGATGAAGGAGTAAGGTAAAAACCCACAATATCAAATAAATGAAAAGGAAACAGGCAACCAACCTGAAAAAGAATTCAGAGTAATGATAGTAAAGATGATCCAAGATCTCAGGAGTAGAATGGAGGCATGATTGGGAATATACAAAAAATATTTAACAAGGACCTAGAAGAAATAAAGAACAAACAGTGATGAACAACACAATAACTGAAATGAAAAATACACTAGAAAGAATCAATAGGAGAAAAACTGAGGCAGAAGAATGGATGAATGAGCTGGAAGATAGAATGATGGAAATAAGTGCCATGGAACAGAAAAAAGAAAAAAGAATGAAAAGAAATGAGGACAGTCTCACAGACATCAGGGAGAAAAATAAATGCACCAACATTCAAATTATAGGGTTCCCAGAAGAAGAAGAGGAAGAGAAAGGGTATGAGAAAATATTTGAAGAGATTATAGTTGAAACCTTCACTAACATGAGAAAGGAAATAGCCACCAAAATCCAGGAAGCATAGAGAGTCCCACGCAAGATAAACCCAAGGAGAAACATGCAGAGACACGTATTAATCAAACTAACAAAAATTAAATTAAAAGAAAAAGCATTAAATGCAGCAAGGGAAAAGGGACAAATAACATACAAGCAACAAAAACCCATAAGGTTAACAGCTGATTTTTCAGCAGAAACTCTGCAGACCAGAAGGGAGTGGCAGAATATATTTAAAGTGATGAAAAGTAAAAACCTACAACCAAGATTACTTTAGCCAGATGGGATCTCATTCCTATTTGACAGAGAAATCAAAAGCTTTACAGACAAGCAAAAGCTAAGAGAATTCAACACCAACAAACGAGCTCTACAAAAAAAACTAAAGGAACTCCTGTAGGTGGGAAACACAAGAGAAGAAAAAGGCCTACAAAAGCAAATGGTAAACAATTAAGAAAATTATAATAGGAACACACATATTGATAATCATCTTAAATGTAAATGGATTAAATGCTCCAAACAAATGACACAGACTGGCTGAATGGATACAAAAACAAGACCCATATATATGTCATCTACAAAAGATCCACTTCAGACCCAGGGACACATACAGATAGAAAGTGAGGGGATGGAAAAACTTCCTGCATGCAAATGGAAATCACAAGAAAGCTGGAGTAGCAATACTCATATCAGACAAAATAGACTTTAAAATAGAGAGTGTTACAAGAGAAAAGGAAGGACATTACATAATGATCAATGGATCAATCCAAGAAGAAGATGTAACAACTGTAAATATTTATACATCCAACATAGGAGCACCTCAATACAGAAGGCAAATGCTAACAGCCATAAAAGGGGAGATCAACAGTAACATAGTAATAGTGCTGGACTTTAACACACTGCTTACACCAATGGATAGATCATCCAGACAGAAAATTAATAAGGAAACACAAGCCTTTAATGACACATTATAACAGAGAGACTTAATTGATATTTATAGGACACTCTATCCAAAGCAGCAGAATACACTTTCTTCTCTAGTGCACATGGAACATTCTCCAGGATAGATCACATCTTGGATGACAAATCAAACCTTGGTAAACTGAAGAAAATTGAAATCATATCAAGCAACTTTTCTGATGATGATGCTATGAGGTTAGAAATCAATTAGAGGGAAAAAAAACTGTAAAAACAACAAACACAAGGAGGCTAAACAATATTCTACTAAATAATCAAGAGATCACTCAAGAAATCAAAGAGTAAATTTTAAAATACCTAGAAACAAATGACAATGAAATCATGAGATGCATGAGAAACCTATGAGATGCAGCAAAAGCAGTTCTAAGAGGGAAGCATATAGAAATACAATCCTACCTCAAGAAACAAGAAATATATCAAATAAACAACCTAAGGTTACACCTAAAGCAACTAGAAAAAGAAGAACAAACAAAACCCAAAGTCAGCAGAAGGAAAGAAATCTTAAAGATCAGAGCAGAAATAAATGAAATAGGAATGAGGAAAACAATAGCAAAGATCAATAAAATTAAAGCTGGTTCTTTGAGAAGATAAACAAAATTGATAAACCTTTAGCCAGACTTATTATGAAAAAAAGGGAGAGGACTCAACTCAATAAAAATTGAAATGAAAAAGGAGAAGTTAAAACTGACACAGCAGAAATATAAAGGATCATAAGAGATGACTACAAGCAACTATATGCCAATAAAAATGAAAACCTAGAAGAAATGGACAAATTCTTATAAAGGTACAACCTTCCAAGATGTAACCAGTAAGAAATAGATAATATGAACAGACCAATCACAAGTAATGAAACTGAAACTGTAATTAAAAATCTTCGAACAAACAAAAGTCCAGGGCCAGATGGCTTCACAGGCAAATTCTATCAAACATTTAGAGAAGAGCTAACACCTATCCTTCTCAAACTCTTCCCAAAAATTGCAGAGGAAGGAATACTCCCAAGCTCATTCTATAAGGTCTCCATCACCCTGATACCAAAACCAGACAAAGATATCATAAAAAAAGAAAATTACAGACCAATATCACTGATGAACATGACACAAAAATCCTCAAAAAGTACAAGCAAAACGAATGCAACAATACATTTAAAGGATCATGCACATGATCAAGTGAGATTTATACCAGGGATGAAAGGATTCTTCAATATGTGAAAATCAATGTGAGACACCATATTAACAAATTAAAGAATAAAAATGATATGATCATCTTCATAGATGCAGAATAAGCTTTTGAGAAATTTCAACACCCATTCATGAAAGAAGCTCTCCAGTAAGTGGACATATAGGGAACCTACTTCAACATGACCAACCCACTGCAAACATCATTCCCAATGGTGAAATTTTGAATGCATTTTCTCTAAGATCAGGAAGAAGACAAGACTGTCCACTTTCGCCACGATTATTCAATATAGTTTTGGAAGTCCTAGCCACAGTAATCATAGAAGAAAAAGATATAAAATGTATCCAAATTGGAAAAGAGAGAGTAAAAGTGTCATTGTTTGCAGATGACATGATAGCATATATAGAGAATCCTAAAGACGCCATGAGAAGAACATTAGAGTTAATTAATCAATTTGGTTAAGCTGCAGAGTATAAAATTAATACACAGAAATCTCTTGCATTCCTATACAGTAACAATGAAAGATTGAAAGATAAATTAAGGAAACAATCCCATTTACCTTTGCAACAAGAAAAATAAAATACCAGGAATAAAACTACCTACGGAAACAATAGACCTCTACTCAGAATACTATACAATACTGATGAAAGAAATCAAAGACGACACAAACAGATGGAGAGATATACCATGTACTTGGATTGGAAGTATCAACATCGTGAAGATAACTATACTACACAAAGCAATCTACAGATTCAATGCAATCCCTACCAAATTACCAATGGCATTTTTCACAGAATTAGAACAAAATATTTTACAATTTGTATGGAAACACAAAAGACCCCAAATAGCAAAAGTAATCTCGAGAAAGTAAAACAGAGCTGGAGGAATCAGGCTTCCTGACTTCAGACTATACTACAAAGATACAGAATCAAGACATTATGGTACTGGCACAGAAACAGAAATATAGATCAATGGAACAGGGTAGAAAGCCCAGAGGTAAACCTACACACCTATGGTCAACCAATCTATGACAAAGGAGGCAAGAATAAACAATGGAGAAAAGACAGTCTCTTCCACAGTGCTGCTGGAAAAACTGGACAGCTACATGTAAAAGGATGAAATTAGAACACTTCCTAACACCATACACAAAAATAAACTCAAAATGGATTAAAGACCTAAATGTAAGACTGGACACTGTAAAACTCTTAGAGGAAAACATAGGGAGAGCACTCTTTGACATAAATCACAGCAAAACCTTTTTTGACCCACCTCCTAGAGTAATGAAAATAAAACCAAAAATAAACAAATGGGACCTAATGAAACTTAAAAGCTTTTGCACAGCAAAGGAAACCATAAACAAGACAAAAAGCACTCAGAATGGGAGAAAATATTTGCCAATGAAGCAGCTGACCAGAGATTAATCTCCAATGTGTACAAACAGCTCATGCAGCTCAATATGAAAAAACAAATAACCCAATCAAAATAGGGACAGAAGATCTAAATAGACATTTCTCCAAAGAAGACATACGGATGGCGAAGAAGCATGTGAAAAGATGCTCAGCATCGCTAATTACTAGAGAAATGCAAATGAAAACTACAATGAGGTATCACCTCACACCAGTCAGAATGGCCATCATCAAAATATCTAATAACAATAAATGCTGGAGAGGGTGTGTATAAAAGGGGGCACTCTTGCACTGTTAGTGGGAAAGTAAGTTGATGCAGCCACTATGGAGAACAGTACAGAAGTTCCTTAAAAACTAAAAATAGGGCTATCATATGATCCAGAAATCCTGCTTCTGGACTTATACCCTCAGAAAACCATAATTCACAGACACATGCATCCCAATGTTCATTGCAGCACTATTTACTATAGCCAGGAGATGGAAGCAACCTAAATGTCCATCAACAGATGAATGCGTAAAGAATATGTGGTACATTTATACAATGGAATATTATTGAATCATAAAAAGGAACAAAATTGGGTTATTTGTAAAGGCATGGATGGACCTGGATACTGTCATACAGAGTGAAGTAAGCCAGAAAGAGAAAAACAAATATCATATATTAATGCATATATGTGGAATCTAAAAAAATTGTACAGATGAACCTATTTGTAAAGAAGAAATAGAGACACAGATGTAGAGCACAAACGTGTGACTACCAGAGGGGGAAAGGGTGTGTGTGATGAATTGGGAGATTGGGAATGACATACATATGGTACTAGGTATGAAATAGATAACTAGTAAGGACCTGCTCTATAGCTCGGGGAACTCTACTTCGTGCTCTGTGGTGACCTGGATGGGAGGTAAACCCAAAAGGGAGGGGATATATGTATACATACGGCTGGTTCACTTCACTGTGCAGAAGGTGCTAGCACAACATTGTAAAGCAAGTATATCCCAATAAAAGATAAATATATAAAAAATAAAATAATAATACCATATATTTAAAAACAAAACAAAAACCACATATTGTACACGTTACACCTTTTGAAAATCTCCCATGGTTCTTAAACATTCTGTTTTTAGTTTTCATTCCTTTTTCTCTTTGTATTTCACTTTGGGAAGTTTGTGCT
This sequence comes from Aethalodelphis obliquidens, assembly GCF_003676395.1. Lineage (NCBI taxonomy): Eukaryota > Metazoa > Chordata > Mammalia > Artiodactyla > Delphinidae > Aethalodelphis > Aethalodelphis obliquidens. The sequence goes on from NW_020838012.1 coordinate 529,625, forward strand.
GACATAGACTCAGGCTCATTGGTTCTTTCCTCAGCTATTTCAAGTCTACAGATAAGCACATCAAAAGCATTCTTCATTTCTGTTAGTGTTTTTGATTCCTAGCATTTCCTTTTGGTTCTTTATTAAGGTTACCAAATCTCTGCTTACATTGCACATCTGTTCCTGTATGTTTTCAACTATTTTCATTACAGCTCTTAACATATTAATCATAGTGATCTTACCTTCCCTGTCTGATAATTCCAACCTCTCTCTCATATCTGAATCTGGTTTTAATGATTGCTTTGTCTCTTCAGACTGCTTTTTTCCTGCCTTTTGGCATGCCTTGCAATATGTTTCAGAAAGCGAGTCATGTGGTGCTGGGTAATAGATAAATAGGATTTAGTGTTAGAGTTTAAGTTAATCTGTCTAGGAGTTGGGCTGTGTTTAATGTTTGCTAAAGCTGTTATGTTGGAGATTTCAAATTCTTCTATGGTCCTGTTTTTGTCTCTCTCTTGACTGTGGGCTTCCCTTCGTACTCCTCAGAAGGAATCTGTATCTTGAAGCTCTTTCAGCTGTAATCCACTGTTGTTATACTGGAGCCCTCTTTGATTCTGGTAAGGTGTGAGATAGGGGAAGTATTGTATAATTTTAGGATTAAATTTTATTGAGCCTGCTTTTAGAGCTGTGACAATCACAAGTTTTTATCAGTAGCACAGTTTTTCTCCCCTTGGATGAGACAAGAAGATCAGAGGGGGCTGGAGAAGGAGGCATGTCCTTACCCCAGGTGGGTTAAGGTTCTGGTAAAATCTTTACTCCTGGAGGCTAGGTACTTGTTATGAAAACTGTTCTGTTCCTATTCCACAATAATTATTCTTATCTTTTGGTTGCCTGAGAAACTCACCTTAAGAATTTTGTGGCATTCCTGGATGTAAAGCCCATGAATATTTTTTCCTCACTAAGACTGTCCCTAGGAAGTTCTCATTCTCATGTTAGTCCACACTCAATCTCCAGCAATTTGTCAAAATTAGCATTTAAGTGTTCCAACCAGCTAATGGTTCCAATAGCTTGTACTCTGTGTAAGTAAATCTTGGATATTACCCTCTGAGTTGTCTTGACTTCTTCAGATTTAAGGGTGAAGGTTTGCCCTATAATCTCAGTTTTCTAATGGGTACTAGAAAAATCATTGGTTTCCAAGTTTTTTTAGCTTTTTCTTATTGTAATGATGGGAATGATGACTTCTAAGTTCTTTATAGGTCAGAGCTGAAACTGAAAGTAAATAAATTCAATTTTTAATATATTAAATTTGAGGTTCATCTAGTATATCTAAATGAATTTTTTGCTAGAAGAAAAAAAGTTCTTTTCTTTGCATTTTGAAATTTTCAGCTCCTCCCTGGAATTATGGAATCCTTGAAAAGAAAGTAGAACATATAGTCTTTTATTTGTATATTGGAAGAGAAAATATTGTCAATGTTTTAAAGGATTAAGTCACTCTACTGATTCTGTTTTAACTATGCATGAGCTTAGGATGGTTAGTCTTGACCAATAGTTTGTGAATTTCTATGGAATAAATTACAGCAGTGAACCCTTTTGCTTAATTACTTCTATTTTTAATGACTTGGAAAAGGACCCACCAACATGAGACTGTAATAAATGTTTTGTTGTCCTGTTTAATAAATGTATGAGATGCTCTTAAGAAGTAGAGATGAAATGAATGGCTTCTTGAAGCATCAGTTGTCCTCCAGCATCTGATAAATAAGCTTGTGCTTCTATATATACTCACTACTTTATGTCAAACTCCTTACCCTCAATGTAGTTTCTCAAGACACTATCACCTTTCTTCTCCTTCACTGACCTATTGCCCTCTGCCATAAAATCTATAAAGAATTACCTTCTCTTGAGGATAAAATAAGGGGGGTTGTGCACATGTGCACACACACAAACTTGATCTAGCTACCAATATAAGTTCAATTTTTTTTCCATTTTTAATAAATTTTTTCAAATGATAAACTTTGTCTAGTTCATTCCATGTTTTATACCAACATCATTCCATAATCACTGTGAGATATTGTCTTAGTTCAGGCTGATATAACAAAAATATCATAGAGTGGGAAGCTTAAAAAACAAACATTTCTGTTTCAGTTCTAAGGGCTGGAAGTCCAAGATCAGCATGTCAGCATGCTCAGGTTCTTGGTGAAGGCCCTCTTCCTGCTTTCTAGTTGTTTCCTCACATGGCAGAGAGAGGGAGCTCTAGTCTCTTTTACTTTTTAAAAGGACACTAATCCCATCATAGGGGCTCCACCCTCATTACCCTGTCTACCCAATTACCTCCCAAAAGTCCCACCTCCTAATACCATCCCATTGGGTGTTAGGGTTTCAACATATAAATTTTGGGGTTGACCAAAACATGCAGTCCATAACAGATATGTTCACCCAGAACTACTCAATTAAAACATTGTTGTTAATCTTATTTAGTGTGAATGTGCATGACAGGAAGAAGAGAAGGCTAGAAATTAATGTCAGATCTGAATTCTTTTTTTTTTAATTGAAATACAGTTGATTTACAATGTTGTGTCAATCTTTGCTACACAGAAAAGTGACTCAGTTTTACACATATATGTATTCCTTTTTTAATATTATTTTCCATTATGGTTTAGCCCATAGTTCCCTGTACTATACAGTAAGTCCTTGTTGGTTATTCATTCTAAATGTAATTGTTTTCATCTACTGAATTCTTCTTCTGACTTGAGCACTAAGTCTGTATGACCTTAGGCAAGTTACTTTCCACAGAACTTGGTACTCTTCTGTAAAAAAAGAACTTGAGATTCTGAGTAATGTATCAGTATTAAAAAGGCTATTAGAGAGTAAATGAGGCTCTAGGGTATCATAGAGACAAAGAGTGAGTTTATCATTAAATAAAAATCTCTGCATAATGAACACTAAATAATACAGAAAGGGAATGGAGGTTATTTTGAAAAATGATAAAACTAATATATTTTTCTCATGTTTTTCATTAAAGAGAAGAAAATTAACCATTGTTTAGAGCATTTTCTGTAAAAAATAAGAATTATGCTTGAAAGTGGAACAAATAATTTCTATTTGTTCCAGGACATTCAAGGACAAGTCATCCACTTACCCTCAGAGATTTAGTTTTTCAAAATAGTCCTTCTTTGCTTGGCTGGAACCTCTCTGTGAGGCTTTCAGCACTGGTACTTCTCTGACAAGATTACTATAGCCATTTCCCTATGGTCTTCAGCTACCCACTGGAGGGTAGAGTTTGAAAGAAGTAAGCAATCTCTTGGTTCTAAAAACTTCAACCTCATAGTTAAAACTGGAAGTCCATTGAAAGTAAGCATGGTCATATATACCAATTCTAATTTTTAAAAATTAGCTTTCATTTTGTGACTCTAACTGATCTTAAGAGTGAAAGACGTTTCAAAAGACTCTTGCTTTTCCTTTCATTGCTCTCCTCCACTCCCAGGAAAGCAGAACAGGAAACAGCGTCATGGTATCAACCCTGTCCTTTAATATTCTAATTTCTTGAACAGTTCAGGGGTTGTGGAGCTGGAGAGGAAGTTCAAGGTCCTGGATGGCACTTTCCAGGGGCAGGCAGTACAAGTTTTGAAAGGTCTCCGAGTCTGAAACCCAGGAATGTGATTTATCTGGCTTATCTGAAGTTACTTTATATGAACACAAGGCCAGGGTATAGAAATGTAGGAGAGAAGAAGCATTTCTAAAAGGGATTTTGTGGTCCAGAGAAGTAAACCTAGGTTCTGAGATGGGGTCTATGTACACAGACAAGATATCACAAAGTAAATTTGGGAAATACAATATGTATACATGAACATATCCCCAGGATGAAGCTGAAGTGTGTCAAGGCCAGAGAATAATGTGAGTACTGAGAAAATCAGACGAAGTTTTATTAGACAGGCCCCTTTCATTATCACTGTCTCTCTTCAGTGTCTGATGCCCAAGTCATAGTGGATCTTAATGACATTATACTCAAGTTTTATTACTCTAGTCCTTGTTCACTCTTCCTTCAGCATCTCAGACCTAAGATTATATAACAGCCACATACAGCATTGGTTTGTGCCATTTTAAATGATTCTGTTAAACTTGAAACATTTATTGAGGGCCTACTGTGTCATTGCATTCATTTAAAATTAGACACAGGTCATCACCTTCTAGTAGTATAAGCTATAATGGGGAGTTATATCATAAAATAAAAACTCTGATTTAAGATAGACTGAGATAAATATTATAGTATTTTTCTTTAAAAAAGGAAAAGAGCTATGGGACCATGGGAATACTAACATTGCTTAAACCTCTATGGTGATTTATAACACATTATTTACATCGTAAAATGGAGCTAGTAGGACCTCACACATCAGAATTCAATGAAATAATACTCAAGGGATTAACACTGTGCCTGGACCAAACAATCAACTAATATCGGTTTTTATAATTATTTTTTGTGAATTTTTATTTGGAAAGGTTTTTAGAGGTGGCTCTTCTGTTTTTGGAAAGATAAGCAGATTTGGGGGCTTTCTCCTTTGTGTTTCTGTAACCCTTTGTACATGATTTCATTATAACACTTACCACACCACTGTAATTGTTTGCTTAATTATCTGTTTCCACTGATGGAATGTGTTCTCCTGAAGGAGAAGCATCATGCTCTATTTGTTTTCAATCTCCAAAGTTTAGCACGGAGCTTGGTACACAGTAAGAGTTTAATAAATGTTAAATGAATGTTATTTAACTTCTGTAATTGTGTGCTGTTTTCATACAGAGAGGGCCAGAGTGGCATAGGTTGATATGTGTCTCCAAAGCTTATTGGTGTTGTTGTTTTGCTGTCATCTGTGGCAGTGTCTCAAAGATTCAGATGTGTCTTCACACTTCATTTCACCCTGTGAACAATCTATTCTTTATTAGCTCACCATAAAGAAATAAATTTGGAATGCAGCTGTTCTCCATTAGTCTCCTATACCCCACTCACTGAGGCTGAATCTCAGTGAATGTTGTCCTCCCATCAAATACAGACAAATCTCTGGACCTTGATTAGTTCAGGGATAGAGGGCAGGCAGCAGTGTCAGAGAATGGGAGGCATGAGACAGGAGAATCCAGTTCTGTTCCTGGGGAGACACTATGAAGCCTCATGATTCTTGGCTTAAATGAGAAAGCCAGGCAATTCTATCATACTCATACCATACTGAATACTTACTCATTGGTAAAACTGGAGAAGGTGACCATGCTCATTTCTATAGACTGTTTTAATAAAACAGCACATATAAAACTATTTTGTGAAATATGAAACAGTAGACAACACAGTATAATATTAGTTGTTATTACTCTACCTACATATTGGTTCCAGTCAGCTCCTGAAGAAAGTGTGGTCACTTGCAAAATTTCAAACTTACTCTGAATATTTTTAAGGTTCACAGCTTCTCTACTGACACGTTATTTTTGAGGTTCTGCAGGGCAGAGTGATTGGCCTACTGGTGGCTGTTGCCCTGGTCACAGAGGCATGACCTCTCTGTGTGCTGTCCCAGATGCTGTAGGTCACTTGCTGCACAGCAGACTGGTTGGTATTGGTGGCTGAGCTCTCTGGATGCCGTACTGGATAATGACGTGTGCTGGGACTGGAGAAGTGACTTTCTCCCTTTTGAGTTCCACTTTTGTTAGAGGGATTTTGAGGTGGCAGCTCGTGCCCCAATGTGTTGCAGTTTCCTAAAACACTCAGAGTTGAGATCAAAGTTCTGCGGACCGATTTAGGTAAACAGAATCTTTCTGGCTCTGAATTCCACTTCCTCTTTTTTATTCCTGAGACAAGCTGTTTATGTCTGGATCGTTTTCTACTTAATGATGAATGGTTATGTCCCAAGAATCCCTTCCATCCCATGCCTAACCTTCTCCACCCTCTAAAAAAATTGGAAAGACTTTGGTCGGACAGTGTTAACAGTCATACCTAGGTTATATCTGACTACTTTGCAACTTTTCTCTGGAGTCATTTCAGGAACTGTGTGGTGTTTTGTAAGGCCTGTCCTACCAATTCATCTAACATATCTTAAACTTCAATACTGGTCTTTACAAAATTGTGGCTGATGGCTGTACACTGGAACACATAAAAATATGTAAAGGGCTTCCCTGGTGGCTCAGTGGTTGGAAGTCCGCCTGCCGATGTAGGTGCCCCGGTCCGGGAAGATCCCACATGCCACGCGGAGCAGGTAGGCCCATGAGCCATGGCTGCCCAGCCCGCGCATCCGGAGCCTGTGCTCCGCAACGGGAGAGGCCACAATAGTGAGAGGCCCGCGTACCGCAAAAAAAAAATGTGTAAAGATTTCTAATATTTTAAGAAAGTGATGTTGTACATGATGATATTCATCCACACCAAAGGATGTGAGGAATAGTCATTAGAGAGGAGTCTGTATATTAGAGGAATTGACCAACTCTATACCTTTGGAGAATCTTCATTGCTGTTTGCCTGACTCTGTATGTATACACAAGGAAGGTAAGCCGTGGTTAGGTGTGGTTAATCACATTTATTAATGGCAGACAATCCTAAACAAAATCTCAGGACTTGGTGAAGTTAATGATGAAGCTAATCTCCCTCTGTGAGATCCTGTTGCTCCAAGAACTTGCTAATATGGTCTTTATATTAAGAATATTGCATAACTAACTTCTGATACATATGTATTTATCTTTTCTACTTGCCTTGAACATAAAGTGAAAAGAAGAATTCCATTTTCTCACTTCTGTGTCTCCCAGATACATAAAGCATTCTATATAGAGTTTTGCTTACTAGAACCTGACCTGGTGAATAAAGTGTCCTAGAAAAGTATAAAAAGGACCTATTGACATTTTGCTATTGACGGTGTCCTGAATACATTGAAGGTTTCTTAAAAGACCTAAGATCACATTCTTATGGGGAGAGAAAAAATGTTTTCTTGGGATTATATCATCCTACCCACAATGGTTAGAGGCTATTAGTATTCCAAACTCACTTGTGTTGCTATGTAGAACAGCTGCACCTGCAAATTTGCTGTTTTGGTGACACTGGCCATTTTAATGAACCTGCAGGAAGGAAAAAAAATCATGCCAAATAGAGTACAAACTCTTATACAAAATGTACTTCAGAATTATCAGTTTGACTTTGCCATCTTTGCTTTCTGATGAGAACAGCAACCTAAACAATTGAAAAGGTAGATACATTTAAAAAATTGTTTTTTTTTAAGGATTTGTGTCAATCCAACTGTAAAAGTTGTGTAAGACAATATTAAATGGAGAACTTAGGGCAAATTTTATTTAAGACTGAAGGAAAATACATCTTTGTTAATTACTAACCAATGTGCAATCTACTGGGGACTGATTACCTCTTTGAACATTTTGTAGATCATCCCTTTCTTCTGAGCTTCTAATTAGCTGCCTCTGAGGGGTAGTGACAGTGATTCACACAGTAAAGTTGTTTTAGCATTGAAAGATTATGTCACATTTAGATAAGTGCCATTTGTTATAAGCATAAAAATCACTCAGGATGAATACAACTTGCACATTCCAGTCACAATCTTTTCCCAAACAGTAAAGCTAACCCCTGAACTGGAGTTATGGTGACTTTTCTAAAATGTTCTAGAGAAAAATATATATCCTTTCTCAAAGGCAGCCTTTGCTCTTAGAGAAGCACTTTATGGGATAAAGGACATTGTTCCACATTTGAAAAGTCCTTTTAAATGTTATTAAAAATATATATAGCTGACCACTTAACAAAATTTTTCTACTTCAGTTTATGAGTGTTGATATAGTAAAAGCAAATTGTTTAAGGATATTTCAATATTTGTATATTCAACTTCAGAAGCTTTCTAGGAGGATAATATACCTTCATGCATTTAAATTATGCATTATATCATAAAAACTGGGAATGTTCTGAAGAGATGGTAAGTGAAATGTTGGATAATGAGGTCATTGAACAGAGAAGATAATTTGAACAAATTATCTTGAGAGTTCAAATGATGTAAATTTGTTTTTTGTGTATGATTCAATCCTTTTCGGGCAGAACAGAAAGTACCTATCAGAGATTTTAAAGAACCTGTCAAATAATTGTAGTGATATGATGTATAAGCCTAAAACTGTGAATCTATTATATATAGTGGACTCGGTTAATGTGGTTAACTAACCAGTAACAGTATTATTTTTCCCTTAAGCAGCATAGGTGCTTTTGAACATATTTGTTTGTAAATATTTTTAATGGTATTTTAGATGTCCAGCTCTACAGCAGTATTGAGTAGTACAATTCAGTAAGTTATTTGGAAAGCATACTACAAGAGGCTAAGCACTGTGGTTGGTAGGTAGGTAGGAAATTTAAGGTTATCAACACAAAGAAAACATACACTTGTCCTAAAGAAATTTGTGATCTTAAATGGGAGATCTACAGCACATCTCAAAGGAGAGTGTGCTATAGAGTACACACAGAGCACAGAGGAAGGGGGATATTATCTGAATTATTCAGAATACTTTATCTTCCATCTTAATTTGAGTTATGCAAGGTTATCCTTTGGAAACTACTTTCATTTCCTTTGATATAATGTTGAGAACATTTTGGGCAGGGAAGAAAATTCCCCCCAAAATTTTCACCTAAAACATCTATTGCTAGCTTTACTGAAGACTTTATTAACTAAACTACCACATCAGGTTTCCATTTTATTTGCCAGTGTAATCAGGTGAATCATGTATTTGCTAAAATCACTGCTTCATAAGTGTTTCATAAGAAAGCACCTAAAATAATCATGAAACATATACATAGTTTTGTACAGTTCCTAAATATACAGTTGTCAAAATTAGTTTAACATATTACTGATCTCTTTCTTCATTTAATTCTCAAATTTTCTTCATATTCCTTCCATCTATCGTCTCTTGACATTAAGTAAAACAAGTTTGAATACCTCCTCTCCGCCCCCGTCTCCTTTTTCTGTATTTTGGTGGCTCCTCGCCAGCATCTGCAGCTCTGTCACAGCTGGGCTGGATTCCCGGCAGGTGTTGATCATAAGCTGACTTGGAATTTTCTCTGAAGTTCTTGGGTTATTAGAATGTGGGCCAAATGGACATCACACACCACGGTGTGGTGCAAGTCCTAGTTCTCCATTTGATCTTACTTTGATATGAAGAATAGCTTCAGAGAAACATACAAAAAAGACTCTCCTGAGAAATAGGCACACAGATTGTTCAAGCTGATTCAGTACTAACAACTGTGGTTTAATTTCAGGCTTGCCATATTACCTTTAGTTTATTTGTCTTGATATGTTTTTAATGAAGCCTGAGCTGTATTACCATGTTATATAATAGAGTTGATCTTAATTAAGTCACTGAACAGTATTGGTCATATGAGAATAAGATATTTTTCTGGTCAAAGATTCATATTTCATTATCACCTGCATTATTATGAACTAGAATTTTCTTTTTAGTATGTCCTTTGTTGTAGTTTTTACAACACTACTTTTTGTGTGTGTGTGTTTGTTACGCGGGCCTCTCACTGTTGTGGCCTCTCCCATCGCAGAGCACAGGCTCAGCAAGCCCGCTCCGTGGCATGTGGGATCTTCCCGGACCAGGGCACGAACCCTTGCCCCCTGCATTGGCAGGCGGACTCTCAACCACTGCGCCACCAGGGAAGCCCAATACTACTGGTTTTTAAATTTTATTTATTTGTAATATTAAGGGCTGGGTAGGCTAAGATGGATGTGGGATGTAGCTAAAACAGTGCTTGGTGAGAAATTATAAAATATCAGTAGATGCTTTATCAGAAAAGATATTATTTATATATATATATATATATATATATATATATACACACACACACACACACACACTAGGTACCACAGTTCCTTGCATCATACTTCTTAATTTTAATGACATTTATGAATTAAGAAGTAATATATCAAATTTAAAGATGAGGTACTGAGGTTTGAAAGAATTGAATAGCTTGCTTAATGTCACTCAGTAAGTGGTAGAAATATGATTCAGACTCATCAATAACTATTAAAAATGCATTAATAGATATGGCCTAATGATTCAGGAGTCAAATGGTATCAACTTGAAAAAGCAGCATTGGAAATCACTGATTATAATGTTAGGAGAGAAAGCAGATAATATAATTCTGAGGAATGATGCAGAATAGTTTTGATAAACACATCTAATTCATTAATAGTGTGTTATGTTGACATGTTCAAAGCTGTTTCTGAGGCTTTTCTTTTCGTATTTCTAAATTGTATTTGTTCTGCTTTCTTGAGCCATCACGAGGATTTAGAACACTTACAGTCCCCCATTCTACTTTCCCTATCTTCATCCATCCAACACATTTATAGCTCCAACCACAATTGTTCATAAAATTAATGTATGATTTTTATAATTTTAGGACTATGTTCCACCATTTTGTTCTGCTTTTTTTTGGTTTTATTTTATTTTTCTACTAAATTCTCACTTCTATTTTTCTTATGGCTTCCCTTCATTGCAAAAACTTTTTTCCCTGTCTGTTTTCTCTGCTTGGAATATTCTCCCTTCCTTTTCCAACTCTGTCTCCCTACTGTTTCCTACCACCTTAACTTTATGGCTTCATAGGCATCCTTCATGTCCTGACTTAAATTTCATCTCAGTGAAATTTTCTCTAACACTCTGCAGTTTCCTAACCCTATTGTTAGCTGTCATTTCACCTCCTTCCTTTTCTCTATTTCTCTTATAACTGTGCTCATTTATACATATGTATATAATGATATACATCTAGAATCTGGCACATATTTATACCTCAGGAAGAACCAATAAATTGATGAGTGAATGAACAAAGGAATGCATGATTTAAATTGCTTGATACATTCTAAAGAACCATGGAAAGAGTAATATATCAGAATTAAAGTGCAAGAACATGGCAGTTGCACTGGCAGGTAAGAGTGTAATATAGTGATTATGATTTGCAATATAACTTGAAAAGCTGACTAAAATTTTTTTCTCAAGAAAATGTTTATTATTCTCTCACCAAAACATATACTTATCTTTCCCTTGCTCCAGATCTAATGTTTTAAGTCTCTTTAAAGTTGCTGAGGTCTGAGAGATGATTTTCTGGCAAGCCTGTGGTAAAATAAATTGAAGTTAGGCTTTGAGAATTCTCTGAACATCAATATGGTCAAAGCTCTGTCAGCTGGGGAGAATTCTTCTTTCCCCCTGAGAAGTGCTTTGGATTCTTTTGGATTTAACTTCAGCCACAATTTCATTAAGTTCCTCTTCAGCAGTTTCTGGTAAATTGTGCTGAAAATTAGCAAACATTTCAATAATGCAGGCTGGGAAATTCAGTACATAATTTTAGAAGTATTTTATTTCAATAATAATGTCTTGACAATTTTGCTTAGCCATTGTATTCTTTGTTGGTTTTAATTGAACACTGACAGGCTTGATTGCAGGTCAGTGCAGTAAGTCCCAGCAGCAATGGACTGAGTGATTTGGAAAATTATACCACTGGAAATAAGGAAATATAAGAAAGAAGCCATCATAGAAATCCATTAAAGTCATATAAAAGGAAATTCTAACTGTATTAACTTTTATAGAAATACAGCATAAAACAAATACATGTGAACATCATACTGTATAACTCAATGAATTTTAACAGGTAAATACACCTATATAATAAGCAGGTGGTTCAAATAGTAAAACACTACTACTACCCAGGAACCTCTTTCCTGAACTCTTCCAGTCATTATCCCCACCTAACATAGCTACCATTGTGCTTTATATCAAAATAGATTAGTTTGCTCATTTTTGATCTTTGTGTAAAAGGAAATTATAATAGATACTGTTCTGCTGACTTGTTTCACTCAACATTATGATATTGTGCAATTTATTGCACAATAAATGATGATAGTAGCAATTGCTACAAATTGCTATGATAGAGTAGCAATTTATTTTCATTGTTATGTAGTATTTAATTGGATGAATATACCATTATTAATTTAGTCATTCTACAGTTAATGGGCATACAGGTTATATGGTTATTTCAGTTTGGGGAAATTATAAATACTGGCATCAACCTTTCATATATATCTCTTGCAGCTCACATTAGTCATATTTAGGGGGAGAATTGTTTCTTAACAGATTACATGGACATTCAGTTTTAAGAAATTCTGCCACATAATACTTCCAAAATTATACACTATTGGGTTGGCCAAAAAGTGCTTTTGGTTTTTAAGTAAAAATAAAAGACACATTTTTCATTTTTACCAAGAACTTTATTGAACAATATATTCACTGTTTTGTTCCAGTACCTTCTGCCATTTTTCAGGCAACTTCATAATTCCATCTTCCCAAAACTTTTTATATTTTTGAGCAAAGAACTGTTCCGGGTGCTTTTGAAGTCTTCCAGGGAATTGGAATTTTTCCATTAAAATAATTTTGTAAAGACAGAAATAAATGGAAATCCAAAGGTGCAATGTCTGCTGAATACAGCGGATGAATCAGAACTTCCCAGCCAAGATGTAACAGTTTTTGCTTGGTCATCAAAGAAACATGCAATCTTGCATTATCCTGATGGAAGATTATGCGTTTTCTGTTGACCAATTCTGGATGCTTTTCGTCGACTGCTGCTTTCAGTTGGTCTAATTGGGAGCAGTACTTGTTGGAATTAATCATTTGGTTTTCCGAAAGGAGCTCATAATAGGGGACTCCCTTCCAATCCCACCACGTACACAACATCACCTTCTTTGGATGAAGACCACCTGTGGTGTGGTTGGTGGTGGTTTATTTCGCTTGCCCCACAATCTCTTCTGTTCCACATTATTGTACAGTATCCACTTTTCATCACCTGTCAAAATTTGTTTTAAAACCGGAATGTTTTCATTACGTTTAAGTAGAGAATCTCATGCGGAAATACACTCAAGAAGGTTTTTTTTTTTTTTTTTTACTTAATTTATGTGGAACCCAAACATCAAAGTGATTAACATAACCAAGCTGATGCAAATGATTTTCAGTGCTTGATTTGGATATTTTCAGTATGTTGGCTATCTCCTGACTGGCATAATGTTGATTGTTTTCGGTTAATGTCTCGATTTGATTATTATCAACTTCAACTGATCTACCTGACCGTGGAGCATCATCCAGAGAGAAGTCTCCAGCACAAAACTCCGCAAACCACTTTTGACATGTTTGATCAGTCGCAACACCTTCTCCACACACTGCACAATTTTTTTTTTTTTTTGCATTTCAGTTGCATGTTTACATTTCTTGAAATAATAAAGCATAATATGCCAAAAATGTTGCTTTTTTCTTCCGTCTTTAATATTAAAATGGCTACACAAAAATTCACCAATTTTGGTAAGTTTCTTTTTAAATGCAGCTGATATGACAGCTGTCACATTGTCATTGTTTTGAGTGAAGTTAAAGACAACTAAGTGCTTACCAGAGCCATCTTATGGAAAAAAACTGAACGAAACTTTTGGCCAACTCAATATTTATTTTTCTGCCAACATAGCCTGAGAGCTCTAGTTGCTTCACAGCTTTGCTGAGATTTAATAATTTTCATAGTTTTTACTTTTGCCATTTGGGTGCATGGGTAGTTATAACTCATTGTTTAAATTTTGTACTGATAAATTTTTTTATCAGTATTTAAAAATAGCATTGTCTGTCTCTATCTTGTTGGCTTGAGGAGTTCTTTTTATATTCTGGATCTGTGCTGTCTGATTTGGTAGACACTAACCACAGGTGGCTATTGAGCAATGGAAAATGGCTTCTCTGAACTGAGGTTTCACATTATATTTCAATTGCTCAGTGCTGTTCTTGAAGAAAAATCTTCATCAGCTATATGTTCTACAGCTATTTTCTCCCATTACATGTCTTTCGTTTTCACTCTTAGTGGCTTCTTTTGCTCAACAAAAGTCTTTCATTTTAACAAATCTAGAGTTTCAATTTTTCCTTGGTGATTATTGCTCTTTGTGCCTGTTTAAAATTTTTTGCCTACTTCAAGAACATAAAAATATTTTGCAGTTAATCTTGTGGAGGTTTTATTGTTTTACTTTTTACATTAAATCTATAATCCATCTGAAAATAACATTTTGTTTTCATGTGACTTAAGAATCAAAATTAGTTTCTTTTAAAAATTAATTTTTTAAGATAATTATAGATTCACATGTAGTTGTAAGAAATAAGACCCTGTGTACATGTAACTCAAACCATTTTTCAAAACTATAGTACAGTGTCATAGTCAGGATATTAACAATGATGCAGGTAAGATATAGAACTTTTGTCACACCAAAGGGACCCTCATGTTGCCCTGTTATAGCCATCCCCTGCATGTCTACCTCCATTCTCATGCTACTAACTCTTTGCAACCACTAATTAATTCTCCATTTCTATAATTTTTCACTTCAAGATTGCTATATAGATGGAATTGTATAGTATGTAACCTTTGGGATTGGGTATTCTCTCTTAGGAGACTGCTCTGGAGATTCATCCAGGTTGTTTCATGTAATTATACAGGTTTTTGCATGAACATAATTTTCAAGCTCAACAGTGTAATTGCCAGATTTTATGATAGTTGTTTTTTTAAGAAACACCCAAACTCTTTTAGAGTTTGACATTCTCCCAAAAATGTATGAGTGATCTAGTTTCTCCACATTATCACCAGCATTTAGTGTTATTAGTTCTTATTTTAGCCATTTTGATGGGCGAGTAGTTGTACCTCACTGTGATTTTAATTTGCAATTTATTAATTGCTAATGAGTTGACATTGTTTCATGTGCTTCTTGGAAATCTGTATGTCCTCTTTGGTGAAAAGCCTGTTCATGTCTCTGTCCATCTTCTATTTTTTTCTTTTTTTGTTGTTGTTGAGTTTGAGAGCTATTTTTAAGTTCTATATATATGTTGTTTTAGGGTTCCCTAGAATAATAGAATGAATAGAATGTGTATATATATATACATATTTGTTTGTTTGTTTATTTAAAGGAATCATCTCACATGGTTACAGAGGTTAACAAGTCCCAAGATCTGCAGGGTGAGACAAACAGCTGGAGACCCAGGAAAACCCATGCTGTAATTCCAGTCCTAAGGTTAGCAGTTTCTAGATCTGGGAAGAGACAATGTTTCAGCTCAAGCCCAAATGCAGAAATATACAGATATCCCATTTCAAAATCAGTCAAACAGGAGAAATTCTCTCTTACATGGGGAAGAGGTCAGGCTTTTTTTTTTTTTTTTCCTTTTGCAGTATGCAGGCCTCTCACTGTTGTGGCCTCTCCCATTGCAGAGCACAGGCTCTGGACACGCAGGCTCAGTGGCCATGGCTCACGGGCCCAGCCGCTTCACGGCATGTGGGATCCTCCCGGACCAGGGCACGAACCCGTGTCCCCTGCATTGGCAGGCGGACTCTCAACCACTGCGCCACCAGGGAAGACCCTGTTAGTAGATGTTTTGATCACAACGTTTCCTCTTAGCATTATGCTGTTGGTGTCAAGTCTGTGTTGTATGAGTTCCTTATATTTTGGATATCAACCCCTTATCAAATATGTAGTTTGCAAATATATATATCTTTCATTGTGCAGGTTGGCTTTTCATTTGGTTGATTATTTCTTTTGCTGTTGAGAAGTTTCTTATTTTGATGTAATTCCACCAGTTTATTTTTGTCTTTGTTGCTCTTGATGTTATATCCACAAACTTACTTTCAAAATCAATGTCAAGGAGATTTTTCTTTATTTTTTCCTAGGAATTTTACAGTCTCATTCTTACATTTGAGTATTTAATCCATTTTAAGTTAATTTTTGTGAGTGGTGTAAGGTAGGTGTCCAATATCATTCTTTGCAAGTGAATACCCAGTTTTCCCGATGCCATTTATTAAAGAGACTATCTTTTCCCCATTAAGTAGTATTGGCTTCCTTGTTAAATATTAGCTGACTGTATAGGCATGCATTTATTTTTAGGCTGTTGATTGTGTGCTATTTGTCTATGTGTGTTTTTCTGTCCATACCATACTGTTTAGATAACTGTAGCTTTGTAGTATACTTTGAAATCTGGAAGTTTAATGACTGCAGCTTTGTTCTTTTGCAGGATTATATCTGCTATTTGGGGTATTTGCATTTCATAAATTTTAAGATTTATAATTGAAGTATAGTTGATTTACATTATTGGCCTTAGTTTCAGGTATACAACGTAGTGATTCAGTTTTCTTTTTCAGATTATATTCCATTATAAGTTATTACAAGATATTGGATATAATTCCCTGTGCTATGCAGTACATCCTTGTTGATTATCTATTATATGTATAGTAATTTGTACCTGTTAATCCCATACTCCTAATTTGTCCTTACCACCACCCTTTCCCCTTTGGTAACCATGAGTTTGTCTTCTATCTCTGTGAGTCTGTTTCTGTTTTGTATATAGATTCATTTTTATTATTTTTAGATTCCATATACAAGTGATACTATATAGTATTTGTCTTTCTCTGACTTATTTCACTAAGCATAATATTCTCCAGCTCCACTCATGTTTATGCAATTGGAAATATTTCCTTCTTTTTATGGCCGAGTAATAGTCCATTTTATATATATATATATATATATATATATATACACACACACACACACACACACACACACACACACACACACACACACACAATTGATATTTCTTTATCAATAATCTTAAGCCAGTTGTCTGTAGATGGGCACATGGGTTATTTCCATGTATTAACAATTGTAAATAGTGTTGCTATGAACAATGGGATGCATGTATCTTTTGAATTAGTGTTTTTATTTTTTCCAAATATATACCCAGGATTAGGATTGCAGGATCATATCATAGCTCTACTTTTAGTTTTTTTTAGGGAAACGCCATGCTGTTTTTCATGGTGCCTGTACCAATTTATATTCTCACCAAGGTGTAGGAGGGTCCTCTTTTCTCTCCAGAATTTAGTACCTGTAGACTTTTTGATGATACCATTTTGACTAGTGTAAGGTGATACCTCATTGTGGTTTGATTTACATTTCTCTAAAAATTAGTAATGTTGAGCATCTTTCCATGTGTCTGTTCACCATATGTATGTCTTCTTTAGAAAAATGTTTATTTAGGTCTTCTGCAGATTTTTTGATTGGGTTGTTTGGTTTTTGGATATTAAGTTTTAAGAGCCATTTGTATATTTTTAATATTAGCCCCCTGTTTGTCACAAATATTTTCTCCCATTCCCTGGGTTGTTTTTTCAATTTGTTGATGGTTTCCTTGGCTGTGCAAAAACAAATTAAGTTTGATTAGGCCACATTTGTTTATTTTGATTTTATTTCTTTTGTCTTGAGAGACTGAGATAAGAAAATATTGCTACAATTTATGTCAAAGAATGGTTCACATATGTTCACTTCCAGGAATTTTATGAGTCACATTTTTACATTTAAGTCTTTAAACTAGTTCAAGCTTATTTTTGTATATGGTGTGAGAGAATATTCTAACTTCACTGATTTACATGTAGCTGTACAGCTTTCCCAACACTGGTTTTTGAAGAGACTGTCTTTCCTCGATTGTATATTCTTGTCTTCTTTGTCATAGATAAATTGGCCATAGATGCATGGGTTTATATCTTGGCTCTCTATTCTATCCCAATAATCTATATGTCTGTTTTAGTGCCAGTGCTGTTTTCATTACTGTAAATTTGTAGTACAGTCTAAAATCTGGGAGGGTTATATCTCCAGGTTTGTTTCTTTGTTCTGGCAGTTCTGGGCCTTTTATTATTCCATATAAATTTTAGGATTATTGTTCTAGTTCTGTGGAAAATGTCATAGGTATTTGATAAGGATTGCATTAAATCT
Source organism: Aethalodelphis obliquidens (assembly GCF_003676395.1). NCBI lineage: Eukaryota > Metazoa > Chordata > Mammalia > Artiodactyla > Delphinidae > Aethalodelphis > Aethalodelphis obliquidens. The sequence continues at coordinate 547,408 of NW_020838012.1, forward strand.
GTAGATTGCCTTAAATAGTATGGCCATTTTAACAATATTATTTTTTCCACTCTAAAAGCATGAAATATCTTTCCATTTCTTTGAATCATTTTCAATTTTATTTATCAATATTTTATGGTTTTCAGTATATTGGTCTTTTACCTTCTTGCTTCGGTTTATTCTTAGGCATTTTATTTTATATTTCGATAGACAGGATTTTTTTTTTTAATTTCTCTTTCTGATATTTGATTATTAGTGTAAAGAAACACAGCATATTTCTGTGTATTCATCTTGTATCCTGCTATCTTGCTGAATTTATTTATTAGTTCTAATAGTTTTTGTGTGGAGATTTTAGGGTTCTCTACATAGAGTATCATGTCAGCTGCAAATAGTGACAGTTTTCCCTCTTCCTTTCCAATGTGGATAACTTTTATTTCTTTTCTTTGTCTGATTGCTATGATTAAGAATTTGAACACTATGTTGAATAGAAGCAGTGAGAGTGGGCATCCTTGTCTTGTTCCTTATTTTATCAGGAAGGCTTATATCTTTTCACTGTTGAGTATTATATTGTCCATGGCTTTGTCATAAATTGCTTTTATTATGTTGAGATTTGTTCCCTCTATTCCCACTTTGGTGAGAGGTTTTTTTTTTTTTTATCATGAATGGATGTTGAATTTTGTAAATTGCTTTTTCTGTGTTTTTTGTCTTTTCATTTTTTTTTTAATATGGTGTATCACATTGATTGATTTGTGTATGTTGAAACATCCTCGTGACCCTGGAATGACTACAACTTCATCATGGTGCATGATCATTTTTACATCTTGTTGGATTTGGTTTGCTAACACTTTGTTAAGGATTTTTGCATCCATATTCATCAAATATATTGAGCTGTAATTTTCTTTTTTTGTTGTTGTATCTTTGCTTAGTTTTGGTATCAGTGTGATTATGTCTTCATAAATGAATTTGGGAGTGTTCCCTTCTCTTCAATTTTTTGGAATAATTTGAGAATGATAGGTATACATTTTTTGTATGTTTGATAGACTTGCACAGTGAAGCAATGTGGACCTGGACTTCTGTTTGCAGGGAGTTTTTTGTTTTTGTTTTCAGATTCTATTTCACTTCTAGTGTTCAATTTGTTCAAATTATCTGTTTCTTCTTGACTTAGTCTTGGCAGGTGATATATTTCTAGAAACTTGTCCATTTCCTCTTGGTTTTCTGTTTTTTGGGCATATAACTATTGGTATTCACATATGATTTGTTGTATTTCTGTGGCATTGATTTTTATTTCTTCTCTTTCATTTCTTATTTTGTTTATTTGGGTCCTCTCTTATCTTCTTGGTGAGCCTGGCTAGAGGTTTGTCTATTTTGTTTACCTTTTCAATAAAACAGCTCTTGGTTTTGTTGATCTTTACTATTTTTTTTGACCTCCACTGTATTTCCTCTCTGATCTTCATTATTTTCTTCCTTCTGCTGTCTTTGTTGTTTGTTCTTTTTCTAATTCTTTTAGATGGTAAGTTAGGTTATTAATTTGTGATTTTTCTTGTATCTTGAGGAATGTTTGTATCACTATGAACATCCTTCTTAGAACAGCTTTTGATGCATCCCATAGATTTTGTAAAGTTGTGTTTTCGTTTTCATTTTCATTTCTCTAGAGGTATTTTCAGATTTATTCTTTGATTTTTATCATTGACCCATTGTTTTTTTTCAGTAGCATGTTGTTTAGTCTCAAAATGTTTATTCTTTTCTCATACTTCCTTCTATAGTTGACTTCTAGTTTCATTCTGTTGTGGTCAGAAAAAAAAATGTTTGAAATAATTTCTATCCTCTTATATTTGTTGAGGCTTATTTTGTGACCTAGTATGTGCTCTAACTTAGAGAATGTTTCATAGTACTTATTAAGAATGTGTAATTTTTTTTGATGTATTGCCTGTAGATATCAATTAAGTCCAACTGGTCTAAAGTGTCATTTAGGACATCTCTTGCCTTATTGATTTTCTGTCTGGATGATCTGTCCATTGATGTCAGCGAAGCATTAAGTCTCCTTTACTTTCACTCTATTATTGTCAATTTCTCCCATTATGTCTATTTGTTTTATATATTTAGGTGCTCCTCTATTGAGTGTATATACATTAATGAGTTTAATATCCTCTTCTTGTATTGGTAGTTTTATCATTATATACTGTCCTTCTTTGTCCTTATTTATGATCTTTGTTTTAAAGTCTATTTTATTTGATATGAGTATTGCTACTCCCATTTCTTGCCATTTCCAGATGCATGAAATATCTTTTGTAATCTCCTCAATTTTCATCTGTATGTGTCTTTCACCCTGAAGTGACTTTCTTCCTGGCAGCATATTCCAGGTTCTTATTTAATTATTCATATATATGTACTTATAGTCATTTTCATCCTTGTTTTCTGGTTGTTTTTGTAGTGTTTTAAAATTACTTCTTCTTTTTTTTTCACTTCTGTGATTTGATGATTTTATTTTGTAGTGTGCTTGAGTTCTTTCATTTTTGTTTTTATGAATCTATCGTTTGTTTTTTATTTGTGGTTACCATGGAGTTCACATATGTTTACCCATAACTATATCTACTTGTTTTAAGCTGATAGTCATTCAAGTTCAAACATACACTAAAAGATGTACAATTTTATATTCCCCTCCACCACATTTTGTGATTTTGATGTCCTTTTTTACATCTTCATCCTTTTTTTTCCTCTTTATTGTGGTGCTAATTGATTTTCCATTTTTTATTTAAATTTACATATTGGCTTATTTTTGTGATCTGCAATCCTTACTATACATTTACCTTTTTTATTGTGATTTTCCCTTTCCTACAGATTCTTGGTTCTTTTCTATTTGTAGAAGACCCTTCAATATTTCTTTTATGGTAGGTTTAGTATTGCTGAATTCTTTCAGTTTTTACTTATCTCATAAATTCTTTTTCTCTCCTTCTATTCTAAATTATAATATTGCTGGGCAAGTATCCAAATTGCAGGTTTTTTCCCTTTCAGGACCTTGAATATATCATGCCACTTTCTTATGGCCTGCTAAATTTCTGCAGAGTAATCAGCTGATACCCTTATGGGGTTCCTTTGTAACTGACTAGTTTTTTTTGTTTGTTTGTTTGTTTTGCCTTTTGATTTCTCTCTTTATCTTTCATTTTTGCCATTTTAATTATGATATATCTTGGTGTGGGTCTGTTTGGATTCACCTTGTTTGGGACCCTCTGTGCTTCCTGTACCTGGATATCTGTTTCCTTCTTTAGGTTTGGGAAGGTTTTTTTTTTTTTTTTTTTTGCGGTACAGGGGCCTCTCACTGTTGTGGCCTCTCCCGTTGAGGAGCACAGGCTCCGGATGCACAGGCTCAGCGACCATGGCTCACAGGCCCAGCCGCTCCATGGCATGTGGGATCTTCCCGGACCAGGGCACGAACCCATGTCCCCTGCATCGGCAGGCAGACTCTCAAGCACTGCACCACCAGGGAAGCCCGAGTTTGGGAAGTTTTCACCCCTAATTTCTTCAAATATTTTTTTGATCCCCTTCTCTCTCTCTTCTCCTTCTGGAACCCCTGTCCTGTTATGCATAGGTTGTCATGTTTTATATTATCCTGTAAATCTTGTTTGTTGCTTTTTTTTTGCATGTGTCTGCTATTCTGATTGGGTGATTTCCATTATTCTATCTTCCAGACCACTTATTCATTCTTTCCATTTTTCTGTGTCATTTAGTCAGCTATTCATTGCTTCTAGATTGCTTTTTAGCTCAGCAATTGATTAAATTATACCTTTTTGATGTGTTCATCTTTATAGGTTCTAGTTTCTTGTTTAGTCAGCTGCATTTCTATCTATAGTATTTCTAATTCCTTTAGCAGTTTTATTACCACTTTTTTGAACTTTGGTTCTGGTAGGCTGGTGAGCACTGTTTCATTATTTGTTCTTTCAGGGGATTTCTCTTGATCTTTTAACTGGGAGCAGTTCCTTTATTTTACTTAACTTTCTCTGTCTCTGTGAATTTAGGAGAAACAGTTATCTACTGTGGTCTTAAAGGACTGTTTTCATGTGGGAGAAACTCTTTGTAGACTGTGTGTATCTGTCTTTTGTACAAGGGCAGGTTTTGCTATGGATGCCAGCCATTTTCCTCAGGGAGTGCTGACCTTTATCCCTTTGATAGGTTGTGTGGTTTGTACTGGAGGATCTATAGTGTGTGCAGAGTGTGTGTGAGGGGACTTTCTCTCTGCTGTGTGGCTGTTGCCACTCTGTTGGTGGGTCAGTTCCCCAGTAACTGGAGCAGAAGTCCTGAGGGTCAGGCTTAATCCTGCCCAATAGAGTGATTGATGAAGCAGTGAAACCTGTGCATTTACAGAGGGCCTATGTGCCACCTTTGCAGGCATCTGTGGCTCTGCTCACATGCAGGCCAAGTTTGTGACACTTCTTCTATGCATTCATTCCACATCCAGTGCAAGGCCGTGGTGCTGAGTAGGCTGGGGCTGGGAGTCAGAGAGTTGTAGCCTTAGGAATTAAGGTGGTTGTACTGACGCCAGAGATCTAGGCTGCCCCTGTGGCAGTCTTCTCCCAGAACTTCTCTATCCCAGAACCACTGCTAAGCTGTCATGTGGTGTGTGCAGGGCTGGGATGCTCTCACTGGCAAATGAACTGCTGTGTGCTCCTGTGGCCACTGGATCCTGCACTGACAGTGGCTGCCACTGCCCCACCTGGACCACACCCCAGGCCCCCTGGGCAATCTGTACATAGCTAGATCAAGTCTTCTTCCAGGATCAGTTGGCCCACATTTCATACCAAATTGTAAAGTGGAGTGAACAGGGCCAGGGTGTTTTCCCTGTTTGGTGGGGAGTTTGACCAGGAGGCAGCTACCATTGCAAGTTTCTTTCCACTCTGATTATTGACAAGCTAGAATTTGTGCACTCCTTGCCAGTAGAATGTAGGCTTCTTCAGCTCTTCTGTCTGTCCCAGCAGCCAAGGGGGCTTGTCTCCTCCATGCAGAACCCAGGGGCAGGATGCCCAGATTGTGGTTCAGCCTGCTTACTCCCCAGGGCAACTTTCTGCCCACGTGGTCCTTCTCTTCCTTTCAGATTCCTCCGAAGGATGCAGTTCCTGACCGAATTCCTTTTTCCTGTCCTATCCTGTTACATGGAGATCTTTCTGGCAGGTTTTAAATATAGTTCTTCTATTTCCAGTTAGATTTCCATGAGAATTGTTCCCTTTGTAGATGTATTTTTGATGTGTTTGTGAGGGGATTTGACCTCCATGTCCTCTTGCTCCACCATTTTTAACACCATACTAGGATTGTTTCTATATTTCTGTAAAAAATGCCATTGGAACCTTGATAACAATTGCATTGAACCTATAGATGGCTTTGGGTAGTATGGATATTTTAACAATATTAAGTCTTCAAATCCATTAACATGGGATATTTTCCATTTATTTGTGCTTCTTCAAATTATAATTTTCAGCATACAGATGTTTCTGTTACTTTGTTAAATTTATTTGTGTTTTCTTATTTTTGATTCTATTGTATATGGAATTGTTTTCTTTATTTCTTTTTCAGATAATTTACTGTTAGTTTATAGAAGCACAACTGATTTTTGTATCCTGCAACTTCCTGAGTTTGTTGATTCATTCCAACAGGTGTTGTGAATTTTGTTTTATGTTTTTTTTTTTCTTTTTTATGTGTGTGGAGTCCACAGGATTTTTATTATATATGATCATGGCATTTGCAAACAGAGACAATTTTACTTCTTTCTTTTCATCTTGTATGCTTTTTATTTCTTTTTTCCTGTTTAATTGGTCTGGCTAGGACTGGCAGTACTATGTTGAATAAGAGTGGTGATGGGGGGCATTCTTATGTTGTTACTGATCTTAGAGGAAAATCTCTAATTGACAACCATTGAATATGATGTTAGCTGTGTGCTTGTAATATATGGCCTTTATTATATTAAATACTTTTCTTCTGTATCTAATTTGTTGAGACTTTCTACCATAAATATTTATTAAATTTTGTCAAATACTTTGTATCCAATGAGATAATCATGATTTTTAATTTTAAAATCATAACTGTAAGTAAATTACACAATACTATTACAATATTAGAGAATATGACTTTGACTGATATATTTTTACCATTACCTGGGAGTTTTATACATTTATATGTTTTTATGGTATTAATTATTGTCTTTATATTTCTGCTTGTTTTGTAAAGCAGATCTAGTGCAATGAACTCCAACAGATTTTATTTGCTCAGGAATATTTTTATCTCTCATTTCTTAAGGAGAGCTTAGACTGGTATAGAATTCTTGATTGACAGGTTTTATCTTTCTGTATTTTGAATATGTCACCCCACTCTCTCCTTGCCCACAAAATTTCTGCTGAGAATTTTACTCAGTTTTATGGGAGTTCACTCATATATAACAAGTTGCTTTTCTCTTAATATATTCAAAATTCTTTTCATCTTTGATTTTTGATAATTTATTTATAATGTGTCTCAGTGTAACCCTTTTAAGGTTCAACCTCTTTGGGATCCTTTTGGCCTCATGAACCTGGATGTTCATTTCTCTCTCTAAGTTTGGGAAGTTTTCAGCCATTATTGCTTTAAATACACTTAAAACTTTTTCTTGTATGTGATTTCTTGATTTCTTGTATGTGATTTTGTTGTTGTTGTCATTACTGTTTTGTTTTGTTTTTGATGGTGTGCTATATATCCAGTAGGTTTTCGTTACTTTTTTCATTTTTTTTTTCTTAATTCTCCTCTGGATAATTTCAAATGATCTCCCTTCTAGTTCATTTATTCTTTACTTGGCTTAGTTGAGTTTATTTTTTTTTAATTGAAGCTCTCTATTGAATTCTTTCTTTCTTTCTTTCTTTCTTTCTTTCTTTCTTTCTTTCTTTCTTTCTTTCTTTCTTTCTTTTTCTTTCCTTCTTTTCTCCTCTCTCTCTTTCTTTTTTTTTTTTTGATGGTTGATATTTCTTTGACTTTCTTATTTTGTTCATGTATTACTTTCCTAATTTCATTTAGTTGTCTGTGTTCTTGTAGTTCACCAAACTTCATTAAGAGGATTATTCTGAGAATATTATTATTAAGAAAATTCTTTTTAGTTCATAGATTTCCATTTCTTTAAAGTCAGTTAATATAGCTTTATTAGTTTCCTTTTTTGATGTCATGTTAATAAGACTCATTGTGGTTTTTGATTCTTTGACTCAAGTTCTCCTCTTTCTTTCTTTACAGTTTGCTTTGACAGGGAAAAACAGTTCACCTTGGGATACTGGAATGGCCATCTGGTAGCATCCATATTCAGGCGGGACTTGCTTTCAGGGTCTCTAGTTGGGTGAGATCATTTTCCATGCTCTGTGTTTTAAGGGGAGAGGACATGCAGTTTCCTAGGCTCCATAATCAAGCAAGGTCTCTGGGTGGGCTCTATGATCAGGCAGGGATGCAGGCTTTGTTCAATGGCCAGATAGGGCCACTAGTTGGTGTCTACAATCACTTTGTCTTCAGCAAGATTGCAGGCTGTGTTTCCTGACAGGGTGGTGCTACTTGTTAAATTCCATGATTAGGCAGAGCTATAGGATATACTCCTAAATCTACTTGTTTGGGAGGTGTTTCAAGTTGTGCTCTTCTACTAAGTGGTTGGCTGAAGTCTGTGTTCATAGAAGGTCACAGGCAGGACATTGTAGTTGGACAAGAACTCAGGCTGTGCCCTGAAATAAGACAGAATTACAGGCTGTACCACAAATTTGAGTGGGACTACAAGGTAAGGTTCATTATAAGGTAAGCTTCTGGCTGTTTTGAATTGCAGGTAATGTCACTCAACATTCTCTCTGGTTGGGAGGGACATCTCCTTGTATCCTGCATTTGTGTGGGCCTAGAGACTGTGCGCCATGGTTAGATGGGGTTGCTGTCTTGGTTTTCTCAACAGGTAGGGCCACAGCTTATGCCCAGAAATTGGGCAGAGTTACTTACTGGACTCCATTCCTGGAAAAGACCACAGGCTGTGTTCAGCTATTAGGCAGGGCTATGAGCTATACTTAAAAAAATTTTTTAAGTCTTTATTGGAGTATAATTGCCTTACAATGGTGTGTTAGTTTCTGCTGTATAACAAAGTGAATCAGCTACATGCATATGTACATCCCCATATACCCTTCCTCTGAGTCTCCCTCCCACCCTCCTTATCCCAGCACTCTAGGTGGTCACAAAGCATCAAGTTGATCTCCCTGTGCTATGCAGCTGCTTCTCACGAGTTATTTATTTTACATTTGGTAGTGTATATATGTCATTGTTACTCTATTCCTTCTCCCTCCCCATGTCCTCAAGTCCATTCTCTACATCTGTGTCTTTATTACTCTCGCATCCCTAGGTTCATCAGAACGTTTTTGTCTTTTTCTTTGGATTCCATATATATGTGTTAGCATACGGTATTTGTTTTTCTCTTTCTGACTTACTTCACTCTATATGACCGAATAAGTCCGTGCACCTCACAACAAATAAATCAATTTCATTTCATTTTATGGCTCAGTAATATTCCACTGTATATATGTGTCACATTTACTTTATCCAATCATCTGCCAAAGGACACTTAGGTTGCTTCCATGTCCTGGCTATTGAAAATAGAGCTGCAATGAACATTGTGGCACAAGACTTTATTTGAATTATGGTTTTCTCAGGGTATATGCCTGGTATTGGGATTGCTGGGTCATATGGTAGTTCTATTTTTAGATATTAAGGAACCTCCATACTGTTCTCCATAGTGGCTGTATCAATTTACATTTCCACCAACAGTGGAAGAGGGTTCCCTTTTCTCCACACCCTCTCCAGCATTTATTATTTGTAGATTTTTTGATGATGACCATTCTGACCAGTATGAGGTAATACCTCATTGTAGTTTTGATTTGATTTCTAATGATTACTGATGTTGAGCATATTTTCATGTGTTTGTTGGCAATCTGTATATCTTCTTTGGAGAAATATCTGTTTAGGTCTTCTGCCTATTTTGGGATTGGGTTGGTTTTTTTTTTTTTGATATTCAGCTGCATGAGTTGCTTGTATGTTTTTGAGATTAATCCTTTGTCAGTTGCTTTGTTTGCAAATATTTTCTCCCATTCTGTGGGTTGTCTTGTCATCTTGTTTAGAATTTCATTTGCTGTGAAAAAGCTTTTTAGTTTCATTAGGTGCCATTTGTTAATTTTTGTTTTTATTTCCATTTCTCTAGGAGGTGGGTCAAAAAGGATTTTGCTGTGATTTATGTCATAGAATATTCTGCCTATGTTTTCCTCTAAGAGTTTGATAGTGTCTGGCCTTACATTTAGGTCTTTAATCCATTTTGAGTTTCTCTTTGTCTATGGTGTTAGGGAGAGTTCTAATTTCATTCTTTTACACATAGCTGTCCAGTATTCCCAGCACCACTTATTGAAGAGTCTGTTTTTCCTCCATTGTTTATTCTTGCATCCTTTATCAAAAATAAGGTGATCAGGCTTCCCTGGTGGCGCAGTGGTTGAGAGTCCACCTGCCAATGCAGGGGACATGGGTTCTTGCCCCAGTCTGGGAAGATCCCACATGCTGTGGAGTGGCTAGGCCCATGAGCCATGGCCACTGAGCCTGTGCATCCGGAGCCTGTGCTCTGCAATGGGAGAGGCCACAACAGTGAGAGGCCCACATACCGCAAAAATAAATAAATAAATAAATAAGGTGACCATATGTGCATGGGTTTATTTCTAGGCTTTCTATCCTGTTCCATTGACTTACATGTCTGTTTATGTGAGAGTACCATACTCTCTTGATTACTGTAGCTTTGTAGTACAGTCTAGTGTCTGTGAGCATGATTCCTCCTGCTCCATTTTGTTTTCCTCAAGATTGTTTTGGCTATTTGGGGTCTTTTGTGTTTCCATACGAATTGTGCAATTGTTTGTTCTAGTTCTGTGAAAAATGCCATTGGTAGTGTGATTGGGATTGCATTGCAGCTGTAGATTGCTTTGGGTAGTATACTCATTTTCACAATGTTGATTCTTCCAATCCAAGTACCTGGTATATCTTGCCATCTCTTTGTATCACCTATGATTTCTTTCACCATTGTCTAATAGTTTTCTGCATACAGGTCTTTTGTCTCCTTATGTAAGTTTATTCCTTGGTATTTTATTCTTTTTGTTGCAATGGTAATTGGGAGTGTTTCATTAATTTCTCTTTCAGATTTTTCATCATTATTGTATAGAAATGGAAGAGATTTCTGGGCATTAATTTTGTATCCTGCTACATTACCAAATACAATGATTAGCTCTAGTAGTTTTCTGGTAGCATCTTTAGGATTCTTTATGTATAGTATTATGTCATCTGCAAACACTGACCGTTTTACTTGATCTTTTCCACTTTGGATTCACTTTATTTCTTTTTATTCTCTGATTGCCCTGACTAGGACTTCCAAAACTATGTTGAATAATATTCATGAAAGTGGGCTTCTTTTTCTTGTTCCTGATCTTAGAGGAAATGCTTTCAGTTTTTTACCATTGAGAATGACGTTTGCTGTGGGTTTGTTGTATATGGCCTTTATTATGTTGAGGTTATTTCCCTTTGTGCCTACATTCTGGAAGGTTTTTATCATAAATGGGTGTTGAATTTTGTTGAAAACTTTTTCTGCATCTATTGAGATTATCATATGATTTTCATCCTTCAATTTGTTAATATAGTTTATCACACTGATTGATTTGCATATATTGAAGAATCCTTGAATTCCTGGGGTAAACCCCACTTGATCACAGTGTATGATCCTTTTAATGTGCTGTTGGATTCTGTTTGCTAGTATTTTGCTGAATATTTTTGCATCTATGGTCCTCAGTGATATTGGTCTGTAGTTTTCTTTTTTTGTGACAACTTCTGTTTGGTACAAGGGTGATGGTGGTCTCATAGAAAAAGTTTGGGAGTGTTCCTCCCTATGCCATATTTTGGAAGAGTGTCAGAAGGATAGGTTTTAGCTCTTCTCTAAATGTTTGATAGAATTAACCTGTGATGCCATCTGGTCCTGGGCTTTTGTTCGTTGGAAGATTTTTAATCAGAGTTTCAATTTCAGTTCCTGTGATTGGTCTGTTCATGTTTTCTATCTCTTCCTAGTTCAGTCTTGCAAGCTTGTGCTTTTCTAAGAATTTGTCCATTTCTTGCAGGTTGTCCATTTTATTGGCATATAGTTTCTTGTAGTAATCTCTCATGATCCTTTGTATTTCTGCAGTGTCAGCTGTTACTTCTCCTTTTTCATTTCTAAATCTATTAATTTTGAGTCTTTTACCTTTTATTCTTGATGAGACTGGCTAATGGTTTATCAATTTTGTTTATCTTCTCAAAGAACCAGCTTTTAATTTTATTGATCTTTGCAATTGTTACTTTCATTTCTTTTTCATTTATTTCTGATCTGATCTTTACAATTTCTTTCTTTCTGCTAACTTTGGTTTTTTTTTTTTCTTTTCTTTTTCTTTCTCTGAGCTTTAGGTGTAAGTTTAGGTTGTTTATTTGAGATGTTTCTTTTTTCTTGAGGTAGGATTGTACTGCTGTAACCTTCCCTCCTAGAACTGCTTTTGCTGCATCCCATAGGTTGTGGGTCATCCTGTTTTCATTGTCATATGTTTCTAAGTATTTTTTGATTTCCTCTTTGATTTCTTCAGTGATCTCTTGGTTATTTAGTAGCATGTTGTTTAGCCTCTATGTGTTTGTGTTTTCTCCTTTTTTTTTCCCCTGTAATTGATATCTAGTCTCATAGCATTGTGGTTGAGAAAGATAACTGATACAATTTCAATTTTTTTTTTTTTTTTGTGGTACATGGGCCACTCACTGCTGTGGCCTCTCCCATTGCAGAGCACAGGCTCCGGACGCACAGGCTCAGTGGACATGGCTCATGGGCCTAGCCACTCCATGGCATGTGGGATCCTCCTGGACTGGGGAACAAACCCATGTCCCCTGCATCGACAGGCAGACTCTCAACCACTGCGCCACCAGGGAAGCCCTACAATTTCAGTTTTCTTAAATTTACCAAGGCTTGATTTGTGACCCAAAAATGATCTATCCCCAAGAATGTTCCATGAGCACTTGAGATGAAAGTGTATTCTGTTGTTTTTTGGATTGAATGTCCTATAAACATCAATTAAGTCCATCTTGTTTAATGTATCATTTAAAGATTGTGTTTCTTTATTTATTTTCATTTTGGATGATCTTTGCATTGGTGAAAGAGGGGTGTTAAAGTTCCCTACTATTTTTGTGTTACTGTCAATTACCTCGTTTATGGCTGTTAGCATTTGCCTTATGCATTTAGGTGCTCCTATGTTTGGTGCATAAATATTTACAATTGTTATATCTTCTTCTTGGATTGATCCCTTTATCATTATGTAGTGTTCTTCTGTGTCTCTTGTAATGTCTTTATTTTCAAATTTATTTTGTCTGATATGAGAATTGTTACTTCAACCTTCTTTTGATTTCCATTTGCCTGGAATATTGTTTTCCATGCCTTCACTTTCAGTCTGTATGTGTCCCTAGGTTTGAAGTGGGTCTCTTGTAGACAGCATAGATATAGGTCTTGTTTTTGTATCCATTCAGTCAGTCTATGTCTTTTGGTTGGAGCATTTAACCCATTTACATTTAAGGTAATTATCAATATGTATGATCCTATAACCATTTTCTTAATTCTTTTGGGTTTGTTATTGTAGGTCTTTTCCTTCTCTTGTGTTTCCTGCATGGAGAAGTTCCTTTAGCATTTGTTGTAAAGCTGGTTTGGTGGTGCTGAATTCTCTTAGTTTTTGCTTGTCTCTAAAGGTTTTAATTTCTCCATTGAATCTGCATTAGATGCCTGCTGGGTAGAGTAATCTTGCTTGTAGTTTTTTCTCTTTCATCACTTTAAATATTACCTGCCACTCCCTTCTGGCTTACAGTTTCTGCTGAAAGATCAGCTGTTAACCTTATGGGGGTTCACTTGTTTGTTACTTGTTGTTTTTTCCTTGCTGGTTTTAATATTTGTTCTTTGTATTTAATTTTTGATAGTTTGATTAATATGTGTCATGGCATGTTTCTCTTTGGGTTTATCCTGTATGGTACTCTCTGTGCTCCCTGGACTTGATTGACTATTTCCTTCCCAAGGTTAGGGAAGTTTTCGATTATTGTCTCTTCTAATATTTTCTCAGGCCATTTCTTTTTCTCTTCCTCTTCCTGGACCCCTCTAATTTGAATATTGGTTCATGTAATATTGTCCTAGAAGTCTCTTAGACTGTATTCAATTCTTTTCATTCCTTTTTCTGATCCCTGGAAGTTATTTCCGCCATCTTCTCTTCCAGCTCACTTATCCATTTTTCTGCCTCAGTTATTCTATTGATTCCTTCTAGAGTATTTTTAATTTTAATAATTGCATTGTTTATCACTGTTTGTTTGCTCTTTAGTTCTTCCAGATCATTGTTAAATGTTTCTTGTATTTTCTACATTTTCTTTCTGAGATTTTTGAGTCATCTTTACTATCATTACTGTGAATACTTTTTCATGTAGGTTGCCTATTTTGTCTTCATTTATTTGGTCTTTTAGGTTTTTTCCTTACTCCTTGTAACATATATTTTTGTCATTTCATTTATTTATTTTTTTGATGGGTGATGCTGTATTCCTGTCTTACTCGTTGTTTGTCCTGATACGTCCAGGCCTGCAGGCAGTTTTCAGGCAGTTGGATAGAGCTGGGTCTTGGTGTTGAGATAAAGACCTCTGGGAAGCCTCACTCTGATTAATATTCCCTGGGATTTGAGGTTCTCTGTTAGTCCAGTGGTTTGGACTCAGAGCTCCCACCATAGGTGCTTGGGCCAAACCTGTGGCCTGGGAACCAAGATCCTACAAGCTTCGTGGCCTGGTAAAAAGATAATAATAATAAAGAAAGGAAAAAAGCAGCAGTACGGTATCAAAGAATAAAACACAAAATAAAATTAGAAAGGTAAAATGTATATTAGGAAAAATAAAACTATAATTGAAAGAATTGAAACAAGGTAAAATAAAACCTCAACAGAAAAAATAGAAAGGAGGTGGTGGTGGAAACAAGCCAAAAGGAGTTAACAATAACAAAGTATAAAGAATAAAGTAAAATTAGAAAAATAAATGATTTATTAGGAAAATTAAATATATAAAAGAATCAACAACAATAAATCAACAAGGTAAGACAGAACCCCAATCTAAAAGAGGAAAATAAATAAAAAGCCTTGCCTATTGGGGAGGAGTTTAGGTGGAGGTGGAACTTAGGCAGGGGCGGGTTTAGGGTAGGGTGGGACCTAGGTGTGTGGGTGGGGTGACGTTTGAGTGTACTGCGGGGCCTAGTCTCAGGACCCATATAGCCAGAAAAGGCCCTGGGGTAGGGTCCTAGTCAGGGAGACATTCAAGTATGTGGCAGGGACTGTGTTTAGGACCTGCGTGGAAGGGGAGAGGAAGTATGCCCAAAGGGGGGCCTCCTGAGTGTGGAGTTCTGGAGTTTGGAGGTAAGGCCCTGGGTGAGGATGTGTGGGTGAAGTTTAGGCTCAGCACAGTTGGAGGAGGTCTCAGATGGGGTCTCCAAGTGAAGAGGTAGGGCCCTGGGTGGGGTGTTGGGGGGCTTGTGTTCTACACAGCAGGAAGGAAGTTCTGAAGGCAGAGGATTAGGCCCGGGAGCCCAACAGGCTCCCCCACTGCCTAAGTGGACAGGGAAAGCACTGGCTGTATTCCCTTCCATTCCGTCATGCCCCCCACCATCTCCCCCAGGTTCTCCCTCATTGCCGCTGGACCCCTAAACATGGGTGGGTTCCACTGGGTGTAGGAATTCCTCTCCTCCCCCAGTCACCCTTCAGAGGTGCCCCTCCTGGCTGTCTGGCCTTTACTTCTGCTCCCCCTTCCCTCCCTCCCACTGAGCAGCTGGAGGGGTCTAAGTGGGCAGAGGATCAGGCCCAGGATCTCAGCAGATTCCTGGGAACCCAAGTGGTCAGGGGAAACCTGACCATGCTTCGTTTTGATCCTCTGCCTTCCCAATGGTTCTCCAATTTTCCCCTTTGGATTTGGGATCCCTTCCCTTCCCTCAGCCACCACTCAGGGGCTCCAGTCCTGTTCCACCTCCACTTCTCCTCTCCCTTCATTCCCCCCATGCCCCACATCTTACCCAGTCACTAAGGGTTTGTCCTGTCCCCTTAGGTGTCTGTGGTCCCCCACTTGTGCCTCGTAGGTGCCCTAGTTGTGTGGAGACATGAATTGCATATCCTCATTTTACCCCATCTTGACTCCGCCCCCCCCCCCCGTGGGTTATCCTTTGCAGTGGTTGGTCAGTACCAGAGGCTTGGTTTCAAGGCTGTCCAGGGTTACTGTTCAAGATCCCTGGTTATACTTGGTCAAAAGCTACACTTAACAGTTGGGCAGGGCTGCTGGCTTGGCTCCTTGCCCAAGTGTGGCTGTAGAATGGGCTCTGTGGCTGCCTGTGTTCTCTGGCCAGTTTCCTGATCAGGTGGGACTGCAGGTTAAGCTCAGTAGTTGGGCAAGGCTGTAGATTTGCTTTTCTGCCAGGATGAGGCAGAAGAGTGTGTTCTACACCTGGTAAGGCTTATTGGCTTGGTACCCAATTCAGGCAGAACTTCCAAGGTACTTCTGTCCAGATGGGGTTACCAGCTCAGTATTGATGATGGGCAGAGTCACTGGCTATGATATTTGCCCAGGCACCACTGCAAGCAAGAATGCAGTCTGCTCAAATGTGAGCATTGGTTGCTCTAAGCACTACCTCTCTTCTCCATCTCTATCTGATCCCCAATAGTCAAACCCCACATATCCCCCCATTAGTCCTCATGAGGTGAGGCCCAAGTGGGCTTCCCAGGAAGAGTCCTGTAATGTTAGGGGAGCTGAATGTCTAACTTAGGTATTCTTTTTCCCACGAGAGAAGAAATAGGACCTGGGAAACCCTCTCCCTATGGCACTGTGCTGGCCTAGGGGAGGAGTAATGCAGTCAGATTTCAGTCACTTCTCTTACCCTTCTAGTATGGTCCTTCATGGTCTCTATTTTCAAGGGAAGAGCTTCAAATTTACCCCAGGATTCTGGTATTTCCACAGTGGTGTCTTATCTATGGGTAATTGCTAGTTGTTCTTGTGAGGGATACTGAGTTGGGAATGGCTTATGATGCCATCTTGATCATGTCACTCCCCTATTTTTTCTTTAGCCTTTTAATATGGTGGATCACATTGATTGAATAGTGATTTTTGAATAGTGAACCATCCTTGCACCCATGGATTAAACCCCATTTGATAATAGTGTATAATTTTTTTCATAGATTTCAGACTACTATTAGTTAATGTTTTAAAGATTTTTGCACATATATTCATGAAGAGTATTGTTCTCTACCTTCATTTTTCTTTGAACTGTCTCTAGTTTTAGTTACAGAATAACACTAGCTTCATAAAATGAATTAGGAAGTATTTTATCTTCTATTATCTGGAAGGGATTGTGTAGAACTGGTGTTAATTTCTATTTAAACATCTGGCAGAATTCTCTAGTAAAAATATCTTGGTCTGGAAATTTTTTAAGTGGAGGGGAAGAGTTTTTAAATTATGAATTCAATTTCCTTAATAGTTACAGTGTTATTCAAGTGATCTATTTCATATTAAATAACTTGCAGATGTGTTTGTCAAAGAATTGGTCAATATCCTGTAACTTTTCAGATGTATGTGTGTAGGGTGATTGCCAGTATTCCCTTACTATATTTTAGAAGTCTACAGAGTCTGTAATGATACCTTCTGTTTCATTCCTGATGTTGCTAGATTTTTCTCCATTTTTTCTTTTGGTTTTTTGCTTTTCTGATCTTTCTAGAGATTTGCCAGTATTATCTTTTCAAAGAAACAACTCTTCAATTCATTTTTTTCTCTAATTTTTTATTGCTAATTTCATTGATTTTTGCCTTTTATTATTTAATTCACTTTGTTTTGAGGATTTAATTTGCTTTGTTTTTGCTCTTCTTTTTCTAGATCTTTGAAGTGGAAGCTTAGTTTATTTGTTTCTTTTTTTAACGTTTTTATTGGAATATAATTACTTTAAAATGATGTCTTAGTTTCTGCTGTATAACAAAGTGAATCAGCTATAAGTATACATATATATCCCCATATCCCAGCCCTCTTGCATCTCCCTCCCACTCTCCCTATCACACCCCTCTAAGTGGTCAAAAAGCACGAGCTGACCTCCCTGTGCTATGCAGCTTCTTCCCACTGGCTATCTAGTTTATGTTTGGTAGTGTATATATGTCCATGCCACTCTCTCACTTCGTCCCAGCTTACTCTTCTCCCTCTCTGTGTCCTCAAGTCCATTCTCTGTGTTAGAATCTTTATTCCTGTCCTGCCCGTAGGTTTGTAAGAACCTTTTTATTTAGATTCCATATATATGTGTTAGCATATGGTATTTGTTTTTCTCTTTCTGATTTACTTCTCCCTGTATGACAGACTCTAGTTTCATCCACCTCACTACAAAAAACTCAGTTTCATTTCTCTTTATGGCTAGTAATATTCCATTGTATATATGTGCCACACCTCTTTATACATTCATCTATTGATGGACACTTAGGTTGCTTCCATGTCCTGGCTATTGTAAACACTGCTGCAATGAACATTGCAGTACCTGTCTCATTTTGAATTATGTTTTTCTCAGGGTATATGCCCACAAGTTGGATTGCTGGGTTGTATGATAGTTCTATTTTTAGTTTTTTAAGGAACTTCCATATTGTTCTCCATAGTGGCTGTATCAATTTACATTCCCACCAATAATGCAAGAGGGTTCCCTTTCCTCCACACCCTCTACAGTATTTACTGTTTGTAGATTTTTTGATGATGGCCATGCTGACAGGTGTGAGGTGATACCTCATTGTGGTTTTTATTTGCATTTATCTAATGATTAGTGCTGTTGAGCATCCCTTCATATGTTTTCTTGCAATCTGTATATCTGTTTTGGAAAAATGTCTGTTTAGGTCTTCTGCCCATTTTTGCATTGCGTTTTTTATTTTTATATTAAGCTGCATGAGCTGCTTGTATAATTTGTTGATTAATCCTTTGTCAGTTGCTTCATTTGCAAATATTTTCTCCGATTCTGAGGGTTGCCTTTTCATCTTGTTTATTGTTTCCTTTGCTGTGCGAAAGCTTTTAAGTTTCACTAGATCTCATTTGTTTATTTCCCTTTTTATTTCTATTTCTCTCAGAGGTAGGTCAAAAAGGATCTTGCTATCATTTATGTCATAGAGTGTTCTGTCGAGGATTTCCTCTAAAAGTTTTATAGTGTCTGGACTTACACTTAGGTCTTTAGTAATCCATTTTGAGTTTATTTTTGCATATCGTGTTAGGGAGTGTTCTAATTTCATTCTTTCACATATAGCTGTCCAGTTTTTCTCACACCACTCATTGAAGAGGCTGTCTTTTCTCCATTGTATATTCTTGCCTGCTTTATCAAAAATATGGTGACCATATGTGTGTGGGTTTATCTCTGGGCTTTCTATCCTCTTCCATTGAGCTTTATATCTGTTTTGGTGTGAGTACCATACTATCTTGATTACTGTAGCTTTGTAGTATAGTCTGAAATCTGGACGCCTGATTCCTCCAGCTCTGTTTGTCTTTCTCAAGATTGCTTTGGCTATTCGGAGACTTTTGTGTTTCCATACAAATTGTGCAACTGTTTGCTCCAGTTCTGTGAAAAGTGCTATTGGTAGTATGTTAGGGATTGCACTGAACCTGTAGATTGCTTAGGGTAGTATAGTCATTTTCCCAAGGCTGATTCTTTCAATCCAAGAGCATGGTATATTTCTCCATCTGTTTATATCAACTTTAATTTCTTTCATCAGTGTCTTATAGATTTCTGCATACAGGTATTTGTCTCCTTAGGTAGGTTTATTCCTAAGTATTTTATTTTTTTGGTTGTAATGGTAAATGGGAGTATTTCCTTAACTTCCCTTTCAGATTTTTCATCCTTAGTGTATAGAAATACAAGAGATTTCTGTGCATTAATTTTGTACCATATTAGCTCTAGTAGGTTTCTGGTAGCATCTTTAGTATTCTCTATGTATAATATCATGTCATCTGCAACCAGTGACAGATCTACTTTTCTTTTCCATTTTGGAATCGTTTTATTTCTTTTCCTTCTCTGATTATTGTGGATAAAACTTCCAAAGCTATGTTGAATAATAGTGGTGAGAGTGGGTAACCTTGTCTTGTTCCTGATCTTAGTGGAAATGGTTTCAGTTTTTCACCATTGAGAACAATGGTGGTTGTCAGTTTTTCATATATGGCCTTCATTATGTTGAGGTAAGTTCCCTCCATGCCAACTTTCTGGAGAGTTTTTATGATAAATGTGTTGAATATTTTTCAAAAGCTTTTTCTGCATCTATTGAGATGATAATATGTTTTTTCTCCTTCAATGTTAATATGGTTTATCATATTGATTGGTTTGTGTATATTGAAGAATCCTTGCATTCCTGGGATAAACCCCACTTGATCATGGTGTATGATCCTTTTAATGTGCCATTGGACTCTGTTTGCTAGTATTTTGTTGAGGATATTTGCATTTATGTTCATCAGTGATATCTGCCTGTAGTTCTTTTTTTTTTTTTTTTTTTTGGTACACGGGCCTCTCACTGTTGTGGCCTCTGCTGTTGCAGAGAACAGTCTCCAGACACGCAGGATCAGCGGCCATAACTCATGGGCCCAGCTGCTCCGTGGCATGTGGGAGCTTCCCAGACCAGAGCATAAACCTTCATCCCCTGCATCGGCAGGCGGACTCTCAACCTCTGCACCACCAGGGAATCCCCTGTAGTTCTTTTTTGTGATATCTTTGTCTGGTTTTGGTATCAAGGTGATGGAGGCCTCGTCACATGAATTTGGGTGTGTTCTGCCATCTGCTATATTTTGGAAGAGTTTGAGAAGGATAGCTGTTTGCTCTTCTCTAAATGTTTGAGAGAATTCACCTGTGAAGCCATCTGGTCCTGGGCTTTTGTTTGTTGGAAGAATTTTAATCACAGTCTCAATTTCACTGCTTGTGATTGGTCTGTTTATATTTTCTCTTTCTTCCTGGTTCACGCTCAGAGAGTTGTGCTTTTCGAGTAATTTGTCCATTTCTTCCAGGTTGTCCATTTTATTGGTATAGAGTTGCTTGTAGTAATCTTTCATGATCCATTGTATTTCGGCAGTCAGTTGTTACTTCTCCTTTTTCATTTCTAATTCTATTGATTTGAGGCTTCTCCTTTTTTTTTCTTGATTAGCCTGGCTAATGTTTTATCAAATTTTTTTAACTTCTCAAAGAACCAGCTTTTAGTCTTGTTGATCTTTGCTGTTATTTTCTTTGTTTCTATTTCATTTATTTCCACTCTGATCTTTATGATTCCTTTCTGTCCACTAATTTTAGGTTTTGTTTATTCTTATTTGTCTAGTTCCTTTGGGTATAAGCTTAGATTGTTTATTTGGAATTTTTCTTGTTTCTTGGGGTAGGATTGCATTGCTATAATCTTCCCTCTTGTAACTGCTTTTGCTGCATCCCATAGGTTTTGGGTCATCATGTTTTCATTGCCATTTGTTTCTAGGTATTTTTTATTTCTTCAGTGATCTCTTGGTTATTTAGTAGTGTATTGTTTAGCCTCCACATGTTTGTAATTTTACAGACCTTTTTCTGTAACTGACACCAATCTCCTAGCATTGTAGTCAGAAATGATACTTGATATGATTTCAATTTTCTTAAATTTACCAAAGTTTGATTTGTGAACCAAGATATGATCTATCCTGGTGAATGGTCCATGAACACTTGAGAAGAAAATGTACTCTGTTGTTTTTGGATGGAATGTCCTATAAATATATATTAAGTCCATCTTGTTTAATGTATCATTTAAAGCTTATGTTTCCTTATTATTTTCATTTTGGATTATCTGTCCATTTGTGAACGTGGGATGTTAAAGTTCCCTACTATGAGGGTGTTATTGTTGATTTCCCGTTTTATAGCTCTTAGCATTTGCCTTAGTTATGTAGTTGTTCCTGTGTTGGGTGCATAAATATTTACCATTTTTATATCTTCTTCTTAGTTTGATCCCTTGATCGTTATGTAGGGTCCTTCTTTATTAAAATTTATTTTGTCTGATATGAGAAGTGCTACTCCAGCTTTCTTTTCATTTCTATTTGAATGGAATATCTTTTTCCATCCCCTCACTTTCAGTCGGTATGTGTTTACAGGTCTGAAGTGGGTCTCTCATAGACAGCATTTATACGGGTCTTGTTTTTGTATCCATTCAGCTTGTCTATGTCTTTTGGTTGGAGTATTTAATCCATTTACATAAAGTTGTTATCAATATGCATGTTCCTATTACCATTTGGTCCTGAATTCTCTTAGCATTTGCTTGTCTGTAAAGTTTTTTTTTTTTTTTTTTTTTGTGGTACGCGGGACTCTCACTGCTCTGGCCTCTCCCCTCACGGAGCACAGGCTCCGGACGCACAGGGTCAGCGGCCATGGCTCACGGGCCAAGCTGCTCCATGGCACATGGGAACCCCCGGACCGGGGCACAAACCCACGTCCCCTGCATCAGCAGGAGGACCCTCAACCACTGTGCCACCAGGGGAGCCCTGTTTGTAAAGTTTTTAATTTCTCTGTCTAAATGAATGAGATCCTTGCTGTGTAGAGTACTCTTGGTTGTAGTTTTTTTCCCTTTCATCACTTTAAATATGTTCTGTCACTCCCTTCTGGGTTGAAGATTTTCCACTGAAAGATCAGCTGCTAATGTTATGGGGATTCCCTTGTATGTTTTTTGTTGTTTTTCCCTTGTTGCTTTTAATATTTTTCTTTGTATTTATTTTTTTATAGTTAGATTAATATGTGTCTTGGCATCTTTCTCCTTGGATTTATCCTTTATGGGACTCTCGGTGCCTCCTGGACTTGATTGTCTATTTCCTTTCCCATGTTAGGGAAATTTTCAACTATAATGTCTTCCAATATTTTCTCAGTCCCTTTCATTTTGTCTTCTTCTTCTGGGACCCCTGTAATTTGAATGTTGGTGCGTTTAATGTTGTCTCAGAGGTCTATGAGACTGTCCTCAATTCTTTTCATTCTTTTTTAAAACTTCTGCTCTGCAGTAGTTATTTCTACTATTTTATCTTCCAGGTCACTGATCCATATTTCTGCCTCTGTTATTCTGCTACTGATTCCTTCTAGAGAATTTTTAATTTCATTTATTGTGTTGTTCATCATTGTTTGTTTGCTCTTTAGTTCTTCTAGGTCCTTGTTAAATGTTACTTTATTTTGTCCATTCTATTTCCAAGATTTTGGATCATCTTTACTGTCATTACCCTAAATTCTTTTTCATGCATACTGCCTATTTCTTCTTCATTTGTTTGGTTTGGTGGGTTTTTACCTTGCTTCTTCATCTGCTGTGTGTTTCTCTGTCTTCTCATTTTGCTAAATTTACTGTGTTTGGAGTCTCCTTTTTGCAGGTTCATAGTTCCCATTGTTTTGGGGGTCTGCCCCCAGTGGCTAACGTTGGTTCAGTGGCTTTTGTAGGCTTCCTGGTGAAGGTGATTGGTGCCTGTGTTCTGGGGGATGAGGCTGAATCTTGTGTTTCTGCTTGGCAGGACTGCATCTGGTTGTGTGTTTTGGGGTGTCTGTGGACTTATTATGATTTTAGGCAGCCTCTCTGCTAATGGGTGTGGTTGTGTTCCTGTTTGCTAGTTGTTTGGCATAGGTTGCCCAACACTGTAACTTGCTGCTCATTGAGTGGAGCTGGGTCTTTGCATTGGGATGGAGATCTCTGGGAGAGCTTTCACCATTTGACATTACATGGAGCTGGGAAATCTATGTTGGAACGCTGTCCTGAACTCGGCTCTCCCACCTCAGAGTCACAGGCCTGACTCTTGGCCAAAGCACCAATACCCTGTCAGCCACATCGTTAAGAAGAAAAGAGAGAAAAACTGAAAGAAAATAATAAAATAGTTATTAAAAATATAAAAATTAAAATTAATAAAAAGAAAGAAAGAGAGCAACCAAAGCAAAAAACAAATCCACCAATGATAACAAGTGCTAAAAACTATATTTAAAAAAAAAATGGACAAGCAGAACCCTAGGACAAATGGTAAAAGCAAAGCTATACAGAGAAAATCACACAAAGTTCACCACCTCAAATTTGGGATGATTCATTGTCTATTCAGTTATTCCAGAGATTAATTTGATTGTGGAGATTTAATCTGCTACTTCTGAGGCTGCTGGGGGAAATTTCCCTTTCTCCTCATTGTTCGCACAGCTCCTGGGGTTCAGCTTTGGATTTGGCCTCACCTCTGTTTGTAGGTCACTTGGGGGCCTCTGTTCTTCTCTCAGACAGGACGGATTAAAGTAGCAGCTGATTACAGGATTCTGGCTCACTCAGGCCAGGGGGAGGGAGGGGTACAGAATGAGGAGTGAGCTTGCAGTGGCAGAGGCCATTGTGACATTGCAACAGCCTGAGGTGCACCGTGTGTTCTCCTAGGGAATTTGTCCTGGGATCACGGGACCCTGTCAGTGGCTGGCTGCAGGGGCTTCTGGGACAGGAGTTGTGGATAATGACTTGTTCTTGTACACAGGCTTCTTGGTGACTGCATCAGCAGCCTTAGCATCTCATGCCCATTTCTTGTGTCTGTGCTGATAGCTGCAGCTCATGCCCATCTCGAGCTCGTTTAGGTGATGCTCTGAATCCTCTCTCCTCGTGCACACCAAAACAATGGACTCTTGCCTCTTATTCAGTTCCAGACTTTTTCTCAGACTCCCTCCCAGATAACTCTGGTGCACTAGCCCCTTTCAGGCTGTATTCACGCAGCCAACCTCAGTCCTATCCCTGGAATCTGAATTCCAAAGCCGGATCCTCAGCTTCCAGCCCCCACCCATCCCGGCGGGTTAGCCAACAAGCCTCTCAGGCTGGTGAGAGCTGGTCCACTGTGCGGGAATCTCTCCACTTTGCCCTCTGCACCCCTGTTGCTGTGCTCTCCTATGTGGCTCTGAAGCTTCCCCCTGCCACCCCCTGTCTTCACCAGTGAAGGGACTTCTTAGTGTGTGGAAACATTTCCTCCTTCAGAGCTCCTTCCCAGAGATGCAGATCCCATCCCTATTCTTTTGTCTCTGTTTTTTCTTTTTTCTTTTGTCCTACCCAGGTATATGGGGAGTTTATTGCCTTTTGGGAAGTCTGAAGTCTTCTTCCAGTGTTCAGTAGGTGTTCTGTAGGAGTTGTTCCACATGTAGCTGTATTTCTAATGTATTCGTGGGGAGAAAGGTGATCTCCACATCTTACTCCTCTGCCATCTTGAAGATCTCCTATGACCCTTATAATGTATTTTTATATTTGGTTTGCTAATATTTTGTTGAAGATTTTTGCAGGTATATTTTTGAGAGATATCAGCTTATAATTTTCATCTTTTTTGTTGTCCTTGTCTAGTTTAGTTATCAGGGTAATGTTGGCTTCATAAAATGAGTTAGGAGAAATTCCTTCCTATTCTAAATATTTGCAAGTGTTTGAGAAGGTTAGATGTTAAATCATCTTTGAATATTTGGTAGACTACAACTGTGAAGCCATCTGATGCTGGACTTTTGTTTGCAGGAGTTTTTAATTACTGTTTCAATCTTTTTTCTAGTGATTAGTCTATTTGGATGTTCTATTTTTTCATGATTGAGTCTTGAAAAAAATGTATAATTCTAAGAATTTATCCAGTTCTTCTAGGTTGTACAGTTTGTTGGTTTAGAACTTTTCATCATATTCTCTTTTGTATTCTGTAGTATCCATTATAATTTTTCCTCTTTTACTTCTAATTATATTTGTCTGAGCTGTCTTTTTTCTCTGTGAGTCTATCTAATGGTTTGTCAGTCTCATTTACCTTTACAAAGAGCCAACTCAGTTTTTTTTGATATTTTCTATTGTCTTTTTAGTCTCTATTTCATTTATTTCCATTCTGAACTTTTTATTCCCTTCCTTCTACTGACTTTGGGTTTCATTTGCTCTTTTTTTTCTATTTCTTTTAGCTGTAAGGTTAGATTGCTTATTTGAGATTTTTCTTATTTCTTGAGGTAAGCCTGTATTGCTATAAACTTACCTGTTAGTACTGCTTCTGCTGCATCCCATAGATTGTGGTATGTCCTATTTTCATTTTCATTTGTCTTCAGGTATTTTTCGATTTCCTCTTTGATTTCTTCATTGACCCAATAGTTTTTCAATAGCACGTTGTTTAGCCTTTCCATATTTGTAATTTTCAGCTTTCTTTTTGTGTTTGGTTTCTAGTTTTTTATCATTGTGTTTGGAAAAGTTGCTTAATGTTATTTCAATCCTCCTAAATTTATAGGCTTGTTTTGTGTCCCAACATATGGCCTATTCCTGAGAACATTCAATGTTCACATGAGAAGAATGTGTATTCTGTTGCCTTTGGATGAAATGTTCTGCATAAGTCCATCAAATATATCTGCTTTAATCCTTCATTTAAGGCTGCTGTTTTCTTGTTGATGACTCTGTGACTGTTATTTTATTTATTAAGTTATTTATCAAATATTCATTGCTTACTTACTATGTAGTAGACTGTAAGGAGGACAAAAGTAGATATATTTCATTCCCTCATGAAATATAACATTCCAATATTATCATGTTTTGCATATTTGTCATCCCAATCCTTTTGAGGATATATTGTTCTCTCATGTTATATGACATCATTATTGTATGACCACCCATCTCTGTTATATGATGGAAGGAATTTCTCAGTGGTACATTCTTCTATCTCTCTATGGAAAATATTTGATAAATATTCCAAGGCTTGTTTTATATCTTTCTCTGCAATTGTGTGAATTACCCCTGTTTTGCAATGAGGATTCTGACTTTGAATGATGTTTGTAGTTTCCATGTCTTCTCCACTTTTAGTGCCATAATGCACAGTTGGCTGGGCACTCTGGTAATTACTGAGTATACAATAGTAAACAAGATTAAAATGTTCCCTGTGTAGTCAATTTATCAGCATTTTCAGTTGTTTCTCTCTCTAAAATACACCACAGATTTGTTGTTTTTCTCCATTTGTGCAATTACTGCCTTAGGTCATTTGGACTTCGGTATAACTTAGTAATTAGTTTTCTTGCTTCTACTTTTGCACTGATATTCTACTCTAAATAGAAAAGAATGGTAATCTTTTAAAAGTATAAATTAGATGATTTTACTTTTCTATTTCTAACCCCTTAGAAGCTTCCCATTACAATTAGACTTAAATCTAAACACTCTTCAAATGGAATTCAAGGTTCTATATAGATTGACTTCATTTCCTAAAAATTTTCCTTTTATTCACAGTGAAAAAGTTGAACTGGCCTGTCATAAAATTTCAAAGCTTTACACTTTCTTCTACTTCTTTCTGGATAGTTTTTCCTTCACTATTAGATTGACTTTAATTTTGTCATTCTGCAATATCAAACACACCAACATTCCCATTACACAGGCTACAGAAGGAGAACAGAGAGAAAAAGGGCCTGAGAAAATATTTGAAGGGATGATAGATGAAAACTTCCCTAACATGGGAAAGGAAATAGTCACCCAAGTCCAGGAAGTGCAGAGTCCAATATAGGATTAATATAAGAAGAAACATGATAAAATATATAGTAATCAAGTTGAAAAAAACTAAAAATAAAGAGAAAATAAGAAGAGCAACAAGGGAAAACAAACAAATAACATACAAGTGAACCCCCATAAGGTTATCAGCTGATTTTTCAGCAGAAACTCTGCAGCCAGAAGAGAGTGGCACAATATATTTAAAGTGATGAAAGGGAAGAACCTACAACAAAAAATAAAACTGTAAAACAAACAAACACATGGAAGCTAAACAATATGTTACTAAATAACCAACAATTCACTGAAGAAATCAAAGAGGAAGTCAAAAAGTATCTTGACACAAATGACAACCAAAACACAATGACCCAAAACTTATGCAATGCAGCAGAACCAGTTTAAATAGGGAAGTTTTGTTTTGTTTTGTTTTTGTTTTTTTGCAGTACGTGGGCCTCTCACTGCTGTGGCATCTCCTGTTACAGAGCACAGGCTCCGGACGTGCAGGCTCAGCAGCCATGGCTCACAGGTCCAGCCACTCCGTGGCATGTGGGATCTTCCTGGACTGGGGTACAAACCCGTGTCCCCTGCATCGGCAGGTGGACTCTCAACCACTGCGCCAACAGGGAAGCCCCTAAAGAGGGAAGTTTGTAGCAATGAAATCTTACCTCAGGAAATAAGAAAAATCTCAAATAAACAACCTAACCTTACACCTAAAGCAACTAGAGGAAGAAGAACAAACAAAACCCAAAGTTAGTACAAAGAAAAGTCATAAAGATCAGAGCAGAAGTAAATGAAATAAAGACAAAGAAAACAATAGAAAAGATCAACAAAACTAAGAGCCAGTTCTTTGAAAAGATAAAGAAAATTGATTAAACTTTAATTAGACTAATCAAGAAAAAAAGGGAGAGGGGCCAACTCAATAAAATTAGAAATCAAGAGATACAACACAAATACAAAGGACCATAAAAGAATATTACAAGCAACTATATGTGAATAAAATGGACAGCACTGAATAAATGGACGAATTCTTAGAAAGGTACAATCTCCCAATGTGGAACCAGGAAGAAATGGAAAATATGAACAGATCACTTATAAGTACTGAAATTGAATCTGTGACTAAAAAACTCCTAAACAACAAAAGTCCAGGACAAGATGGCTTCAGAGGTGAATTCTACCAAACATTTAAAGAAGAGTTAACACCTATCCTTTAAAACTATTCCAAAAAATTACAGAGGAAGGAACACTCCCAAACTTACTCTGTAACCCTGATAGCAAAACCATACAAAGATACCACAGAAAAGAATAATATATGCCAATATCACTTATGAACAAAGATGCAAAAATTCTCAACAAAATACTAGGAAACTGAATCCAACAACACGTGAAAAGGATCATAATCCAATCACTATGATAAACCACATCAACAAATTGAAGACTAAAAACCAGATGATAATCTCAGTAAATGCATAAAAATCTTTTGATAAAATTCCACAACTATTTATGATAAAAACTCTCCAGGAGCCTACCTCAACATAATAAAGGCTATACAGGACAAACCCACAGCTAACATCATACTCAATGGTGAGAACCTGAAAGAATTTCCTCTAAGATCAGAAACAAGACAAAGATGTCCACTCTAACCACTTCTATTTAACATACTTTTGGAAGTCCTAGAGACAGCTATCAGAGAAGGAAAAAAAAAGTAAAAAGAATTTAAATTGGCAAAGAATAGGTAAATATTTCGCTGTTTGCAGATGACATGATTCTATACATAGAAATTCCTAAAGATGCTACCAGAAAAATACTAAAGCTCATCAATGAATTTGGTAAAGTGGCAGGATACAAAATTAATACAGAGAAAATTTTCCATTTCTATACATTAACAATGAAAGACCAGAAAGAGAAATTAAAGAAATAACCCCATTTACCATCGCATCAAAAAGAATAAAATACCCAGGAATAAACCACCTAAGGAGACAAAAAGACATGTACTTTGAAAACTATAAGACACTGATGATAGAATTCAAAGATGACAATAACAGATGGAAACATATACCATGTTCTTGGATTGGAAGAATCAATATTGTAAAAATGACTATACTACCCAAGGCAATCTACAAATTAAATGTAATACCTATCAAATTAACAATGCCATTTTTCACACTCCTAGAAGAGTAAATGTTTGAATTTGTATGGAAACACAAAAGACCTGAAATAGCCAAATAAATCTTGAGAAAGAAAAACGAAGCTGGAGGAATCAGGCTCCCTGACTTCAGATTATACTACAAACCTACAAAGCTATGGTACTGGAACAAAAATATAAATCAATGGAACAGGATAGAAAGTCCAGAAATAAACCTACACACCTATGTTCAACTCATCTTCAACAAAGGAGGCAAGACTATACAATGGAGAAAAGACAGTCTCTTCAATAAATGGTGCTGGGAAAACTGGACAGCTACATGTAAAACAATGAAATTAGACCACTCTTTAAAACCATACACAAAAATAAACTCAAAATGGATTAATGACCTAAATGTAAGACTGGATACTATAAAATTCTTAAAGGAAAACATAAGCAGAAGACACTTTGACATAAATCACAGCAATATCTTTTTGGATCGGTCTCCAAGAGGAATAGAAATAAAAACAAAAATAAACAAATTGGACTTAATTAAACTCAGAAGATTTTGCACAGCAAAGGAAACCATAAATAAAACAAAATTC
Organism: Aethalodelphis obliquidens; assembly: GCF_003676395.1. Taxonomy (NCBI): domain Eukaryota; kingdom Metazoa; phylum Chordata; class Mammalia; order Artiodactyla; family Delphinidae; genus Aethalodelphis; species Aethalodelphis obliquidens. Next base: position 576,657 of record NW_020838012.1, read on the forward strand.
AACCTACAGAATGGGAGAAAATATTTGCAACCAATGCAACCAACAATGAATTACAAACAGCTTATACAGCTCAATATCAAAAAGTCAAACAACCCAATCAAAAAATGTGCAGAGATGTAAAAAGACATTTCTCCAGGGAAGACATACAGATGGCCAAGAGGCACATGAAAAGGTGTTGAACATCACTAATTATTACAGAAATGCAAAGCAAAACTTCAATGATTATCACTTCATGCCAATCAGAATGGCCATCATCAAAAAGTCTACAAATGCTGGAGAGGGTCTGGAGATAAAGGAACCCTCTTACACTGTTGGTGGGAATATAAACTGGTACAGCCATAATGGAGAACAGTATGGAGGTTCCTTAAAAATACTAAAAATAGAACTACCATATAATCCCATAATTCTACTCCTGAGCATATATCCAGAGAAAACCATAACTCAAAAAGATACATGCACCCTAATTTCATAACAACACTATTTACAATCACCAATACATGGAAGCCACCTAAATATCCACTGATAGATGAATGGATAAAGAAGATATGGTACATATATACAACAGAATATTACTCAGCCATAAAAATGAATGAAATAATTCTATTTAGAGCAACATAAATTGACCTAGAGATTATCATACTAAGTGAAGTAAGCCAGACAGAGAATGACAAATATTACATTATATGGTTTAATTGTGGAATCTAAAGAGGTACAAATGAAGGTATTTACAAAACAGAGGAGACTCACAGACATAGAAAACAAACTCATGGTTACCAAAGTGGAAAGGTGAGGGCAGGGATAAATTATGAGGTTGGGATTAACATATACACACTACTGTATATAAAATAAATAAGCAACAAGGACCAACTGTACAGCACAGGGAACTATACTCAATATTTTCTAATAACCTATAAGGGAAAGCAATCTGTAAAAGGA